>NC_134599.1:7436317-7756317 GCF_037038515.1 Microtus pennsylvanicus
CATATGCACCTTTAAATGTCAGTTTTTTTTAATGTAAAAGCTTGTATATTTTGGTGAAAAAATACTAATTATAAAATAATTCAGGATTACAATAAAGTTTACGGTAGAATACTTACCTCATATGGTCAGACCCTGGGGTTGACTCCTGGTACTTACCAAACAGACAAATGAGCTGGATGGTGGTGGCACACGCCTTTAATCCCAGCACTCGGGAGGCAGAGGCAGGCAGATATCTCTGAGTTCGAGGTCAGCCTGGTCTACAAGAGCTTGTTCCAGGACAGTCTCCAAAACCACAGAGAAACCCTATCTCGAAAAAAAAGAACAAAAACAAAAACCAGACAAACAAAAGACCAACCCAGCAAACAGACAAATGAGCATAAACACATAAAAATAACAATTATATATTTGTTCTCCTATTTGGTAAGTAATCATTCTTAATGATCACATAAGTGATTTTATATATAAGTGAACAAAACAAATGTAAATGGTTTCTTCTGTAAAAATTTAAAGGAATTGTCTTTTATATGACAGAAATTCAGTTAGCATTGTTTTTGTGAAAATATTAGATTTGTTTTTTGTTTTGGCAGTACTGGGGTTGAATCTAGAGCACCCCTCAATGATCTTTAGCCCTGTCCATAAATATCAGTAGTTTGAATTTTTTACAAATAGTATTACAAATAGTCAGATTTATGTTTTAGGCAATGTGATGGTAGCTGGCACAAACTAGAATAACCTGCAAAGAGTCTCAATTAAGGAATTATCTAGATCAAATTGCTCTGTGAGCGTGTATATGCGGACCTGTTTTGATTGCTAAGTAATGTGGGACTGCTCAGGCGATTGTGGGCAGTACCGATCCTTGGCTAAGGTCTCTTGAATGATGCAGTACAGGAGATAGCTACATAAGAGCAAACAGGCAGCGTGGGGACATTCGTTTCTTTCTACTTTTAAGCATGATTGTGGTGTTGCTGGCTGTTTCAGCCTCTGTAACTTCCCTGTAGTGTTTAATCTAACTTGAAATTGTAAGGCAAATAAACCCTTTCCATTCTGTTTTCCTGGGAGATGCAACACAGATGTCTCCTCACGCCACATAGAGATCCCATGACAGAGCAAATGGAGCATGGTGCTCAGCCTGCAGGCAGCTCAACAGGTTAGAGTGTCTTTTCCAGGTGCCTCAGTTGCTCTAACGAATCAGCTTGGGTGGTTTTCCTTCTAGGCAACTGTTTGTATGTCAGAGTCTATTTTGCATTTTTTTCTTCTGAGAGTCTTCTTTGTAGCCCAGCTTGTCTGAGTCTTTGTGGCAGCTGGTTTTATCTCAGAGACTTTGTAGCCCTGCTTCCTCTTCTGAGAGGGACTGTCTTTTATTGCTTACTGTGGCAGGAGGGGTCCCAGTGGATCAGGTCAGTTTCAGTGACAGCCTGAAGCTATTCTCCCCCCCCCCTCCAGACAGGGTTTCTCTGTAGCTTTGGAGCCTGTCCTGGAACTAGCTTTTGTAGACCAGGCTGGAACTAGCTTTTGTAGACCAGGCTGGCCTCGAACTCACAGAGATCCGCCTGCCTCTTCCGCCTGAGTGCGGGATTAAAGGTGTGTGCCACCACCGTCTGGCATGAAGCTATTTTGAGTTGATTACTTTTCTGTTTAAGGAGTCTTCTTGCAGAATGAAATATTTCAATTAACCAGGAAAGTGTTACATAACACTCCCCACCACTTCCTCTAGCTCTTAAATTCTTTCAGCCCCCTCTTTTGCAATGATCACTGGGCCTTGGAAGGGGTTGACTATAGATGTCCACCAGTGGCTAAGAAACAGGCTACCCTATCATAGTGACAGTCATCGGATCTCAGGAGTGTCTCCAGTGGTTACTCACAGGAAGGTAGCACACTCCTGGTACTGGGGTTTTTATTTACTAGCACTAGGCTCTCTGGAGTGTCCTTTTTTATGCATGTAGGGTACTTTTTTTTTTTTTTTAAAGAATTAACCCAGCCCCAGTAGGGTTGTAAGGTAGGTAGAAGTACCATTTTATCTGGTTGTTTCTTTAGTGGCTTTCCAAATATGCAATACACTTAGGGGTTAGCATTATGTTATCTATAGAGCAAGACCTTTTCCAGAAGATAAATAGGACAAGGCATTGTCCTGAACTACTGTCTCATAAGATAGTAGGGTTACAGAGATATCCTTGGTGAAACACCTGAATGTCTGTTGTCATTTTGTTCTCAGAAAGTGTCAGGTGATTCCTAAGTTCACAGTTAAGACGATGCAAAATTAGAACATAAGCAAGCTATAATACAGCATGGAAAGATTTCACCGATTTGTATCATTTGCTTCCTCCACAGTTTGCTTCCTCTGCAATTCAGGGTTGAGTCTAAAGCTTGAATAGGAGGTGCTAACTTAATTAGTTCTCTGTAATCTTCACACCTTTTACACATCCTGGAGCTTTTCCTGGGAGCCTCCCTACATTTCTCCACATCTCATAAACTCAGTGGGCCTGACTTTATCTGCTCAGACCCACTTAGGGCCAAAGCATGGGGCCCTGCTGCACCTGCTGGTTCCCAGGGTCAGAGTGGCCCTGGGTTAGCATGGTGTCTGTAGCCTCCCCAGTCAACATACCTGACTGTTGGGGGTAGTTCCTGGCTGGGCAAACCATCTCCACCCCTTGTATAACCTTTTGCTGGAGGGAAATGTATCCTCCTTAGTCTGCAGGGGGTTGGGGAGGTGGAGGTATATGGAGGAGTGGGGGGAGTGGTGGTGGGCAGATTACCAAACCTGGGACAGTCTTAATCATCTCCTGTATTTAATCAAGGACACCTCTGTGAACTACTCCTCAGGCAGAAGCTCCTTAGCATACAGTGTGGTTTTTTATCACCTTTTTCCTCAGGAACTCCAGCTCCACACAAATCCTGCCCTTTGTCTTTGAGAAGCCCAGACAGACCTCTTCCTTGCCTTTACCCTTTAACTGTCTCCTTTCTTTACATGCTGGTCTAAGTGGCTGAGATCTGCTAAAGCCCTTCCTGCTTTATAGAGGTCTTGCACCACCAATGGACTCAGCAAAGCCGCTCAAGCTCCATACGAGTCTTGAGGTCCCTGCAGGATCAGCCTTTTCTTTAACTCTTCTGTGAACATGGTTCTATTGGACTCAGTGAACTGGCTTCAAACACAGCTTCTGTTACTCCTAGTTCCCTCAATAGCATCTGTCCTCCTCTATGGTCCTCTAGTCACTGATATTTATAGGGACTTCAGACAGAGATAGCTAGCCAAGCGTTCCTAATGTCTTGGGTTTTGAGTAAACGATTTGTAGTATCTCACATTCTGTAATTTAAAATCCTTAATTAATAAATTTTGAAATTATTTTACATTTATTGTGTGTATATGTACACACACGTGTGGGCATGCATGTGGCATGGCATACGTAGAAGTCAGAAGGCAACTTGTAGGAATTTTTCTCCTTCCACCATGTGGCTTCTGAGGATTGAACTAACTCAGATTGTCAGATGTGGTGGCAGACTCTTTTACCCACTGAATTATTGTGGGCATCTGTTTTGTGCTTTGAGATTCTACTTCTTTTTCTTTGATTAAAATCAAAGTATCTCATTTTGCCTTTAAAGTATTTTTAAGTTTTGTTGGACTCCTTTTATAGGTACCAGAAATTCTTTATAAAAAGAAAGCTACTTAGAACATCATTATAGCTGATGGTGGAGACTCATGCCTTTAATTCCAGAGCTTGGTCTACAAGGCGAGCTTCAGGATATCCAGAGCTATTCAGAGAAACCTTGTCTTGAAAAACAAAACCAATACTAAACCAAACCAAACCAAAAAAAACCAAAACAAAACATTACATTTAATTAGAGCCAACATAGTTCAATCTGCTAGGTTAAAAAATTATTCTAGGATATTTAATTAATATTTATTAAACATTTATTAATATGGTTGAATACTAGCTTTACTTCTAGAAAAGAAAATTTTCACAAACATTGGAATAATTCATGCCTATGAAGATATATATTTTTATAAGTCAACAACAAGGTAAGACCTCCCCTGTATACAAATTTTAGAAAATAGAAATATGCTTGGGAGCAATGAATAGAAACAGTAAGTGAGAAAATGTTAATGTGGATGGTTTATATTTTTCCCCCTTATCTTTCCTAGGGCAGAACATTTTTGGGGAGCTTGATTTTTGAAAAAGAAATAAAAATGAGAATTAAAGCAACCTATCAAGATGGAACAGTTATTGCTCAGGCTGAGTATGGCACTGTCGATATAGGGGAAGAAGTGGCAAAGAAAGGATTTGCAGAAAAGTGCAGACTAACCTCTGGCATTGACGTCTGTGAGGCAAAGAAACCAGATCCTAGTCAGCTTGCTCTCAGGAGCCTCAAGAACCCTATCCCCTTGTGGGGGCGCAGATCAAACCAGTCATCCTTCAACAGGCCGAAGGGGCAGTTTAATGGGAAGGTGGATGCGAAGTATGAAACTAATGCAGGAAATCACGTGACATTTCCAAAGTAAGACGGGGTTGTCTTAGTTTTTCTTAGGGTTTCTTTTTGCTGCAGTGAAACACCATGACCAAAAAAGAGGTTAGGGAGAAAAGGGCTTATTTGGCTTACACTTCCATATCGCTGTTTATTATGGAAGGAAGTCAGGACAGGAACTCAAAACAGGACAGGGGTCCTGGAGGCAGGAGCTGATACAGAAGCCATAGAGTGAGAGAGAGATGTGTTGCTTTCTGATTTGCTTCCCCTGACTTGTTTAGCCTGCTTTCTTACAGAATCCAGGACCACTAACCCAGGGATAGCACCACCCACAATGGGCTGGGCCTTCCCCCATTGATCACTTATTGAGAAAATGCCTTACAGCTTTTTCTCAACTGAGGTTCCTTCTTCTCTGATGACTCTAGCTTGTATCAAGTTGACACAAAAGCAGCCAGGACAACTGTGGTGCTGTTTTAAAATTTTAATTGATTTCAAATTTATGGTAGTGGCCTTTATAGAACTCTGTAGACTTTTGGAATTCTTAATAGTGCCTATGATTTTGTGATCTTACATAGTTTCTGTTATTTTTCCCTCATCAAATGCTTGTCCCGCTCTTCTTTAGTATTTTCCTTAAAAACCAGTTTGAAAATAAAATTGTTCTTGAATTGTTTAAAGTTCCCTTGCCAGCTTTACATTCCAATTCTTTTGAATGTCTTTATAAGAATAAAAATTACCCAGTATTAAAATTATTCAAGGAAAGCCCAGAACTTAAGATTTGAAGTTGGGGCTGGAGTGGTAGGTAGCTCAGTGGAATACATACCTAGTATGCATAAGGCTCTGGATACAATCCCCATTCTCTTAAGGGAAGAAAGGTTAAATGTTTTTCCTCTGGCTTTAAGAATATTTTTCACATGCTTAAGGAATCTTTGGTGTGAAAACTTGTGGTGAGATTTAATTGCTCTGTAAGGAGTTTATTTCTTTAAAAATATTCTTTCAGCATTTTTTTTTTGTAGTGTTGTAGGTCCAACCCAAGGTCTGATGCTTGCAAGACATTTACTTTACCAATTGAACTCCACCCTCAACCTATATTTTTAACTATTAACTGATTGAATAGTTGTTTATACTTCTCATGTATGGTATGTTGGTATGTTGTTTCGATTTATCTGTACCATGTAATTAAAAGATCAGAGGAAGTAGCATATCTGTCATCTCAGGTATACATAATTTGAGCCACTTTTTAGATAATTTTTAATTATTTACTTGAGGCAGAAAGCCAGACTAGATATTCAAATATACCAACATATTATTTTAAAAATATTATTTTATGTTTGTGTTTTGCTTACACTCATGTCTCTGCACCACATGCATGTCTGGTGCCTTCAGAGGCTAGAAGAGAGGGCCTGGCGTTACAGAAGGTTGTGAGCTGCCATGTGGGTGCTGGTAGGGAATTGAACCAGGGTCCTCTACAAGAGCTGCCAGTGCTCTTAACCACTGAGCATCTCTCTAGGTCAGTGCTTCTCAACCTTCCTAATGCTGTGACCCTTTCCTACAGTTCTCTTGTTGTAGAGATCCCCCAGCCATAAAATTATTTTTATTGCTACTTCATAACTGTAATTTTGCTATGAATTGTAATGTAAATACCTGATGTTTCCCACGGTCTTAGGTGACCCCTATGACAGGGTTGTTGAGTCCTCAATGGATCGTGACTCACAGGTTGAGAACCTCTGTTCTTGCTCCAGTATGTTCTTAGAGCCAAGCCATAATGTCATAGCAATTTGATGGATTTTACTGGTGGTTTAGGAACTAAACAAGTAAGGTGCAAGGGAGGAGGGAAAAGAAAAAAACTGACACAGAACTGTTGATTGTTTATGTTGTTCTTTGGAACTGATAGTGTTAAAAGGAATTTGGAAAATAAGAGAGTGGAGGCATTGTACTTGAAGTATACCCCAGTTAATAAAACCTAGTTTTCATTAAAATAATTTGTATTTTGGTACAGAGTCTCACTGTGTAGCCCATACTTCTGTCAAACTGCATGTAGGTGAAGGTAGTCTCAGGTTTTGTATGCATCCACTTTGGCCTCCTAAATTCTGGGATTTCAGGCTTTTGCTAACATGCGCAGCTTAAATTAGTTTTTAATGTTGAATTAGGCAGTAGTTTTAGTGTCCACAATTAATTGTAAAATGTATTATAAAAGTCCACGATAATTTCAGTTTTTGAGTTCCAACAACCTTAGCATATTTTTAAAAATGAGCGAATTTGTTTTTAACAGGGAAAATTTGGCTGCTGGTGACTTTAATTTAGGCTCTAATGTCAGCTTGGCAAAAATTAAACAGGACCAGAAACTAATTGAAGAAAATGAAAAGCTTAAAACAGAGAAAGAGGTTCTTCTAGAAAATTACAAGGCATTAGAAATGAAACTTGAACAGATTGAACAGACTGCTCAGGAGCTGCAGGTATGTCAGTGGCTTGTGGTGAAGAAAGTTCTCCTATGAAATCTGTGTACTTACTGTTTTTATTTGTTATTTTGTCACTCTGTCTCCATTCTCTTGATATTTATGTAAGGAGAATTTCTTATATTTTAGGCTAACCATGTTTATATTTCATTGGCTGTTTGAAATTTAAGTATTTTTCATTTATATTTTCTCTTATGTTCTTCAATTTTATGTGTGTGTTCATTGTATGCAAGTGCATTTACATGTGTGTGGTGGAGGCCAGAGGTCGATGTAAGATGTTTTCCTCATTTCCACTGTAGTTTTTTTCAGATGAGCCTTTCACTGAGCCTGGAGCATGCTGATGTGACTCAACAGCAAGTCCCAGTCAGGTCCTCCTTTTTTTCTGCCTCACCAGTGCTGGATTGCAGATATGTGCCACTGCTGTGCTTGGCTCTTTAAAGTGAAGCTGGGGATCTAACTCGGGTCCTTATGCTTGTCTGGCAAGCACTTTACTGATGCAGCCAGCTCTACAGCCCCCAAAACCTTTTAAATTATGGAAAATCTCAAAACATTCCAGAGAGATATCATAATCCCTCTATTGTGCAGCACCATTTTATTTTACAGTCTTTGGTTATTTAGTCTTTTGTTAAATCTGTACTTCATATAATGTTTCAAAACAAGCCCCACTAATAATATCTCATATTCTTAAGAATGTGTCTATTTTCCATGCATGGTGGTACATGCACACCTTTAATTTCAGCACTGAAGAGTCTAAGGCAGGTAGATCTTAATGAGTATGAAGCCAACTTAGTCTGTATAGCAATCTTCAGGCCAGTTATTGCTACAAAAAATAATATATATCTATTTCTAATAGAAGAGGATGTTAAAGAAACTAAGAGTTGAGTGTGGTAGTGCACACATTTTAATCTCAGCACCCAGGAGGTAGACACAGGTGGATCTCTATGAGTTTGAGGTCAGTTTGGTCAGCACTGTGAGTTCTAGGCCAATCAGGGTTACATAGACCCTGTTACCACCATCACCAATGCCACCACCTGCACTACTACCACCACCTCTACCTCCTCCACTTCCTTCAAACAACTACTTCTAGGTACAGGTGTCCTGGGTTAGATTCTCAGCCCTCCTCAACTGAAAATCAGCCAAACTATAACCATATTACATAGTTCATAAAAAATAAGTAGTGGTTGCATACATCTTTAAAATTTATCCCTTTCAACTTGGGTCCCAGACCTGGTATTAGCTGGATGTCCAACAATTCCATTCAGTTCTTAACACTAACATTTTTTTAAACCCTTAACATTTTGCTAGAGTCTTTAACTGAACAGTCATTTGAATGCTCAAAGTACAGTGTCCTAATTGGTTCTCACTAAGATAGTATATTTTTTGTTTCAGCAAGAGAAAACAACTACCATGGATCTGACTAAGCATTTAGAAAGTACTCTGAAGACATGTGTAGGAACCAGGCTGAAGAATCTGGCAGCTAAAGTGGAACTATTGAAAGAAATAAGGTACCTTAAAGCAAAATTATGTGTATTTTTACAGTTACGGTTATTGAACCCAGAGTTTTGTGTATTCTAGGTAGATTCTTTACCATTGAGCAAAAATGTCAGCTTCAAAAAGAATTTTCTGTGTGGATACATGTGTGTTTGTGTGCATACATGTGCATGGGTATATGTGTAGAGGCCAGAGACAACTTTGGGTATCATTCCTCAGGTGTTTTCTACCTTGGATTTTGAGACAGGGTTTCCCACTGTCCTGAGCTCACCAGATAGGCTGTTGTGCTTGGCCACTGAGACCCAGGATGTACTGATCTCCATCCCATTAGCACTGGGATTACACTGCATACCCCTCGGCCTAGCCTTTCAGTGTGGGTACTGAGGATTGAAGTTGGGTCTCCATGCTTTTGTGGCAAGCACTTTCCCAACTGATCTTTTTTAGACCATCCCCATCTATATTACACACACACGTAAAAATTGTGTGTATACTGTTTTTGCTTTTGAGGTTTAATCTTTGGATTTTTATGACTTTAAAGAGAAAGTTTCAAACCTTAGATTAAGTTTATAGAATCTTTTGGTCAGTTTTCTGTTCTCACTTAAAATTATAGTCGTAAATTCATCTTTGAGAGTGAAATTAGAAACAACCCCCTCTCCTTACTTCAGCTTCTAAGCGGTGATTTGAAGGGGAGCCAGCATGTTAACTCTATTTGAGGTCTTTTTTTCAGTTTACTGGAACTGAAGGTTTTTTAAATTAAATTTATTTATTTCACATCCCAGTCAAGTTTCCCCTTCCTCTTCTCTTCCCAATTCCTCCTCCCAACTCCTGTTTATTTCTATCTTCCCAATCCAGTCTTCCTCCGTTTCTGTTTAAGAAAGGGCAGGTTTCCCATGAGTTTCAATAAAACGTGACATATCAAGTTGGAGTAAGACTAAGAACTTCCCCATGTATAAGTTTGAGCAAGGTGACCCAGTAAAAGGAATAAGGTCCCCCAAACCAGTAGAAGAGTTGGAGACAACCCCTGTTTCCAACTGTTAGGAGTCCCACAAGAGGACCAAGATACACAACTGTAACATATGTAGAATGCCTGGGTCAATCCCAATCAGGCTCCCTGGTTGTCCGTTCAGTCTCTTCCAGCCCCTTGAGCCCAGGTTAGTTGATTTGCTGAGTTTTCTTGTGTCCTTGACCCTTTTGGCTCCTACAGTCCTTTCTCTCCCTCTTCAGAATTTCCCAAGCTCCGCCTAATGTTTAACTGTGGGTCTCTGAATCTGTTTCCTTCAATTGCTGAATGAATATTCTCTGATGACATTTGGACTAGGCACCAATATATGTGTATAGCAAAATATTGATAGGCATCATTACATTGACATTACATTTTTCCTCTCTTGTCGTATTTGGTTTTATCCTAAGACTCTGGGCTACCCAGACTGTGGGTCTGGTGGTGTTTCAGGCAGAGTCAGGGGTGGGCTTACTCTCCTGTCATGGCTTTTAGGCTAGACTGGTCATTCTTTGACTACTATTTCAGTCTCTAGCCTATCCTTACTTAACCCAGCATATCCCAAAGGCAGGACAAACTGTAAGTCAAAGGTTATGTGGCTAGGTTGGTTTCCCACTCCCTCCACTCGAAGTCTTCTTACCTGGTCACAGATATCCAGTTCAGTCTCAGTATTTGCTGTTGTTAGGAGCCATAGCTGGGGGGCATCATTGTAGATACCTGGGAGATCCCCTCATGCCAGGTTTCTACCTGACCCTGAAATGGCCCCCTTTCCAGTAGTCTCTTTTAGTACTCTCTTCTCCATTCTCCTACAACCTGATTTCTTATGTTCCCATTCTTACCTGCTCATGAAATCTCTTCTGTCTCCCCTTCCCAGGGAGATCTGGGTACCCCCGCACCCCGTGAACCCTCCTTGTTACTTAGTCTCTATGGGTCTGTGGATTGTAGCATGGTTATATTTACTTTACAGCTAATATCCACTTAGGAGTGTGTACACACATGTTTATCTTTCTTGGTCTGGGTTACCTCACTTAGGATAATTTTTTTTAGTTCCATCCATTTGCCTTCAAATTTCCTGATGTCCTTGTTTTTAGCAGCTGAGTAATACTCCATTATGTAAATGTACCACATTTTCTTTATCCATTCCTCAGTTGAGGGACGTCTAGGTTGTTTCCAGGTTCTGGATTTTACAAGTAAAGCTTCTATGAACATAGTTGAGCAAGTGTCCTGGTGGTATGATTGAGCCTCTTTTGGATATATGCCCAAGAGTGGCATAGCTGGGTTCCTTGGTAGAAAAATTTCCAGTTTTCTGTTTTTCCTTGACTTTCTTTTAGGGATTTATTGATTTCTTCCAATTTTTTGTTTGTCTTTTTTCTCAATTTCTTTAAGGGATTTTTAAAATTTCCTCTTTAAGGAGCTATGTCATTTTCATAGTTATTTTTAAGGTTGTTTTCTTGTGTTTCATCTGTGTTAAGTTGTTTAGGTTTTGCTATCATTGGATACCTGGGCTTTGGTGATGCCATACTGCCCTTTCCGTTATTGATTGTGTTCTTACAGTGACATTTAGACATTTGGATTTGGCATGATTATTTGGCAAGGTGTTGATTTCTGTGTTTGTCTTTGTGGGATGGATGTTTTGTTTCTTGGCTTTTCTTTCCTCTCTGGTCTTCTGGTCTAAATGGCCAACAGTTCTAATGACTGGTAAGTCTTCAGATCCAGTAGGGTGTTTCATCTGGTATTTTTGAGGCCTGGGGTCCCTAGATCCAACCTGGCCTCTGGTAAAGCTAAAGTGTTCTTCTGAAGTTGTATACAAGGATATGGAGCGTGTGTGTGTGTCCCTAGGCCCAGCCTGGCTTCCCATAAGGCTGTTGGGGCTGTGGGGCCTGGTGTGGAGCCCAGGGGAGGGAGTGCAGTCTGGGGTTGTAGTTTTAAGGAGTATTAGTGGATGCTGGGGCAATATCTTACGTGGGATCCTAGATCCAGCCTGGCCTCTGGTAAAGCCAAAGTCTTCTTCAGAAGTTGGCTGGGATATGGAGCCCAGAGGAGAGAGTGCAGTCTGGGATTGTTCGGCAAGCTTAAAGGGGTTAGTGGGCAGTGCATTACCTGGGTTCCCTAAGATCAGTCTGGCTTCCAGCCCAGTTGAGGGGCTGAGGTCTCTAGATCTGGCCTGTGCTTAGGTAAAGTCAAAGTCTGCTTCTGTAGTTAAGACTGGGATATGGAATTCAGGGGAGGGGCTGCAGTCTGGGGTTGTTGGGCAGGTTTTAAGGAGTTTTAGCTGGCGGTGAGCAGTGTCTTACCTAGGGTCCTTAGGACCACTCTGGTCTCTGGTAAAGTTGCTGGGGCTGTGGGCCCTAGTGTGCAGCCCAGGGAAGGGGATTGAAGGTTTTATTAATATGAATTTATTATATTTTGTCTAAAAAGTGTTATTTGAAAATGTGAAGAAAAGGAACTAATTAACAAGTCTTATACAGCATTTATTCAGTAGTTCTCAAAGTCTACGTTAGAATTTGTAGGTTTTTGTGTTAATGGGGGTTATGTTATTGTTAGACACAATTTGTCCCTCTTTTCTAATGCATGGATTAAATAGTTGTTAAAACAATCTAATTCTCTTTTTCATGCTGTATTTTGGATTTAAAACCCATGATTCGGCCAGGTGGTGGTGGTGGTGGTGGTATATGCCTTTAATCCCAGCCCTCGAGAGGCAGAGGCAGCAGCACATGGATTTCTATGAGTTTGAGGCCAGCCTGGTCTACAAGAGCTAGTTCTAGGATAGCCAGGGCTGTTACACAGAGAAACCCTGTCTTAAACCAGAAACAGCAGCAACAACAACAACCCCCACAAACCCCTAATGATTCATTTTCAACCTTTATTTTGATGTTGCCATGAATGCATATATTGCATGATGATTTCTTCCCCCAGTGGAAATTTGTATTCTCCAGTATAAATCCCTCACATAATATATGGTCTGTTGGATAATTTGGACTCCCAGAGTCTAATTAACTTGTGATACAATACTAAAATTCAGGTGTCTGTATTTGCTCTGAGTCAGACTTGAGCCAAACGACAGCGTGTTTTAATTCATTCTTGAGGAAAAACTGTGCTATTAGAATGGTGGCCATCTAGTTGGGTGCTAGAAAAAAAATATAGATGAAACTTGTTGGTTTTGTTACCTGACCTCTGATTGCTTTGTTTATAGATTAAAAAAAAAAACAAAGCAACTCAGCATATACTGGGTAGAAAGGACTTTGCCTATGGCCCTGGTAAACAAGACAGGCGATGTCTAAAATTTTTATAAATTTATAAATCTCATTATAGAACAGAAGTTAAAGGTCCTTTTGACATTTTAAAATCTGTAGATTTTGGATTTTTTGTTTTGTTTTTTCAGACAGGGTTTCTCTGTAGCTTTTGGAGCCTGTCCTGGAACTAGCTCTTGTAGACCAGGTTGGCCTCGAACTCACAGAGATCTGCTGGCCTCTGCCTTCCGAGTGCTGGGATTATAACCCAAGATTCCTAATGGAAAGATAGTGCCCCAAAGACAAGAAAAGCTCATGGCAGTAAAAACGCTTTTAGGCTTGTAGAGCTAGAAGTAGCAGCAGGGTCTGTGTTAATGGTGTCTTGCAGGAAAAGAGGTAGGATCCACTAGCATTGTGAACCAATAACTCTTATAAAAGATGAAGCTGAGACTTCTTGGCTCTGCAGAATTACCTTTGTGCAGTTCTCAGATGGTTGAGCTGTCACTGTTTCTGTAATCCCTTCAGTACCCTTCCAATAAATCCTTTCCCAAACACTTCCATTCTCTTGCTTGCAGCTAAGAACCCAGACAGTTAAAGATGTAGGTCCCAATAATCTTCAAAATGCTAAGGAATCTTTTAAAATAACATTTACCTGTGCTCACCAGAATGAAGTTCCCATGAAAGACTTGAGGGAGCTTATTATCACTACCTTTGAAGCTTAAAGGACATAGAAATTGAACACTGGGGTAGAGTAAAGTGACAGAAATTGTTACTCAGGCTAAAAAGAACTTTATTCTATTGATGAAAGGTAATAATTCATCATTAAAAAATAGTATTTTTTTTAAAAAAAAGGCATGCACCACCACTGCCCGATGGAAGTCATCTTTCTCTACACAGTTTTTTTAAATTTATTTCTTTTATATATGGTATCATGTGTCAATAGTTACAGTTCTATTGGAGGCTGAGGCAGGAAAAAAAACTCAGAAGTTCTGAGGCCAAGCTGAGTAATATAGCAGTATCTTTTGCTGTTTTTGTTTTGAAACTCAGTCTCACCATGTAGTCCTGGTGGCCTGGAACTTGCTGTGTAGATAGAGGCTCAAGCTTCCAGAGATCTGCCAACCTTTGCTTTCTGAGTGCTAGGATTAAATATGTGTACCACCACACCTGACTGACAGCAATATTTTATCTCAAAATATGTATGAAATTATTTTTTGCACACATTTTAAAAGGTTTACTTATTATGTGCATGAATGTTTTGCTTGCATGTGTGTATGTGTACTACATTCAAGTCTGATGCCTGTGGAGGCCAGAAGGCATCTACTCCCCTAGAACTGGCATTACAAATAGTTATGAGCTGCCGTATGGGTGTTAGGAACTGAACCTTTAAGAGCAAGCTTCTTAACCATTGATTGGCCCATCCCTCTAGTTCTACTCAGTTTTTAATTAGAACTTTGTATTGTAGTTACATGTGATATAAAGTTTTAAAAAGTATGTAGTCATAGATCAGTGTTATAAATAGTAACTTTCAGATGTTTTAGATGAATTTTTTCATATGAACTTTGCAATTTCTTGTTTCCTTTTTTTCTGTTTGTTTTTTTTACTAGGCACATTAACATTAGTATTCGTTTTGGTAATGATCTTTCGGATGCTATGCAAGTGTTGAATGAAGGCTCCTTTACTACTCTAGAATCTTTGAATGAGTTAGAAAAAATTTGGGCTGAATATAATGTAGCTCAGGAGAAGATCAAAACTTGTCATGATGAGGTGGGTTAAGAATTTTGTCTCCTGTGTTTGTTTATTTATTTTTTTAAAAATCTGTTGAAATTTTTAAGAAAGCAGAGGGTCTGACACTGTAGTGATACTTTATATTTCCCTGGAAATCTGATAAAATGTTTCAGCCATGTTAATAGTAAAGATTCTTTATGGTAAATATTCCTGAATGATAAATTGTATCTACATTAGGAAGAACCATAAACACCTAACGAGTGTTCTTACATCTGGGTATGTCCTTCACAGCTCCTAGAAGCTAAACCTGTGGAGGAGTTAACAGAAATACTAACTTTGAGGGTCTCATATGGGGTTTTAACTAGGGCAACTTCTAAACCTGCTAACATTTAACGTAATTAAGGAGGTCCATGAGAGCCCGTAAGGATAACAAATGTTTATTGGGAAACACAATAAGAAAGCTGCTGTCTTCCTCTAGTCTGCAATTACACTACAACAGGGGCCTTGAGTTTGAGTCTGAGTAGTATGTTTTATGTTACTACAGTTGGACTCTGACACATTATTATGTACTAAGTCACTCAGTGTTGAGAGGTAGTTTGTATGAAGGAAGGAGGAGCATGGAGACTGAAATCTTTCTAGATTATAATATACTTTTTATCCCAAAGGAACACGTTCATCATGGCAAAAATAAAAGGGAAAAATGAAATTAACAGGATTGTTGAGCTTAAATGTTATGTTTTAAGTGTGGTATTAAGCTTTAGAAATCACTATTGTCCTTATAGGTAAATGTGTGAAAATACCTTATGTCTAATAGTGACTACTCTCTTTTCCTTCCTTCAGAATGAAGGTAGTATTTTGATCGCTAAAAGAAATGAAGTGCAACAAAACCTGTTCATGGCTGTAGATGTTTTTATTCTGGAAGTAGATGAGTTACCACTTGATAAACGCTTAAAAACGTTGCAGGTTTGAATTAAAATATATTAAATATACATTAAAATTAAGCTTATTCTTTAAGAGATTAAATCAGTACTAGCCTTGATATTTTAGATAGTACGGATAATTGTATCATTTTTTCTTCTTTGCTGATTTCTAGTTTTTAATGGCATTAAAATTTATATTAACTTGTTTTATTATTTTTTCACACAATACATTTTGATCCATATTCTCCTCCATTCTGTTTTCCCAGATCCCTCACTATCCAATTCAATGTTTTTTTTCTCTCTTAAAAAAAGATAGAACTCTAGAAACCATAACAAAAAAGCACACACAAATCTATGGAGACTGTTTTGTGTTGGTCAGCTACCCCTGAGCATGAGGCCTGCTCTGGAGTGTGGTTGATAAATCCAGTGTTACTTCGTGTCTAGGGACAGTGAACATTTTTGTTTAAGCGTTTCTCAGTCATTTCATTTTCTGAGAACTCTGTTTAGTTCTATATCCCATTTTTAGTTGGGTTATTTGTTTTCTTGATGTTCAGTGTTAGTTTTTATATGTTTTATATACAAATTCTATATCAGATTATAATTGGTAAAAAATATATTTACCCATTCTGTAGATATAGCTTTGCTAGAAGATGGTGTCTTTTAGTGTATAGAGGTTTTTATTTTAAGCTACGTGAGGTTTTATTCATTAATTCTTGGCCTTAATTCCTGAAGTATTCATTCTGTTCAGAAAGCCCTTTCCTGTACCAATGAGTTCCAGTCTATTCCCTACTTTTTTCTGTCAGACTCAGGGTATCTGTTGAGGTCCTTGATACACAGGTTGAACTTTGTACAGGGTGATAAATATGGTTCTATTTTCATTTTTCTACGTGAAGCTGTGCCATTTGATGAGTACACTATGTTTTCTACAGTATATTTTTGGCATCTGTAGGTGTGTGGAATTATGTCTTTGTCTTCTTCCTCTTCTTCTTCTCCCTATCTATCTATCTATCTATCTATCTATCTATCTATCTATCTATCTATCTATCTATCTATCTATCTTTTTTTTAAGACAAGGTTTCTCTGTAGCTTTGGAGCCTGACCTGGAACTCGCTCTGTAGACCAGGCTGGCCTTGAACTCCCAGAGATCCTCCTGCCTCTGCCTCCCAAGTGCTGGGATTAAAGGTGTGTGCCACCACCACCTGGCTTCAGTTCTATTTTACTGATCAGTGTGTCTGTTTTTGTGCCATTATCATGTGTTTATTACTATAAAGAGAGAGTTTTTATACAATTTGAGATCAGGGATAATGCTACCTCCTGCAGTTCTTTAATTACTTAGGATTATTTTAGTGTGTGTGTTTTCTCATATGAATCTGAAAACTGCCCCCTAAAGATCTATGAAGAATTGTCTTGTAATTTTGATGGGGATTGCATTGAATCTGTAGATAGCTTTTGGTAGGATGACCATTTTTACTATAATATTCCTACTGATCAATGAGCATGGGAGATCTTTCCATCTTTTAATATCTTCATTAGTTTCTTTTCTCCAGTGTCTTAAAGTTTTTTATCATAAAAGTGTTTCATCTGTTTGGTTAGAGTTAGCCCAAGATATTTTAGATTATTTGAGATTTTTGTGAAAGGTGTTGTTACCTGATATTTTCAGTTTGTTTGTCATTTGCACATAGGAAGGCTACTGATTTTTGTGAGTTGATTTTGTATCCAGTTACTTTGCTGAAAGTTTTTTTTTATATCAGTTGTAAGAGTTTCCTGGTGGAATTATTAGGGTGGCTTGTATCATATTATCAGTACTATCATATTATCTGTACAGAAAGGTACTTTGAGTTCTTTCTTTCCATTTTATATCCCCTCGATCTCCTTCAGTTTTCTTATTGCTCTAGCTAAGACTCTTAAGTATACTATATTGAATAGGTTTGGAGAAACTGGTCACCCTTAACTTGTTCGTAATTTTAATGGAAATTCTTTTGAGTTTCTCTCCATTTAAGTTGATGTTGGCCATGGACTAGCTGCAAACTGCCTTTATTACGTTATGGTGTATCTCTTGTATCCCTGATTTCTCTAGGACGTTTATAATGAAGAGCTATTTGATTTTGTCAAAAGCCTTTTTTTGCATCTGATAAAATGATCATGTGTTTCTTCTTTCCATTTTGTTGATTTACATATGTTGAACTATTCCTGTATCTGTAGGATGAAGCCTATTTGATCATGGTGAATTATCTTTTTTATGTGTTCTTTGATTCACTTTGCAAGGTTTTTGTTGAGTATTTTTGTATCTTTTTTGTGTCTATGTGGTTTAGGTATAAGGGTAACTGTGGCCTAGTGAAAATGGATAGGGAAATGTTCCTTCTGTTTCAATTTTATAGAGTAATTTAGGAGTGTTGGCATTAACTCTTTGAATGTGTCTGGTAGACTTCTGTGCTAAAATTATCTGACCCTGGGAATTTTTAGTTTGGGAGACTTTTAATGACTGCTTCTATTTCCTTACAGATATAGGTCTGTTTTATTTGCTTATTTGATCTTGATTTTAACTTTGGTAGGTGGTATATATTGATAAAATTTCTTGTTTTTTCAGTTTGATAGAGTATAGGTTTATACTCTTTGGTTTTTTTCTTGGTGTCTGTTGTTATGTCCCCCTTTTGTTTCTAAGTTTGTTAATTTGAATATGTTTTCTCTTCTTTTTAGTTATATTTATACCATTTTTAAGAGTAGGGGTTCAACATTATGATATTCTGTTTCTTGAATCCTAACACAGTGTTTAAATACTAACATTCAGTTAATTACTTTAACAAATGAATATTTCTGTCTTTAGGACTTATCTACTTCATTAGAAGCAGTGTATGGAAAGGCCAAAGAAGGAACTAACTCTGAAGAAATACTTAGAAAGTTTTATGACTGGCAGTGTAACAAAAGAGAAGAGTTTGCTCGTATTAGGAGTGAGACAGAGGCTTCTCTGCAGCATCTTGTGGCATGGTTCCAGAGCAGTCAGAAGGTGAGCAGAGCTCCCAAATAGCAAAGTTTATGGAAGGAAGTGGGGATTGTATGTTTGTTCCAACTCTGTCTCTTCTGTTGTTCAATAGCTGACATCATCTACTTGTATCTATCAGAGTTAAGACTTGGCGGTCAAGATTTTTCATCACTTTTGACTTAGGCTGTTTGTTTTATTATATTAAAAATCATGTTGATTTTGTTTCTGTTTTTCTCATTTCATTTGAATTGACCACTTGTCTTAACCACTAGTTTTCTTTCAGCATACTATGCTTACATATGTTTTTTCTTTTCATGTGTAATTTTACAAGGGTGTATCCTTTGCTTTTTCCTGGAATTTTACTTTTCCTATTTTGTCCATGGTATAGCCTCATACTCCAGGTATATAGGCAAAATGAATGTTAAGTGAATTAATTGAGATGTACCATGCTTTTATTTTTGCAAATAAGGTTTTTGATCTATCTTTGGGTGAGTCACTGACTTCAGAAGACATGATTGGTAATATTGATGAAATTCTAGAGAAGACGGAGTCATCTGTCTGCAAAGAGCTGGAGATATCTCTCATTGTGAGTAACAATGTTATTATTGTTTTCTTTGAGACAGCAGTTTCATTAGCAGTTGGATTGTGTTAACCAATAATATGACTTCTCTTATTAGAATTAAGACTAACATTCACTTTCACTTTGTTCTTTATAGGCCTGCTTGAAACATTTACACGGTCGAGGTCCAATCCAATTCAATTAGTGTCCTAATTCTTCACAGAATAATGCTTTCATTTTAATAGGATGTTTCACATTAAGGAAAACTAATGTTTAATTCTAGGAGACCTCTCCTTAATCTACATGGGTTGACTTTCTGTACAATTTGACTTCTGAGTACAACATATTGTTAGGAAAAATCTCAAGACAGGCCTCTCTGCTGACACAAAGAATTCCAGTCAAACCAGATTAGACTGAATTTAAAATGCCTCTGTTTAATAAATGCATCACTCTCAGGTGGCTGGGAGGCAGTGGGGGAGGGGAAGACAGAGGGAGAGAACCCAAAACCACGTGTTCCTTTTTTTCAGGTGAGCCTAAGTAGCCTGTGGGAGGGGTCAGCGCTTGGCAGTCTGGGAGTTGGAGTCCGGACCAATGCAACTCCCAGGCCAGTGGCTGGGGTGACGTCCACAACTTAATATTACATATATCCGATGCATTTAAGAATATACACATTAAATCTTGTGAAAATTAAATAAAATCTGGACAACTATACATACATACATTAGAACACCTTTATTGTGTATAATCTCTATTGCTCTATCAGTGCAAAATAAGTATAGGTGTTGAAGAGTATTTTGTACTCTAGACCTTTAAGCCTTGCTTACCTGGGACACTTACTCAGTTTTTTAGCCTGCTTTCCAAAGTCTCAGTGGTAATGTTTTTCATTTTCTTTCTTTTTTGAAATTTTATTTATAAATTAGATTTACTGTAGTTCTTTATTATTAAATAGTTTTTGTTGGTTTTATAAGACTTGATTTTAGAAGTTGTTGGTGAGAGACAATTTCTAAAAGTAACTTTAAAGTGTTGAAGTTTATATATTGTTCTTTTATGTTTAGAATATGGATTGTCCTGACATCCTTTCAGACAGCTTCAGAAATAATTTATAGTATATTTAGGATAGCATTTTGCCTATGAGCATTTTTGATTCTGTCTACAAAAAGATTTGAGAAATAATTTGTATTGGATATAGCAGTTTTCAAAGACATTTTCATTTTGAAGTTTATTCATTGTTATGAAAGGTTTTAATCATTTTGTTGTTCATGCAAATTCTTTTGTGTAGGAACAAGGTGTTGTAGACAAGGAGATTATTTTAAGTACATACAGTCAAGTGCTTCAGAAGATCCATTCTGAGGAAAAGTTCATTGCCACCCTGCTAGCCAAGTACAAGGATAGTGTCGAGGTTGGATTTTGCTTTCTCTTATTGGTCTTATGAACTGATACTTTTTTTCTAAGTTGGTGAATTTTTCTCAAGTAGTTTAATATTCAGTGTGTTAATTAGTACTCCTAAAAAAATAGTATAGCCATTGTTGCTTGGCATATAATTGACTTCACTATACAATATGAATGGTGATTTTTATTTCAGTGAGTCTTAGAATATTGAGTTTCTTCTTAGTTTAAATTTAAAGATATCTTTGTCATCATTTTCTGTGTAGCAGATTTGTTGTAGGAAATTTGCTATATATAGAAAGTTAAGAAAAAACTTTTTAATACTTTTAGTGTAAGAGATAGTTAGACAGTATTCTGTGAATGGGCACATTTATCAGGTATGAATATACACATGTGCTTTGCAATGCATTGTCTTGTGAGCACTTTTGAAGGTATTTTCATAATTTTAGAGTATATTGTGAACATTTTGCCATGATCAACAATTCTTTACTGTCCTTTTGGATGTTTTCATTCTTACATAAACATATAGTTATTTAACCTTATCATATGTTGGATGTTGAAGGTATTTCCCTTTTATCATATAAATAATACTTTAGAAATCTGAACATATCTTTACGCATTATTTTTCAGATACCTATAATTTATAATTTTAAAGTTAAAAGGAATGAACATTATTGAAACTTGATACATATTGTGAAACTACTTTTGAGAAGGACCATTTCAACTTAGATCCTCACCGTAAATTTCAGTTTGTATAATGTTGGTATAGTGTATCTAATTTCATTCCTCAGTTGAATTGGAGAGTATTTCCTTTGGTACTTTGAGCACTGAACCATAGAAATGTGGTCAATTAGGAAATTCAGTTGGTTGCATTGCCTTGTAGACAGTTACAGAATTTTCTTAATATTCACTCTGAACCCAGGTACTTGCAAAATAATGATGTTTAGTGACTGTTGTTTCATGTGTTTGAAAATAAGGTAATTCTTTCTCTTATATAGTTTAAAAATCAGATCACTGACTGTTTAAATAAGAGCCCCAGTGTGGATTACTTGTTGTCCATTAAGAAGACTTTGAAAGGCTTAAAAGCTCAACTGAGATGGAAATTGGTTGAGAAGAGGAATTTGGAAGAAGTAAGAAAAAAATTGCTTCTAGCTAATGTGTTTTTGTTTTTCATTTTGGTTGAACTATTTCATAAAGCTATGTATAAATAAATACTCTCTAAAACCAGAGAGCTAGTGTATTCTTTTATTATGTACGTTTATCTTTTGAAAAATGACTTATTTTAATTATATTATTTAGTGTGTATGTGTGAATATGTGAGTGTGTCTATACCACTGTGACATGTGGATGTCAGAGAATAACTTGTTAAGTGTCAGGTCTTTCCATCATGTGGGTCTTGAGAACTGAGCTCAGGTCATTTGACTTAGAGGCACTGAACCATCTCACAGGCCCCAGTACTTTATCTTTTTATCTCTGTATATGGAAATAAATTTGAAATGACATTCATACTGAAAGCATGTGTCCCATATAATTAAGTATTTAAAAAATTAAATGTTTTTACATTGCTACCATGGTTTTTAGTAACACAAAAATTGTAGAATTAATTTTTGAACTTTTTTTTCCCCTATGAACTGTTAGAATGTTTGTTATAATACAAAACTACTACATTTAGGTTAGTAGGATAGTCTCCCATGGTTTCTTTTTGTGTGTGTGTGTGCGCGCACATGTATGTGTGCTCACATGTACATGAAAGTCAGAGGACAACCTTGGGTGTCATTCTCAGGCACTGTCTACCTTTATTTTTGTGTTTGTGGAGATAGTATGTTAGTGGCTTGGAGCGGTTAGGTTGAGCTCCAGGAATCCCTGTCTCTGCCTCCCTAGGGCAGGAATTGATGGGTCACGCTGTGAGCCTTTTTCCTGGAGATTGAATTTAGGTCTTTGACCTACAAGGCAAGCACTTTACTGTCTTCCCATCTCCAAAGGTAGAGTTTTGTGACAAAGTATTTTTAAAGATCATGCTCTCTTTTGTAAACTTATTTAACACTGGTTATAATATTTCTTGCAAGTTTTAAAAAATAGTTTCATATAATAATAGAGCTGGAGGGATTAGGATTTTCTAATTTTGACTACACTTCCTTTTAGGCTTGAAACTTTATGAATAAACTAGTAATTCTCTGAACTTTCTTGAGGATTTATTTATGTACAGAAGAGATCCAAAGTATGTTTTCATGCAGTGTGATTGTATCTTTTCCTCTTCTTAGCATGCAATTGGAAGCAAAATGGGAGCTATTTCATAACTAATTGCAGTTTAAGAGGTTTCTAGTTTTATTGTAGTTTAGGCTGTGCAGGAGGTGGTCTTTTCTAGTCTTTTCAACTTTTGGAGAAATATACCTGACGAGATTGGGCACATTCATTGTAGTAGTACTGTAGACATTGTAGACATAATTTAACTTTTTAATGCAGTCATTCCTTTTAAGGTATCTTATTTACTAAAATCCCATTGAAGTCATTTGGAGTATTTCTGAATCACAGAATTTCTCATAGTAGATAATTTAGATTTTCACATCTTTTTGTTGTGTATGCTTTTAAAAACCTGATTTCAAGTAAAAATTTCACAGAATCCAATTCAGTGGCTGTTTTTAATTTTTATCTTCACATTAGCTAGTTGTTTTTATCTTCAAGAAAATGTACAGGAACTTAAAACATATGCAATAATTTTTTACGTATAATACTTTTTTTTTATAGTTTTGGGGCAAGTTAGTGTTAGAATAAACTGATTTATTTAATGTTAGACGACCTGCTATATGTTAGGTACTGAAGGATGAATGTGAACCACACAGAATGATTTACTTTTCATCTAGTGCAATAAGCCTATTGACAACTTTTTCTCTCTGATATAGTCTGATGACCATGATGGAACTGAAATTGAGAAAATAAAACAAGAAATAACTCAGTTGCGCAATAGTGTCTTCCAGAAAATTTATCAGGAGAGGGAGGAATATGTAAGTATTTGATTCTCTGAAATTTTAAAGTAGATTTTACTCAGGAATTCGAATTTAAAAACATAGACTTCATATAATCATGTACTAGAGGCATCATTGTCATAGCAATGTTTACATGAATTTGCAAATTAATTAAATATGACAAAATTTGAGACAGTTATACCAATGTGGAAATTCAGATTATTATAAAGAAAAAAAATCACTTGTAATGTTCTCAGTGGTAAAAGTAGTAAGAAAAATTGAACTTCTTTAGTTTTTTTCTGCTTGTTTTTGGAAATGAGCTTCTGCATAGTTTTTTGTTGTAAAGCATAGAGAGTCTCACAGATTAACATTAACACCCTTTAGCTTAATAAGCAATAAAATCATGAATGGAGCAGCTTGATCTTCCTGAGTGATTGTAACCAGAAAAAAAAAAATCTCACCTTCGTTTCCACTCTACTCTTAAGTTCTGTGGCCTTAGAAAAATCAGCCAGTCCACTTTTATTCACAATTGAAAGAATATTTCATTTTATGTCTGAGAGATATTATGAAGGAGAGTTAGGTAAGGGACTGTTGTTTAAAGTAAAAATATTATGCAAATAATAGACAAGTGTCCAGCTTTATTTACCAAATTCATGTAACTATACATACCTTTGAATATTTGAATAAAACCTGGTAAATATTTAGAAGTTTTCCTTAGTAAATATGTTGATACATGACTTTGTAAATACTGTTTTCTCATTTGCTTCAAAGTGTATGTAGACTTATATACTTAATTTTATCTCAAGGCTTTTAGGATTGGCTTTTATGATTTTCTTCCTAAGTTAAATCATTATTTTAAAATGTTACTATGTTCTTGTTTTTGAGAAATGAAAGTTTATTTTTAGAATTAATTTTTTTTTTTTTGGTTTTTCGAGACAGGGTTTCTCTGTAGCTTTGGTGCGTGTCCTGGAACTAGCTCTTGTAGACCAGGCTGGCCTTGAACTCCAAGAGATCCGCCAGCCTCTGCCTCCCGAGTTCTGGGATTAAAGGCGTGCGCCGCCACCACCACCCAGTTAAAAATATTTTTATCTCACTTTGAATATGAACTAGCTCATGTTTTGCTTGATAGTTCTTGAAATACAAGTAAGATTAAGGATTATCTATTTTATTAGATTTAGGAAGGCATATGGTAATATATTTTCCTGAGGAGCAATATACCACAGTTGAATACATATTCATCTACAGTAGAAATACTTTCTAACTTTAGGAGAAGCTGAACACCTTGACGCAGAAATGGTTCCCTGAACTGCCTCTGTTATACCCTGAAATCGGATTACTTAAGTATATGGTAAGCTTTGTTTCCTCTGAGAATTGCCACCATGCAGCGAATGTAAAAAGCCCAGTGATGCTCAGATCATGCCAGTGTCACATCTGTAGTATCTTTTCTATGAAAATACTCCTGATAAATAGTTTAAAGGATTACTAGAACCTTTTTCTTGAGGCTGTCTTAAACCAGGTAGTTAAGTAGAGAGGTTGATGTGAAGTTTGGTTTTCTTGGCAAGCAGGACTCGAAAGCCAGGAGATTAGCATATTAAATAACTTGAAGAATAGGGAAACTAAATCTCTGAGGAGAATCTATATATACCCTAGTGTTTTAGATTGCCTGGTGGCAACAGAGAACTAGATGAAACACCATTGTTTAGAATTTTTAGAATTGCTTCCCAGTAGGGTTCCAGAATTCAACATGTACAAGTTCCTGACATAAAGCGGCATAATGTTTGTATATGTGTTGTATATGTGTTTTTTGTTTTTGACTTTTGAGACAGGGTCTTTTTCTTTCTCTTTTTTTTTCTTTTTTTTGGTTTTTCGAGAAAGGGTTTCTCTGTGGCTTTGGAGCCTGTCCTGGAACTAGCTCTTGTAGACCAGGCTGGACTCGAACTCACAGAGATCTACCTGACTCTGCCTCCTGAGTGCTGGGATTAAAGGCCTGTGCCACCACCGCCCGACCTTGAGACAGGGTCTGACACAATCTGAGCTAACCTTGAACTTCCATTCTCCTTCTGACCCTGCTGTAAGGTCTAGCATTACAGGCTTGAGTGACCATATTCCCGCTTTTCCACTATATTTTTAAAACATATGTAGAATACTTGTAATACCCAGTAAAATATGTGTTACATAATTAATTAGTAGACAGTGTTTTGTGAATGCATAACAAAAATCTGCAGTTTTGTTGCAGATAAAATTTTATTTTGAATATTTCCATTTCACAATTGATTGGATACAAGGAAGCAGTGATGGAGGAAGGTCATTGGTTAAATTAAAAGAAACTGCTTAGCTCTCATTTGTTAGGAGATAGGTGGGAGGAGTAAACAGAACAAAACGCTGGGAGGAAGAGGAAGTGAGGTCAGACTCCGCAGCTCTCCTCTCCGGAGCAGATGCTTCAGAGAGACGCCATGCCCCAGCTCCGACCCAGGATGGACTTAGGCTAGAATCTTCCCGGTAAGACCGGTGCTCACAGATTATTAGAGATGGGTTGATCGGGATGTGAGAATTAGCCTAGAAGAGGCTAGATAGGAATGGGCCAGAGCAGTGTTTAAATGAATACAGTGTCTGTGTAATTATTTCGGGGCATAAGCTAGCCGGGCAGGCGGCTGGGGTTTTGGGGACACAGCCCCGCCGCGCCCCTATTATTACAAAGCAGAATCCACAGATATAGAAGCTAATCATGTTTGTTTATTGAGATTGTCATTAATGCATGGCCAGGGATTTAATTTAGGCAGAGTACATGCTTGGCATGCATAAAACCTTTTGTTCAGTTTTCCAGCATTCTGTATTTAAATACAGATATTAAATAAAATATGTATAGTGACACTGATCTGCAGTGTCAGTACTTTGGAGGTAGAGGCAGGAGGATCAGAGTTGAAGGACAGTCTGGGCTACATGAGACCCTGTTGCAAAAAAAGTGTTATTAAGTTATGATAATAGCTAAAACATAATCTATAAAATAAACGTGTGAGTTTATTTTCATAAATATGTAAAGTGTTTTGGATCACGGTATGTGATCCAAGATTTCATCCCCAGATCCATAAAAATAAAGAACGTTCTTTAAACAGTTGTTATAATGTCTTCCCGTAATATATTTAAAAATGTTATGTAAGCTGGGTATCACAACTTACTATTAGAGTTTCCAAATTTGGGAAACTGAGGCACAAGAATTGCCCTTAGTTTGAAGCCAGCCTGACTTGTGTACTGAGTCCTAGGATAGCCTGGGATACTAAGTGAGAGTTGTCTTAAAAGCCCAAACACAGTTGGGTGGTGGTGGTAGTGGTAATGGTACACACCTTTAATTTCAGCACTTGAGAGTCAGAGGCAGGGGATCTTTGTGAGTTTTGGGTCAGCCTGGGCTACACAGAAAAACCCTGTCTCAAAAAACCAAACCAAACTTAAAAACCAAAAACCAAACCCAAGAAAAAAACCTTAGACAAACAAACTTAAAAATCCCCAAACACCAAGACAAACAATACAAAACCAAAACAATTTTAAAAAAAATGTGTATTTCTCTTTGATGCAAGTAACTCTAGCTGTAGAGACTTTCTTGTGTCTGGTGACTGATTGTGTGTATAGCTATATGGAAGCTGAAATTAACTTACTAATTTTGTTGTAGAAGATTATAAGAGGTGCAAATGATGATTTATGGATGCCCCCAATGACTTTAATATGTTCAAGATGATTTTTGATGTATATTCCTAGAAATCCTTTGTACTAATTATATATTATTGAAATTTAATAACAACACAAACAAGAACTAGAAAGCAATCCTATAGCCTTGCCTACTATAAAACTACACTGCAGTAAAACTTTGTCATTGTTCGGGTCATCTGTATTTTGAGAGTTCATGGGTTTAGATTCTCTGTCTTTTATAGACTAACCAATATTGCACCAGACTTCCTGGTCCTCTGGACTCTTATAAAATTTTTGTCTCTCTTTCTGTGATGTTCCCTGAGCCTTAGGTGTATGAATTGTGGTGTAGATGTAGCTACAAGAGCTGGGCACCCCATGGTCAGTGTTTCTTTCATTTTGACCAGTCGTGGTTTCAGTAATAATCTTTGCTGCAAAATAAGATCCTTTGATGTGGGGTGGGGGCTGTACTTATTGGGGAGTATAAGGATAAGTATTAAGAATACAGGTAGAACGAGGGGTGCACCCACCCACTGAGACAGTGGAGCTGATCTACTGGGAGCTCACCAAGGCCAGCTGGACTGTTACCGAAAAAGCATGGGATAAAACTGGGCTCTCTGAACATGGCGAACAATGAGGGCTGATGAGACGCCAAGGACAATGGCACGGGGTTTTGATCCTACTTAATGTGCTGGCTTTGTGGGAGCCTACCCAGTTTGGATGTTCACCTTCCTAGACATGGACGGAGGGGGGAGGACCTAGGACTTACCACAGGGCAGGAAACCCTGACTGCTCTTTGGACTGGAGAGGGAGGGGGAGAGGAGTGGGGGGATGGGGAGAGGGGTGGGAGGAGGGGGAGAAGAGTGGGAGGAGGGGGAGGGAAATGGGAGGCTGGGAGGAGGTGGAAATTTGTTTTTTTTTTTTACTCTCCTTTTATCAATAAAAAAATACTAAAAAAAAGAATACAGGTAGAAATTATAATGAACTGGAAAGTGGCAGTAGTAGTTTCATCATAACGTTCCAGGATAGCCAAAGCTGAACAAAGAAATCCTGTCTCAAAAAGCAAAGAAGGAATAAACAATCAAATCTACCACTAAAGAAAAAATTAATATTAATGTAAAAATGTAAAAAATGTTACAATTAAATTTTTTGAAAATCATTTTTACATTTAAGGATGTTAAGCAGGAGTAGAGATGTCAGGATTACTTTATAACAGTCATAATATTTAGATTTCTCATTATTTTATAACTACCTTCAGTTGTCTTCATTTTAATTTTTAGGAGATATATGAGGGAGATAAATCCCAAATTTGTCTCCTAACAGATGGGGATAAGCTATGGTGAGAAATCTACAGCAAAAACAGCCACTTTATTCACAAGGCAATAATTCCAACTCAGTCTTCTAATACAGAGTCCCTGACTCTGATGGGTTGACCTTGTGAAATGAAGCTAACTAATTACTGAATGATTCTGTGACTCATAACATAACCATATTAAAAAGAATCTAAACTTTAGCCAGGTGGTGGTGGCACATGCCCTTAATCCCAGCACTTGGGAGGCAGAGGCAGGTGGATCTCTCTGAGTTCGAGGCCAGCCTGGTATACAGAGCTAGTTCCAGGACAGGCACCAAAGCTACAGGGGAACCCTGTCTCGAAAAACAAAACAAAACCCAAAAAACAAAAAAGAATCCAAACTTTAAACATTTTTATTTTTCAATTAGATTGATGATTTTCATAGCATTTAATAATATGCCCCTAATTATATTGGTGATTTGAAAGCCTTAAGGAATTTTTTAATTGTCTAAATGTAATAAAAATTTGTGCCTAGAATTCTGGTGGTCTTCTTACTATGAGCTTAGAGCGAGACCTTCTTGACACTGAGCCCATGAAGGAACTTAGCAGCAAACGTCCTCTGGTGTGCTCTGACGTTAATGGGCAGCCAGTTCTCTTAAAGGTAATTTTAAGTTCTGATTTATGGAAGCTTCAGAAGTAGTGATGCTCAAGAAGAAAACAAACCCACTATTCTAAAGTATGTAAGTTGACTTGCATGATGATTGTACTTGAGCTAATTTTGACCTTCCTCTCATTTCCCTAAGAGTACTTGATTTTCTTTTTTGGGTAAACTTACTGCATTTTGTTCAATAGCCTTTAAAAATTCTTGTTTTTTCCTAGATGTTTCTTGAAAGCTTAGCTACGTCACCAACACAATCTTGGGTTGCTTAATTTCTTTGAAATTTTTATTTTCAAATTTTTTATTCATTTTATATATTTATGTTTATAGTGTTTTGACTACTTGTATATCTTTGTTCAGTATGCATGTCTGGTACCTGTTCATACAGTGTGAGACTCCACTTGGGTGCTGGGATCCAAACTCTCCTCTTTCACACGGACACCAAGTGCTCTTAACAACTAATCATCTCCTCAGCCCCTTAATTTCTTCTTATGAGCTGAGACTGTGCATGAATTTCAAAGGGTCTTTAAGTTGGCCTTAGTTGCTACATATATGGGGATGTAGAGTAGGCTACAGGTAGAATTACTTTTTTCTTCCCATATTACAGTATTCAATGCATATAGAGAAGGTACTTAAAATAGAAAAATAGATACACTTTACCTTGTATGCAATAACCTATCATATTTAAGTTAGAATAATAAATTAGAATGGGATTTTAATGTTGAAATTGCCAATGTCTTTTTTTGTTGTTGTTCAGGGCTATTCTGTGGATGTTGACACAGAAGGCAGGGTGATTCAGAGAGCAGCCTCCTATTATAGAGCTTGTGGAAATTCTAAGGAAGAGTCTGGATTACTGCCATTGATATTCTTGTTTCTGTGTAAGGTAAACTTAAGTTAATTCATTGAAGAAATGATTTTATTTAAAGTAAGTTTTAAAGTAGTGATTTTTTCTTGATATAAAACAAAAGTTAATAGAATCACTGTATAATGCAAATATATTGGTTAATTGTTCACTTTGAGTTACATTTTCTATTTTGCTTCTTAGTCTGATCCTGTTGCCTACCTGATGGTCCCATATTATCCTAAGGCAAACCTGAGTGCAATTCAAGCTAGTATGCCTTTAACTTCAGAAGTAAGTAAAAATCATTTTCAGGGATGCATTAAATGAGAAACTAACATCTAATATGTAACACCCTGTAGATAGAAGTTTCTGTCCTGCCTAGTCCTGCAGCCATTCTGTCCCAAAGAAACACATTATTTATAAACTGTTTGGCATACTGCTCAGGCTTATTATTAACTAGCTCTTACAACTTGAATTAACTCATGATACTTATCTCTATTTAGCCACATGGCTTGGTATCTTTTCTCAGTAAGGCATTCTCATCTTGATTCCTCTGCATCCAGCTAGTAACTGCATCTCTGCCTTTCCTCTTCCTAGAATTCTCCTGGTCTGGTTGCCCCACCTGTACTTTCTGCCTTGCTACTGGCCAACTAGCATTTTATTAAACCAATATGAGTGACAGATCTTACAGTGTACAAGAGTATTATCCCACAGCAACACCTAATACTACATGCTGTCCTGCACAAATATTTGGCCTGCATTATTCTATTTCATTGTTTTATCAGCTCTGTACAAGGATTAAGTGACTTGTATAGAACCTCTTCATCCAGAAGTAGAGCTGAAACTTAAAGTTCGGTCTTTCTGGTTCCAGAGCCCAGACTTAGTAGCCATTAAGCTGTGCTATGTGTAACTGCCTGTGACAGTAGTTGATACTTTGAAAGTGGCAGCTTTAGATTTTATTTTAAATTTAGAGGAGGTTCTGATTCTTCCTATTTAGTAATTCTTACTATTTTATTCTCTTCTAGATACTTTATGAGGTGGTTATTTATAATTTAAGTTGCCTTAGATTGTGTGTGTGTATGTATGTATGTGCATATGCATTTCATGTGCCTGCATGTGTGCAAAGACCACTTATGATGTTGCCAGTTACATAGAGTATTACTTAACTTTTCTATTGCTGTGGTAGAATACCATAAGGAAGGCAACTTTAAAAGAAGCATTTAATTGGACTTAAAATTCCAGAGAGTACATGGTGGTGGGAAAGGTGTGAGCTCCTATCTTGAAAGAAAGGAGGCAGAGAGCACAACTGGGGAATGACTCTAGTTTTTTTGAAATCTCTAGTCTGCCCTGAGTGATGTACCTCCTTCAATAAGGTCATTTTTTCTAATCCTTCTCAACTAGGTCTACCAACTAGGGACTGAGTGTTCAAACCAACATTAGCCTATTGAGGTCATTCTTTTTCTTGTAAAAGAAAGCATTTAACCAAGGACTTGCTTACATTTTCTGAAGGTTATTCCATTGTCATCGTGGGGAAAGCATGGTGGCATGCATGTGACTGGAACACATGTATGAGCGCTACATACATCCACAGGCTGGGGTGGGGGTGATAGGTAGATATGCTGGGCTTGACATGGGCTTTTGAAACTTGAGGCCATTATTATTTAAACAACCACACATAGTTAAGCTTTATCTAGCCTTTAATTCTTTGTCTGTGATATATCCTTAATTTGAAGGAAGCTTTACTTTATTTCTGGGACAATCTTAACAGAGACAAAATTTATACCTGAAAATGAGTTGTCAATTTTCTAAACTCCATCTCTTTCATATATATTTATTTGTAGGAAGCTTTAAAAGTCATGAAAGATGTTGCCCGAGGCCTGCATACATTGCACAATGCTAACATAATTCATGGATCACTTCATCAAAACAATGTATTTGCCTTAAATCGTGAACAAGGAATTGTTGGAGATTTTGACTTCACCAAATCTGAGGTAAAATACCATAGCTGTACTGGACAGAAACCTTTTAATAAATGGTTTAAAACTTCCACACAAAGTGGTAATGTATTGTAAGATTTGCACTTTCAGTTAAGGTGTGCCATGTTGTACAAATAGTATTTGTAACAATCATCTAGATTGTGATGAGCATTGTGTGTTTTTGCCATAAATACAGAAACAGTCTAACCTACTCAATGGCATTGACATTGCTCATTATTTTTCTTTTCAGAAAACACATAAGAACCTCCTTCTGTTTGTGTGCCTTTCTCTCACAGATTAAATTCAGATATACATGCTTTTCTATTATTAATATAGTACATAAGAAGAAGACTGAGAACCATGGGTGTTTTTGTTTAAGTCTAGGTTCAGCTACATAGCTTAATTTGGTGCCATATTATCTCCCAATAGGCAGTTTGTAGAGATAACAAAGTCCAGACAATTAAGAGAATGTGATACTCTTATTTGTATATGTGGAATACGAAGTCTAGAAATATAATCACAAGGGAGAAATTTCCTTTTTTTATTTTTAGTTGACAAAGATGTATATGTTTATTATATATAGCCTGTTGTTTTGAAGTATGTGTATAATATGAATGGCTAAATCAACAATTCCCATTTAAAATACAACTTTATTGAAATGTAGTAGAAAATGTAGAATTCAGTACTAGTTTTTTAGCATATTCATAGAGTGGTGCCACTTTATGAATTGCCACTAATTCCAGATCATTTTTATCACACCTCAAAGTAGTCACTGATTAGCAGTTAATTTTCATTTCTGCTTTTGTTCAGGCCTTGGAAGCCAGTAATAAACTTTTTTTCTGGATTCACTTATTCTGTAATTTTATAAAAGTAAAATGAGGCAGCACTTGACCTTTTGTGAATCACTTTTGTTACTTGTGTAACTTTCAGAGTTAATGTATGTTGCGGCATGTTTAAGGATATAATTCTTTTTATGACCAAATGCATTTAATTGTATGCGTATGTAATACTTTGGTGTTTGTTTTCATTAGTGGATAGATATTTGGATTTATACTTCTTTCGGTTTACTGAAGACAGGGTCTTACTGGGTAGTAACTGTTGGCTTTGAACCATCTTTGTAGCACAGGTCTTGAACTCATAGTGCTCTTCCTGCCTTAGCTGAGATTACAAGTCTGTACCCTCAAGCCTAGCTGTAGGCTTATGCTTCTCAGTTATTATGAATTCGTTATTATGAATTGTACCCTAACTAAAACATTAGTGTACCAATTCTTTGAACAGATATTTTAGAGGTAAATAATGACATATTTCAAAAGAACTTTAAATTGAGAACACAAAGCCCTCAACTGTTTTGTCTCTAAAATGCTTACAATACTGTTTTTGTAGAGTCAGCGAGCTTCAGTGAACATGATGGTTGGTGGATTGAGTTTGATATCACCTGAATTGAAAATTGGGAAACCTCCTTCTGCAAGTTCAGACTTATATGCTTATGGCTGCCTTTTGTTATGGGTATGTTGCTTTTTTAAAAAATCATTAGTAATTTACATATGTTTCAGAATGTAAATGGATAAGTGTAGTGATTTTTCAGCCATTTTTCTGGATGAAGAATAATGGTGTAACTTTTAAAAGTAAACTTTGTTTGTGGATATGGATATGTGTGTGTTATGTTTGTGTGGGAGTACACATGTACCTGTGTGTTTGCATGTAGGGATCAGGGATCAACTTTGGATGAGTTACTAGGAGTCATCTATTTGGTTTGTTGACATGGTCTGTCACTGTGCTGCGGGAGCTCCTTCTGCTGTCATTGTTTAGAGCTTGCCAAGTCCGCTAGGCTGGCTGTCCAGTGAGTTTCAGGGATCTTCCTGTCTGCCTTCCCCACACTAGGATGATAGGCATGTGCAGTCAGACCCATGGTTTCTTTTCCCTTGGGTTCCGTGGATTAAACTCAGGAACTTATTCTTGGGTGGCAAGCACGTAGCCATCTTCAGGATTAGAACTTTTAAAAAAGTTCTTTCAATCATAGACTGTTAATACCCTTTTTACTACTATACACTTTCTATAATTTAGATGGATACAAATTATAGGCATTACATTATTCTTAGTTTTTTATAGTCAGTATTGACAGTGAAGATTTTATTTTATAGTAATGTAGAAGAAATTCATGCATGTGTGGAAAATAATGCTAAATGAGCACTAGGTATATTTTTGCTTTTAGTGTATACTAGATGTTACCCATCACTTGAGAATTGAGTGATTTGGGACTGGAAAGATGGTTTAGTGATTGAGAATTTGAGTGGTTGAGTATTAGGAAGTTTATCTGTTCTTCTAGTGAACATTATACTGGCGCCTCTGGCCCAGGGATGAACAAATGTTTTCTATGAGGAGTCAGCTCATTGCATTTTTAGACTCTATGGCATGGTATGTGTTGTCAGTATGGAGTTATTCCGCTGTAGCACCAATATAGGTAATTATTTTGAACATATTTTGTTTTCTATATACTTGTTAAAATCTCTTCATAACTTTTGCCTGGTTTTAAATGGGTTGTGTTCTGATTATTAACTTTTTCTTCAGGTGAGTTCTTTAGGAGCTTTTAAATATGGGGTCATATCATCTGTAGATGGGTAATTTAACTTCTCTGCTTTTGTATCCCTTTTATTTCTTTTCTTGCTTTATTGCTTTGGCTAAGAATTTAGCACTGTATTGAATAAAAGGGTTGTGAGTAGACACCCTTATCTTCTTGATTTTAGAGAAAAATGCTTTAATATTATATAAAATAAAGTAGGGAAGTATAAAATATTCAAACAATATAGACTATTCCATCTAAACAGCTACAGAATGCAGATTCTTCCCCCACCCTGTAAAACTTTGTCTATTCGTTTGTGAAGATATCAAACAAAGAGTACCTTCTAAATCACATCAGTTTTCATGCATGTGACATAATGTCACTATTTAACCTCCTGTAACTAATTTCCTCTTTGGTTTGCCCCGTATCTTTTGTGTTACTTCTCTTTGATAATGCTATCAGGGTGAATTGCTGGAGTGGGACATGAGCTCCATATCAGCTCATGACTGCTTGCAGCCAGATATTGGTCTGAAGAGTTGTATATTCCACATTTGTGTTTAGATTTTCTCAGTTCCTTATGTATTCAAAATAGTAATCCCATTTTTTTTTCTCTGAAGGCCATTGGAAAGTGAGCTCTTCTCTGCCCTTCCTACCAGGGCATCTATGACCACTGCCTAGCTGAATTCTTGCTAGCATTTTCCCATGTAGATTTGGAGCTCTTTGAATGTAGAAACTACCCTCTAGCTCATACCTGCTGAGCCTGTGTTTTCACTCATTATGCATTTACTGTCACCAGAAGCAAACCTGCTCCTGCATGTGTAGGTGTGGGAGATGCTGGGGATAGGCATTTAGAGTTGTGTCTGGGACTCAGAGAGTGTAGGAAGCAGCCTAAAGTTTGTGCTGAGGGAAAAGGCACAGGCAAGTAGTGGCCCTGTGTGCTCTCTGCCTTTGCGCCTGCTCTGCTCCTTGGCTCCTCCTCAGATCAGGCTGCTTTTCTTTCAGCTTGCTTACATTTCCTGCTACATAGACCTGGGCTTTCCAGGTCTGTTCAGGTCCTAACCAGTTTACTGAGTCTCCTAACCAGTTTACTGAGTCTCCAACTTCTCTATGTTATTGCTTATTCAGGCAGTGGAGATGGGGGAAGGCCTTTGTGGCTTGAATATATAAAAATCCAGCCACACCACTGATAAGTAATTTTTATTTATTTATTTATTTTGTATACAATATTCTGTCTGTATGCCTGAAGGCCAGAAGAGGGCGCCAGACCTCTTTACAGATGGTTGTGAGCCACCATGTGGTTGCTGGGAATTGAACTCAGGACCTTTGGAAGAGCAGGCAATGCTCTTAATCACTGAGCCATCTCTCCAGCCCTGATAAGTAATTTAAAAAGTACAAAGGCTCTTGTTTAGTATCTGTGTTGTACAGATCACCGATCTCCTGTTTTAATCTGTATTTTCACAGATTGCCAAATGGAATACTCATGGAGGTTGCCATAATTTTTCTTTTCTTTTTTTTGCTTAAAGCCCTACTGAAGAAAATCTCCTCTCCCTTTTTTCCTACTGTCTTTCCTGGTGCCTGTTGTTAGGGTTCCTGTTTTCTTTTTCAGACCAGAAGTTCAGCATTTCTGCATTTCCCCTGGTCTCTAGCTGCTGTTAATACTGCACTGCTGTTCCTTTCCATGCTGTTGATCCCTACTTATAACCATAAGCCTGATACTTTATTTCATCTTTATGGTGACATAGGCAAATGTCCCCACCAAAGGGGGATAAATGTGCAGTGGTATTTCTAATCTGAAATAATTAGGTAAAAATAAATGAAGAACTCAAGATGACACCAGTTGTATTTGTCTTAAATTCTGGTGTGTAGATGACAAGCAGAAGTGATAGATTGCAAGAAATGGCCAAATTTGTCCAGCACTGGGATTAAAGGCACACACTGCCTCATCTTTTGATGTTGGTGCTAGGGTCCTTATGTTTATATTGCAAATGCTTTGCAGACTAAGGTATCTCCCAGTCTTCATTGGCACCACCTTTATTGATTGGGTCCTCATTTAAACCTTTCTGGTCAAACTCTCAAAGATGTTCCCAGAGGTATGTCTCGTAGGTAATTCTAAATCATCAAATTGTCAGTGATATGCTGATTTTGACTCTTGGGCTATTCAGAAGTGATGCAGCTGGGTTTTATGGTAGATCTCTATTTATCGAGGACATCCATACTGAATTCCATGTAGCTAGATTAGTTTATATTCTTCCAGCAGTGTGAAGGTTCCCTTTTGTCACCTCAGCACTTGCTGTTTTCTTAATGATTGCCAATCTGACTAGGTTGAGATGAGAATTTATTCTTTTTTCATGAGAGGGTTTCTCTGTAGCTTTGGAGCCTGTCCTGGAACTTGCTCTGTAGACCAGGCTGGCCTTGAACTCACAGAGATCTATCTGCCTCTGCCTCCAGGGTGCTGGGGTTAATGGTGTATGCTAGCAGTTTAGTGTAGTTTAATCTGTATTTCTCTGATGGCAGATGGGGTTTGAGAGAGCCAAGGAGCCAAACCAACGCCATGCCAGGCTCCTAATAGCCCTGTCAGGGACCAGGCCCCAGTTTTAGTTGTTTGGAACTGAACAAGCAGGATTTGGAAAGACCACAACTCAGGGACAACCAATAATCAGTAAGCACCCTGCAGCCTTATGCAATCTCAAGATAGCTAAAGATAGCTTCTCCCACTCTGTTGCTGGAAAGCCCCTAACCACTAAGGCACCAACCAATCCTATAGCAACCCATAAACTTTTTGTTGAGACCCACCAATCAGCCCCCAGATTAACCTCCTCTTCCTGGAATTCCCCTGTTCTTGCATAAGGAGCCTGTGAGCTTTGCTTGGGGTCGCCATTTTACCACTTTGTTAGATGGTCTGAGCCCTGCATGTAGGAATTAAGTGCTCTTGTTGATCGCATACATGTTTGGTGGTCTTTTATGGGATTTCTCATGGACCATAACAGGCTGAACAGATTTTTAAAATGTATTTATTAGTTATTTGTGTATAACAGTCTTTTGATAACAATCTGTTCATTTTATGAAACCTATTTATGGACTGGGTTGTTTGGTTTCTCGTTTATTTGGCTGAATTCTTTCTGTGTTCTAGATATTAATCTCCTCTTAGACTTGTAGTTGGCAAAGACTTCTTCCACTCAATTATATCTTAGTTTGCTTTCTTTTGCTGTGATAAACACCAGACTAAAAGCAACTTGGGGAGGGAATGGTTTATTATTTCATTTTATAGCTTACTTCCTTCATGAGGGAAGCCAAGACAGGAACTTGAATACAGGAATTGAAGCTGAGGTCATGAAGGAGCACTGCTTGCTAGGTTGCTCTGCTTGCTTTCGTATAACTTCCAGGACCACCTGCCCAGGGATGACACAACCCACAATGGACTGGACCCTCCCACATCACTCATCTAGAAGATGCTCCATAGATTTGGCTATGAGCCAGTCTAATGGAGGCATTTCCTTAATTGAGGTACCTTGTAAGTGTTACTGTTCTGAGGGGAGAGGTATCCTGGCAGTTGGGAACCAAGGAATACTACAAAGTCACATCACACAAGAGATTTATTAGAAAAGATATAAAACGGTGGCTGCCTCTTCTTGGGAGGGAAGCAGCAAAGAACTGAACAGGAGGCAGTTTTATATAGGGTTTCCTTCTGGGGCAGGCAGAGCTTTCTAGGGTGGCCTGAGATTGGAGGGATTTTGTTAACTGATCTTGGTGTGTGTGTGTGTGTGTGTGCGTGTGTGTGCGTGTGTGCGCGTGTGTGCGTGCGTGTGTGAGCGCGCGCGCTTGTATGCCCTGCCGCTGTAGGACAGAATTTAGCCACTCTTAAGGGGCTGGGAAAGGCCTTTCGTGAAGTCTGGGGTTGAGGGTCAAGCTGCTGACACCTCCAGAGGCTAGGAATGGTTTTATGGCCTGGAGTGAATGAGTGTGTGTGTGTGTGTGTGTGTGTGTGGTGGGGTAGCCAGTTTGTGCTTAAAGAGGTTTATAGTACCCTCTTCTCAGAAGACTCTAACTTGTGTCAAGGAAACAAAACAAAAAACGCTAACTAGAACATGAAAGCTATCTTTCTTATTCAAATAACCAGTTCCTTTTTTTTGTGTTAAAGCTTTTTCATCTCATGAGGTCACCATTGTTAACTGTTGGCATTGTTTCCTGAGTGACAGGAGTCCTATTAAAGAATTCTTGCCTATACTTAGATCTTTAAGTATTTTGCCTACCTTTTGCTTTTTCTTTTTGTTGTTGTTATTTTTTGTTTGTTTCTTAGTTTTTCAAGACAGGGTTTCTTTGGCTCTTCTGGAACTTGATCTGTAGACCAGAATGGCCTTAAACTCACAGAGATCACCTGCCTCTGCCTCCTGAATGGTCAGATTAAAGACATGTGCCACTACTGCTGGGCTTTTTTTTTTAATCTGTCATTTAAAAAATTTTTTCCCTCCCTCCCTCCCTTCCTCCCTCCCTCCCTCCCTCCCTCCCTCCCTCCCTCCCTCCCTCCCTCCCCTCTTTCATTCTCTCTCTGTCTCTCTGTCTCTCCCCCTTCCTCTCTCCTCCCTCCCTTCCTCCATTTATGTGTTTTACTTGCATGTGTATCTGTATGAGCATGTCAGGTACCCTGGAACTGGAGTTACAGTTGTAAGCTGCCATTGGGTACAGGTCCTCTGGAAGAACAGCCAGTGCTCTTAACAGCTGAGCCATGTCTCCAGCCCCTAGACCCCCCCCCCCCCCCACATTTTTACTTTAAACATTTTCAGAGTTTCAGATCTTACATGGAGTTTATTTTTGTTCTGGGTGAGAGATTAGCATCGTTTTATTTTTCTGGGAATACATTGAATCATTAGATAGCTTTTGATAATATAGCCATTTTTACATATTAAAATTTTCAATCCACAAGCATGGGAGATGGTTTAGTTTCTGTAGAGTTTAAAAAAATTTATTTGTAGAGGTCATTTACTTCCTTGGTTCAGTTTATTCCAAAGAGTATTTTTAAAATTATGAATGAGATTTGTACTTTTTTCAAGGCAGGGTTTCTCTGTAGTTTTGGAGCCTATCCTGGAACTAGCTCTTGTAGAGCGTGCTGGCCTTGAATTCACAGAGATCCCCCTGCCCCTGTCTACCAAGTGTTGGGATTAAAGGTGTGCACCACCACTGCCTGACAGAGATTTGTATCTTTTGGTTTATTTCTCATCTTGTTACTGATACATGTGAAGGGCATGTAGGGGGATATATGTTTATTTTAAATCTTGCCATTTAACTAAATGACAGTGTTTATCAACTGACAATGTTTATCACATCTAGGAATTTTCTAGTGGATTATTTAGAGTCTCCTTAGTATGGATAGAATCATATCACCTGAAAATACACTTTGACTGCATTTTTCCTTTGTGATCTGTATCCTTTTTATTTATAGTGCTTTTGCTAAGACCTTAAGCATTCTATTGAATAAGAGTGGGTAAAGTGGATATTTTTATGTTGTTTTGATTTTAGTGGGAGTGTACTGAGTTTTTCCACCTATGTAGTGTGACAGTGAATATCGACTTATATCACCTTAATTGTGTTGGTATATATTCCTTCTTAGTCTCTCTAGGGCTTTTTATCCTAAAAGAATGTTGGATTTTTGTCAAAAGCCTTTTCTGCATTCATTGAGATGATAGTCTCTGAGTCCTTTTATTACATTTACTGGTTTGAATATGATGAACCTTCCCAGCATGTCTGGAATAGAGCTATGGTGAGTGATCCTGATGTGTTCTTGAATTTGGTTTGTAAATTTTGTTCACTTTTGCACGGATGCTCTTTAGGTGTAATTTTCTTTTGTTGTTGTTGTGGTCACTAGTTTGGTTTGGGTACCCAGCAATCCTAGCTTCATAAATAGAATATATGGTACCCCTTTAATTTTATTTAGTGGAATAGTTTGGGAAGCATTGATATTAGTTTTTTGAAGATCTGCTAGAATTGCTTCTGGCCTTTTGGCAATACTCACATGTGAAAGTATATTTCAGCATTGAAGATATCTTTTGAGTTTTGAGGGTTTTTTTTTTAAATGACTTGAATCTTGTTATCTATTATAGTTACTTTAAAATTATTTATATTGACTAGGCGGTGCTGGCACATGCTTTTAATCCTAGCACTCGGGAGGCAGAGGCAGGTGAATCTCTGTGAGTTCAAGGCCAGCCTGGTCTACAAAAGCTAGTTCCAGGGCAGGATCCAAAGCTACAGAGAACCCTGTCTTGAAAAACCAAAAAAAAAAAAAAAAGGTTATATTATCTTGGTTTAATTTTTGGTAGGTTATTTATTTCTAGAAATTACTTTCTTTGAGGTTTTTCAATTTAATGGTGATTTCCCTGGTTCTGTCCCAACTTGATATGCCAGACTTTGTTGACTTCCCATGGGAGCCCTTACTCAGTGGATGGGGGGGGGTAGAAGGGGGAGGAGTGGGGGAGAACTGTGGGTGGAATGTAGAATGAAATAAATTTAAAAAAGAGTTTTATTAGTATTTTTGGTAATGTTCCCTTTTTTTTCTGATTGTATTAATTTGGGTTTTCTTTCTGTCTTTTAGTTAGTTTAGTTGAGACTTTGCCTTTCTTATTTATTGTTTTAAAGAACCAATCTTTGTTTCATCAGTTCTTTTATTGCCTTTTGTTCGTTTATTTGTTTGTTTCCATTTGGACTATATTTTTGCATTTCTTTTTCCTTTCCTTTCTTATTTATTATTATTTTTTTGAGATAGAGTCTCACTTTGTAGCCATGTCTGGGCTGGAGCTTGGTATGTAAACCAAACTGGCTAAAACTCAAAGAAATCCACCTGCTTTTTCCTACTAGGTACTGGGATTAAAGGTGTGCAGCACCACCGCACCTAACTTGACCTCATTTCTTTACAATTCTGATTTGTGTTTAGCTTGTTCTTTTTTCACCAAGGCCTCAATGCATATCATTAAGTTATTTTTTTTAAGATAGCTGGTTTTGTTTTTAATTAATTAATTTTTAAAGAAATTTTGTTTATTTTTATTTTATGTGTATGGGTGTTTTGCCTGCATGAATCCTTGTGTACCATGTGCATACAGTACTTGTGAATTCTAGAAAAGGGTTTTGGAAGCTCTGGAGTGTGTGTGTGTGTGTGTATTCCTTAAATACATAAATACAACTTACTCAGTCTGTATAAAGTAACCTGCATGTATATGGTATCAGGATTGATCATTTGATATTAGATAACCAATTGAGGGCTCTTCCTACACGCTAACACAGAAGTGGAAAGTTCACTGGGCTTCGTCTCTAGACAAAGAACTACAGATAGCTGGAGAATGCTAAGAGTGGAATTAACAATTTTTGAAGGAGTCTTGTCACCCTAATTTTTCATGTTTCTTGTGTTTTTGCACAATTGGAGTTATGATATTGGTTGGATTTAAAAAATACCCACTTTCAGTGGAAGTATTTGCAAGTGTGTTCAAGAAGAATGACGTTGTCAAAGGCTGAAGTGTCATTTTACTGTAAGACTAGTGTTCAGGCCTCTAGTCTCTAGTACTACCCTGAAAATAGACTACTGTTTGTAAGATCACTGTCAGAAGCTCGATTCCCTATGAACTTAAAATAATAGTCAATTAATCATCATCATTTAAAATTAATCAAGTTATGCCATATTTTGTTGATACTCATGGGAGACCTGCCCTTTCCTAAACAAAAATGAAGGAGGAGTGCGTTGGGGGAAGAAATGAGTTAGAGGGAGGGACTGGGAGGAGAGGTAGGAAGGGAAATGGTGCTGGGATGAAAAGTAAATAAATTTGAAAAATGTAATTAATTAAATAAAGGACACTCATAGTACAGGGTATACTATGATGTTAATTACTGTGGGTTTGAGTAGAAGGAACAAAAGGAGAGTAAGACTAGTGATTAATATTGGATTGATGATGAAGGAAAAATAGTAGGAAGAATGTAGAAGCTAACTCGATTTGGGAAATAACCAGGTTAGCTAAAAGATAAACAATTATATTTATTATAAGGGGAAAACTCACGAAACTGAAACGAGAAGTTCAAGTTCAGGGAAGCAGAGAGGGAGAGAGAGAGAGAGAGAGAGAGAGAGAGAGAGAGAGAGAGAGAGAGGACCTGAGCCATGCTCCCATTTTTCTCTGGGTCCCAGAAAGTCACACTGTAAGTTGGTCCCACCTCTTAAAGATAATTGTTAACAAGGCTTCCCCATCACCTCCCACTTTTTTCTAAACAAGAGTGATCCAAACCCAATATCAAACTATATGCAACAGGAACAGATATCAAATATAAAATTACAACACAAACAATATTAAGCAAGGAACACTTGATAAATGTTTTAATAAACATTTTATTTCAAAAAGTATAAGTCTTGCATTGGAAATAAGCTTGGCTAAATCATAAGAGGAAGGTAACTACAACTATCTAATCTTCAACCCCATTGAAGTCCTGATGAGAAGGGAGATAATATTACTTGAGTTGAGCAGTATATGACAGAGACAATTGGCTACCTGTCTTATTTGCAGCGTTGAAGCAACCAACTTTGGCTAATGCCTACAAATAACTGACAGACCATTTTCAGAGGTAGGGAATTTTTCAGAATTCTCTTAACCTATCTTGGAAAGGTTTGGCAGTTATTTTCCTTATGTCCTACTAATCCAGTCTGGATAGCATGTACTTTGTCAGTGGTTGAGGCATGGGCAGTTCCTTGCCCAGAGGCCAATTGCGCCAAGAAGAAAACAAACTCTGAGTGGAGTGCCTTTGGTGCTGAACATTCTCTCAGGAATAGATTGGTGCTGTCAGGAGCAATCATGTCTCATGTCAACAGAACCCTAAGTTATTTAAATGACATGTTTTACAGATCCTTGAAGTGGTTGAAGATTACCTATCTAGGCAGAATATAGTCTCTGTATCTAAAGAACCTAATTAATCTGACTATGTATATAACAAACATTAACAACTGTTGACCTGTAATATTTGATACGTGCATAATTTAAAGACTAAGACTTCATGTCAGAATGTTAAATAATCTGTAAACAAATGTGCAGCAAATGAGGACAGTGACCTCAAAATGTAAACAATGTATAAGTATCTTGATCAGAGGTAAGAATAATATATAATGCAATATGAAATTATATCCTAAAAGTTGTATCAGTATACAAAATGTCCTAAACAGAGGTAGGAACATGCATGTATACAGTCTGACAGAATAACTTTGCATAAGTGTACAAGTATTGTAAACAGAAATAACAAATATAATTTGAACTTGTATCAATATACAAAACTATACCAATGTAAATTGTCCATAAACAATAGCTCACAAGTATTCACTCTATTATCCACAATTATGATCCCCCTTTTTTTCATTTTTGAACCCACATAGTTTCCACCCCAACCTTCTATCTGATACAAGTGATAATCAACAACCCTCTAAACAGTGTTCAGAGAGAGAGAGGGCACCTGGGCCGTGCGTTCATTTTTCTCCAGGTCCTAGAAAGCCACACCCTAACTTGGTTCCACTTCTTAAAGATAATTGGTTAACAAAGCTTCTCCATGAAGAGGGAATAAGTAAAGAGGGATGATGTAAGGATTAGAGAGTAAAAGCTAAAGGTAGGATGGAAAGAAAAAAATGTAATCAGACAACCTAAAAGAATTCCAGGTCCTGAGGGGTTGGAGACTCTGTAAACCAGGTTAAAGTCATTCCAAAGGAAAATTAAATAGAAATTACTAGGGAAAGAATAAAGTGGAGAGGAGGTCAGGTAATATAGATGCTAATTCTATTTGTTTTTTTTGTTTTTTTTTTCGAGACAGGGTTTCTCTGTAGCTTTGGAGCCTGTCCTGGAACTCCCTTTGTAGACCAGGCTGGCCTCGAACTCACAGAGATCCGCCTGCCTCTGCCTCCCGAGTGCTGGGATTAAAGGCGTGCGCCACCACCGCCCGGCCTAGATGCTAATTCTATTAGTGAGCCATCGTTGTGTCTGGTTACAGATGGTAATCAACGCCTGTTAGTCTTCAGGAGTCAATGTTGACTGCTGGCACACCTCTGGGCTGTCCTTCTCAACACTGAGTGTGCTGCATCTTGATATCTATAGATATTTTGTCTTTCACCATGTTTCTACCTTGCTGCTTATTGTGCATATGTGCTTCACAGTTTTTTCCTTGTAGACTAGACGTAGTTGATGGTCAGGTTTCAGCATATTGTCCTGTGACATTGGCTTTGAGATTCGTGACAGTATAGTTTATGGAGGGTCTGGGTCCACAACGCCCCTGTCCCATCAGTGCTCTATTTCGTGTAGTAAAATGTTCATAGATGAAATTATGACTTGTATAGTATTTACCTCAGAAGAAATAAATATGTGGACTAGGAAGATAGATCAGTTGGTAAAGTGCTTGCTATACAAGTATGAGGCTTTGAGTTTAGTCCCCAGAACCCATGTAAAACAGGCAATGTTTGGTGTATACTTGTATCCTAACACTGAGGAGGTGGAGGCAGGTGGATTTCTAGGACTCACTGGCCAGACTCACTTAATTTGGGAGTATCAAGATGGTGAAAGAACCTGTCTCAGAATACAAGGTATATAATGGCTCTTGTGGTTTGAATGAGAATGACCCTCATAGGCTCATGTTTGAATACTTGTTCCCCAGTTGGAGGAACTATTTGGGAAGGATTAGGTGTGTCTTTGTTGGACAAGGTATATCATTGGGGGGTGGGCTTTGAGGTTTCAAAAGACTCCGTCATTCCCATTGTGTGTCTCTGCCTCATGCTTATGTATGGAGATGTAAATACTCAGCTACTGCTTTAGTGCTACGCTGCCTGTTTGCTGCTGTTCTTGCTGCCATGATGGTTACAGACTCTAACCCTCTGTAACCTTGAACCCCAAATTAAACACTTTGTTTTATAAGTTGCCTTGGTCATGCTGTTTTATTGCAGCAATTGAAAAGTAATGAATATAACTTCCAAGGAAGGATAATTGAGATCTCTGGTCTCTGCATATACATATACATGTGTGCTTGTATACTTATATTTATCACCACTAAAATAGTAGCAAATATGGAATATGGCTTTGTGTATAGGAAAATAACAATCATTAATTGATGGTTGTTAGGGTTGGGTGATGAAATATATAGAACTTAGAATACCTTTGTGAATGTAAAAAATTTAGTGTATTTAATAGTGTCTTAGTTAGCTTTCTATTGCTGTGATAAAACACCATGATCAAAAGAAATATGGAGAGAAAAAGGTTTGTTATATTTCCATATAGAAATATTGTTGGGGACCAGCCTTGACAGAATTACCACTTGCCAGGTTAGGGGCATGGAGATTAGAAATATAAGTAAAGAGTACAAAGATGTAAAAATAATAAAACAGAAAACACAGAATAGTGAATACTGAAATCATCCGCGTTTAATTTCCAAATGCTTAAAATACCCCTGACCCCAAGAGTAGGAGTAAGGTTAAAAAAAAACTTGCATTAACATGATACAAGACCAGTTGAAGGTCACAGGCTACATCCATAGTTAAACATTCTGTTGCTAGAACAATACAAATCATGCTCACACCCTAGACCAAAACATTCTGTAGGCAAACCATTCTTGGGGTGGAATCCAATGTTGTCTCCTTAAGGGAACTGGACAACTTAGTTGGATCCTTAGACTTTTGTTTGGAGTAGAAACATATCTCCTTCTTTATTCCTGAAATACAAAGTCTGGCTGTTAGCTACACCTGTTGACAATAACCTTGAGAGAGTATAACTCTCTGATCTGAATCTAGGTGGGAACTTATTTTGAGGTGGAAACAAAATAACCTTGAAAGAGTAGAGGTAAGTTCCAACTCTCCAACCTTTGGTCAAGGTGGAAATAGGCTCACATTTTTGGGCCTCCAAAAATTCCTTCATCATAAGAAGTCAGAGCAGGAACCTGGAAGCAAGAACTGAAGCAGAAGCTATGGAGGAATGTTACTTACTGGCTTGTTTCTCTTTGCTTACTTAGCCTGCTTTCTTACGCCCACCTATATTGTTGGTACAACCCACAGTGGTTTTGACCCTCCTACATCAATTATTAATGAAGAAAATGCCCAACAGATTTGCCCGTAGTCCAATTTTTAGAGGTATTTTCTCAATTGAGAGTCTCTCTTTCCAGATAGCTCTATCTTGTACCAAGTTGTCGTAGAACTAATCATGACAAATGAAGTTTATCTTTTTTTTTTTCAAGAAAGGGTTTCACTGTGTAACAGTCCTAGCTGCCCTGGAACTAGCTCTTGTAGATCAGGCTGGCATCGAACTTACAGGGATTCACCTGCCTCTGCCTCTGCCTCTCGAGCGCTGTGATTAAAGGTGTGTGTCACCACCGCCCAGCCCAAATGAAGTATATCTTATATTTCAGGAACAGAAGGTAAGTGTTAGAATGGAAGGAAACTCACATGATTTATTTTCTTGGTATTTAAGTTTGGAGAATGGTAAAGCCAATATGACATAGATTACTAGGTTCTAGAACATTTTCTTTTTCTAAAAAAGAGATTTATTCATTTTCATTCAAGTGAGTATTTTGACTGCATATATGTACACTATGTGTGTGTCTGGTCCTACAGAAGTCAGGAGATGGCACTGTAGTTACTCATGGCATGCACCACCATATGGGTCCGGGGAATAGCTCCGATTTCCCCTGTAAGAGTAGTAAGTGTTCTTACTGCTGAGCCAGCTCTCTAGGTCCTAGAACATTTTCTTAGAAAGCAAGGAAGTATTACATTGTTTATTTGTGGTATGTCTATGAGCTGATCAACATTGTATATGCCTCAGGAACTATTTGGCTATTTAGGTAAGTGATTTTTACTAAGTTCTTTTATCTTTCATGATAAATGTGATTTCTTATGAGCTCTTCTCTACTCACCAGAATCTAGTAACATCCACTCTTTGAACATTGTGGAATTGATGTTATAATCTATAAAATGTTGGGTTTCATTCCTGGTTATACTAAGATATATGCAGCCAATGGGCTATGGGGTTGATTATATCTGAAAGTAGTCCAGATTGGTATCTATTGCTAATTAAACCTTCCTAATGCTGTGACCCTTTAATTCAGTTCCTCATGCTGTGGTGACCCCCAACTGTAAAATCATTTTGTTGCTACTTCATAACTGTAATTGTGCTATGAATTGTAATGTGAATATCTGATATGCAGGCTATCTGATATTTGACCCTGGTTGAGAACAACTCATTTAGATACTTTTGGAGCCTATTCACTTTTGTGTTCTTTTGTAGCTTTCTGTTCATAATCAGGAGTTTGAGACAAGTGAAGATGGAATCCCAAAAGTGGATCAGTTTCATTTGGTAGGTTTCCTTTGACTATTTACTCATTTGAAATATCTAATAATATAAATTTATAAGTGTATGAAAATGTTCCCTAATTTTTACAAAAATTTAACTAGTGTTAGAAATAAGTATTAAGAAAATTCAAGTATCCCACTTAAGCCACTGCCAGATAATTAACAAAGCATCTATGTAATAAGAAAATAATAGCATTTACTATATGTTTCAAAGATATTTTGTTTTGAAATGAGTGTTTTACTCCTGTTTTTTTTATAAGTGCCTAACTATATCTTTTCTTTGAAATTCACGAATGTCATCAATAGGACTTTGTCATCCATATATGTTTTTAGCCAACTTATGTTGAGCACTTGTCTGGTACCAGGACTTGAACTAGGTAGGTATTAGGGCTACCAGGATTGGAGCAGGAAGTGAAATTAGGAATGTAATCTTGCCCAGCCTTTTCTTTGACTAACTACAATTTTTGTTTTTATATCTTTCTGTTTTACTTTTTGTTCTCCTGCATTGTAGATCTGGATGAGAAAAGTTACCAGTAGCTAATTCCACACATCTTGGATGGTCTGTCTTGAAATTTCCTCCACCAAATACATTAGTGCACCACTCCTTAGGTTCTCCTCATACTCATGTTCTCAGAATATGGGCAGAATGTACCTAGTTAAGGTTCTGTTGTTGTAAAGAGACATTATTACCATGGCAACTCTTATAAAGGAAAACATTTAATTGGGGCTGGCTCACAGTTTCAGAGGTTTAGTTTGTTATTGCCATGGTGGGTGACGTGAAGTCAGACATGGTGCTGGAGAAGGATCTGAGAGTTCGACATTTGTGATCGTAGGCAACGTGGGGTGCAACTTGAGCAAAGGAGATCTCAAAGCCTGCCCACAACAGTGACACACTTTCTCAAACAAGGACAAACCTACTCTAACATAAGCCACACCTACTAGTGGTACTCCCTACTAGGGCTCATTTTCTTTCAAACCATCAAAGGCGTCTGTCCCACTTCACATTAAGAATCCTGCTCCCCTCTGAAACCTCATGGACCAGACTGCCACTGTCCACGTTCGTTTTGGCATTCTTATCTTCTTAACCCCCACTAGAAGCACAGTATGCTCTGCTTGCGGAACTCTAGGGGAATTTAACACCAAAATCTAAACTCTTTCATACTCCTCCTGCAAACCAGTTCCATAGACCCTAGAACTACAGGGCCAGGTTTATAACAGCACTGACCCCTGCTTTCAGTACAGATTTTCTTTTGTTACATTTTTTTATTGCTGCGATCAAATATATGTCAAAGAAACAATTTAAGGAAGAAAAGGTTCAGGATATATTTTTCAGTTGAAGTCTTTTTATCATGGTTCATTCATAGTTTGACATTTTCTCAAATTAAAAATTTTTCCTTTAATTTTAGTGCATCTTAAAATTTATTCAGATATGGTATGCCTTTCAGTAAAGCTTTAAATAATTTAAAAATGGCTTTCAAAAGAGATAACTAACCTTACAGTTTATCCACCTAGAGTATATAACTTAGTGGTTTTAAGTATAGTATTATGCGTCAGACCAAACCACAAACACTACATTGTCTGTGCTACCTCTCAGTATTTGCATTTCTTCAATCTTAACTGTTAATCTGTTTTCTAATTCTGTTTAATTTGCTATTGTGGGCAATCATGTGGATGGAATGAAAATTAATGGGTACAATGTGCTTTGCTTTCACTTACCATGCTTTTAAATTTCACAAATTCTAGTATTAATATTTTATCCCTTTCATGACTAATACTCCATATTTACCACAGTTTATTGATACCTGTCTGCTTATGGACATTTGCGTTGTATATGCCTTTGTGTTACTGTGAAAAATGGTACAAACATTTGACTATAAATATTTGAGCAGACACATTTCATTTCTCTTGGCTGTATACTTAGCAGTAGAATTACTGGATCTTGTGGCACCTGTTTAGTAGTTTGAAGACTTACTAGATTCCAAAGCAGTTGTTTTACATATGTAGTAGCAGTATGTGAGACCTTCAGTTTCTCTATATTAATACTGGTTATAAGACTTTTTGAATTTGAGGTCAGTCAGTGATGGTGCACGCCTTTAATCCCAGCGCTTGGGAGGCAGAGGCAGATGGATCTCTGTGAATTCAAGGCCAGTCTGGTCTACAGAGCTAGTTCCAGGGCAGTTTGGGCTACACAGAGAAACTCTGTCTTGAAAAGCCAAAAAAAAAAAAAAAAAAAGACTTTTTTTTAAACTTTTATTAAGCTATACATTTTTCTCTGCTCACCCCCCTCCCTTCCTTCTCCCCTCTCCTGTGACCTGCATGTTCACAATTTACTCAGGAGATTTTAAGAATAAAAAAAAACGTCTTGATTCTAGAGATCATAATGGGAGTACCATCTCATAGTCTTTATTTAGATTTGTGGCGTCTTTCTCAGAGAAATGCCTGTGCAGATTCTTACGTTGTTTTTTACATTTAAAAATTTGGGTTGTCCTTTGATTTTTGAATTTTAATGGTTGCTTATGTATTCTAGAAACAAATGACATATTGGGCACGTGGTTTGCAAATATTTTGCCTCATCCTGTGGGTGGGATTCTCATTTTCTTGATATTGTTGTTTAAAGTACAAGAGTTTGTAATTTTCGTGAAGCGCAACTTTCTCTGATGTTGCTTGTGCTTGGGGATTATTGTCAAGAATTCTTTGTCAAATATAAAATTGTCAAATATAAAAAAGATATTCTTTACAGTTACATAATTTAAGATTTTATATTTAGATCTTTGATCTATTTTGAAGTAAATTGTATATTTTAAGAGGTAATAGTCCAACTGCTGTCTTCTGCTTGTGGCTATCTGTCCTGATATAATTTGTGGAAAAGACTTTTGTAAAAATTAAATGACCATGTCATCCTTGTCAGAACCAGTAGATGATAGTTCTGTTTCTTTCTAGACTCTGATTTCTTTTCCACTGTCTTACAGATGCTCCTCATTTATGATAGGATTATATCCTTATAAACCCATTGTAAGTTTAAAATGCATATGGTCCACATTACCTGCAGAATTTACAGCTTTGCATACTGTGCACTGAAGAATATTGTTTGATTTTCTTGATCAAGCTGATTTAGTGATTACATGCTGATTTAGAGTGCAGATCACTGAGGATGTCTAATATCAATGAGAGTGTTAGACTTTTGTATTGCTAAAATACAAGTCTAACCATCAGCAGTCACGGACAGAGTAACTGTGTCTGTTCATTTGCCAAGTATCATGTTGTCTTGATTATTGCTATAGTGATTCAAAATTGGGAAATAAGAATTTTTACACTTTTTTTTTAAAGAGTCAGGATTATTATTCTGATCCATAAAGTTCAGCGGTCCTTTGTCAATGTCTACAAAGAAGTTGGTTTATCTAATAAGGACTGTTTTCACTCTGTGCCTCCTTATCGGTGTTATTTTCTGGTTCATTAAACATTGAATGTTTTCTGTTTACTGAAACCTTTGATTTCCTTCAACTATATCTTGTCTTCAGAGTATATGCTTTGTAACTATTTTGTTTAATTATGCTTAACTATTCAAATGATTTTTAATGGGTATCTTAATGCTTTAACTTACATGTGTACCATTAAAATAGAGATTTTACTTCTTTCGGTTTTTTTAATTTTTTAAAAATTTTTCCTTCCTAAGTGGTTGGGTCTCCCATAAGATGTTGGGTAGTAGAGAGGTGAAATTTTCATATGAAACTCCAACCACTGTCCCATTAAAGAAAGAAAATTTTATTCAAATTTCACTCATTTTATTTTAGCTGTGATTCTTTGCTTTTGCATTTTCCCTGGCAGATAAATTCTGTTTTCCTTATCACTGGAGATATCTATTTCCAATGAAATGTAGCTGAACTTAGAAAGAATTTCTAAAAATCTAAATAGAAAACTACTGTTAGCCTCTCTCAGTAACTAAAAGAGGTTTTAAAAATTGGATCCTCTATCATTACAGATTTGTTCCTCTTTTTACCATTACTTTTGATTTTGATTATTTTTTTTTAAAATGTTTCTTTTTCCTTTCAGGATGATAATGTCAAATCCCTCCTCTGTAGCTTGATATGTTGTAGAAGTTCAATGACCGCTGAGCAAGTTTTGAATGCTGAATGTTTCTTGCTTCCAAAGGGGAAATCACTTCCAAACCCAGAAAAAGAGATTGAGTGTATTCCGCATAATAAAGAAGATGAGTCAAAGGTGGAGAGCTTAGATAGATATAAAGAAAGACAAGGAATGGTGACGCCAACACTTGACTGACATGTAGTCTTCTAATGTTTCTGTACATGTCCCCTTAAAAACTTTGTTCTGTTTGCTTAGTAGACAACAACAACAAAAATGTGTGTGTAAGTGTTCTGGAACTAGTTGGATTGGGTCTGTGTATTTGGGTTGTAAAAAATAAAAAAGTTTTGGTTATGCCTGAAAATCACTCATACTCTTTGAAATTTTGCCTAACATGGCATTGTTAAGGAAGGGGTTTCTGTTTGGACTTCCTGAAATGAAATCATTATGGTGTAACACCCTTCGCACGCCACTTTACTGAACGCCAGTCGGGCAAAGGCCTGGAGGTTGAAAAGAACACACAGAGAGACCAGGGTCATTCGAAAGGAGATCAGCCGAATGCCACTTTATTCAGCCTTTGGGAAGTCCTTCTCTACCTAACTGCAGCACAAGGATCTCCGCCCAGGCAGGTGGGAAATTACCATATTAACAAAGGAGTGAATGCCCTACAGCTAACCACCAGGTGGGGCAGGCATAGCACAGAAACACACAGGAAGCTTAGTAGTTGATCATAAACTGTCCTCATGAATGCACCACAGGAATAAGGGAGACCAGGGCCCTACATTATGGCATTAGAGCAAGTCCTTTATTGATTCTTGTATGCTAGTTGGTAGTGATAAAGACTGATGCTTTTAGAAACAAATGATACTTAGTATCTGTTTTGTATCCAGTTCTGGCAACATATGGTTCTGGGGGGGTGGCGGTGGTGGTGATGCATGCCTTTAATCCCTGCACTCTGGAGGCAGAGGCAGGCGGATTTCTGTGAGTTCGAGGCCAGCCTGGTCTACAAGAGCTAGTTCCAGGACGGGAACTAAAAGCTACGGAGAAACCCTGTTTCGAAAAATCCAAACAAACAAACAAACAAAAACAAAAAACCAAAAAAAAACCATGGTTCTGTGGGATAATGGTGCATGCCTTTAATCCCAGCACTCGGGAGGCAGAGGAAGGCGGATCTCTGTGAGTTCGAGGCCAGCCTGGTCTATAAGAGCTAGTTCCAGGACAGGCTCCAAATCTACAGAGAAACTGTCTCAAACAATAACAACAACAACAAAACAAAATACTCCCCTCGCCCAAAATCCAAAAAACAATAAAAAACCATGGTTCTTATATGGCCCACAGTTTGAAAAATTTTGATGTTTAAAGAGATCTTGATAATGCAGTATAGAGCTATCCAGAGATAGCTCTGGGCTTTCTGGGATTATAAAGAGGCACTTTCTCTATGGAGGAGTAGTGTCATAGAATGCTTTCTGGAGTAGGTTATACCCTCCTTACATTTCACTAATTTACTGCTTTAAAATTTTTAAATTTAGTTTTTGGGTGTGTGTGTGTGCGTGTGCATGTTTTGGGGAAGTTGTGTTCACTTTTATGCAGATGCGTGTGAAGACCAGATGACAACCTTGGATTTCATTCTTTATGAATGCTGCTAACTGTATTTTGAGAGAGGGTTCCTCATGCCTTGGAGATCACCTATGTAGGCTAGGTCAGCTGATTAGTGTGCCCAGGGTCTGCCTGTCTCTACTTTCATAGCAGTGGAATTACAAATGTGCACTATGTCTGCCTTCTTATGTGGGTTCTGGGCACTGAACTCAGGTTCTCATGCTTTCAAGCACTTAAATAATTGAGCCAGCCTTAAGTTTATTTATTTTATGTTAAAATATTTTAATTGAGATTTTTATATATTCATTTAATATATTTTGATCATATTAACTCCTTCCCCTTCCCATATTCCTACCCCCTTTTTCTTAAAATCACTGAGTCCAAATAGGACTGTCTAGTTACTCATAAGTGTGGGGTCATCCACTTAGACATGGCCAACCTACTAGAGACCAACCACATCCTTAAAGAAAACCGATTCTCCCTTCCCAGAAAACATGAACTGTAAATACCTCCTCCGTTTTTGGCATGCTGGAATGTTGACTACATTTTAACGTCTCCGGGAAATCGGAGTGTCTGTGAATTCATGTGTGCAGTGGTCCCATCTTGTCCAGAAGATAGCTGTTTAGCCCTGGTTCTCTTTGAAATGTGACTTTTACAGTTCTTATCCCCTCTTCTGTAATGATCCCTGAGCCATGGAGAAGGTATAATACATATGTCCCATTTATGACCCAATGTTCTACAGACAGTTGTCCACATACATCCTTTGTGTGTTTTTGTGTTCACCTCTGTCCACTGCACAAGGAAACTTCTCTGATGAGGTCTGAGAACTGCATTAATCTTTGAGTATAGGGATATGAATTTAGAGGGCAGTTTGATACTGTGTCCATTTATCAAAATAGTAATAGGTTCACCCCCTGGAACTTAATGAGCTCTGTGACTGTGAGGTTTTTTTTTTTGCCAGATTTATTTGATTAGTTATTCCTTTCTTTTTTTTCTTTTCCTTTCTTTCTTTCTTCTTCTTTTTTTTTTTTTTTTTTTTGATTTTCGAGACATGGTTTCTCCATAGCTTTTGGTTCCTGTCCTGGAACTAGCTCTTGTAGACCAGGCTGGCCTCTCACAGAAATCCACCTGCCTCTGCCTCCCGAGTGCTGGGATTAAAGGCGTGCGCCACCACCACCCGGCTCTTAATTTCCTTTTTTGTTTGCTATTTAAACACAAAGCTAAGCCACAAACAGACACAACCAAGGCAGTTTATTCCACAGTTCCATCTTCCTGTTGGTGCTCCTTGAATTCTGACCAGTGACTTCTCTAGCAAGGCACCCGAGGAAGACTGTTTTAGGTGGCACCATCATGAAGCTGGGGATGGGCAGAGGTGTTGGGGATAAGGGTAGGTTCTCATACCTGCTCCTGAACCCCAGCCCCTAGTCTGAAGGTAAATGGGGAGAATTAGTCCTCCTCATGGAGGAGAAAGAAGCCATCCACTCCTGCTATCATAGTAAAAACTTAGTAGCATCCTGGTCTCTGGCTGTAAAGCCTTTCTGGCCCTAGTGCCAAACACATATGATGCCTGATGCTGGCAGGGTCTTGGGCTGGCAACATCTTTAGGGGACACTACAGGTTCTAACTTGAGAGTAGGTAGAGAAATTTCCAGCAGCAGATTTGGGTTGCTGAGTGGGTTATGGGCTTAGTAATCTCTGGTCCCACTGCAAAACCTTATTTTGATTAGAATAGAAGACCATCTTAGATCTTCTCTACACAAACAAGTGAGCCAAGCCAAAAAGATAGAAATAAAGGAATCCCAGAAGGGAAAAAAAACACAGAGTCATTTCACTCCCTTTAAAACCTACAGCCGGGCGCGGTGGTGGCGCACGCCTTTAATCCCAGCACTTGGAAGGCAGAGGCAGGTGGATCTCTCTGAGTTTGAGGCCAGCCTGGTCTACAAGAGCTAGTTCCAGGACAGGCTCCAAAGCCACAGAGAAACCCTGTCTCGAAAAACAATAAATAAATAAATAAATAAATAAATAAATAAATAAATAAATAAATAAATAAAACCTATAAACATGTGATTTGTTTTCTATGGCTCTTTAAGATTTTTTCTCTTATTATTGAATTAAAAAAATGTTCCCAGTATTATGGTGTTTTTGAAAAATAAATTCACTGTTTCCAATTCTATAAAGAACTAATATAGTTTCAGGAGGCCTCTGTTTTTGTTGATTCTTACTCTTTTACTCTTTAAGCCTGTTGGGGGACTCGTCCCAGGGACCAAATAAAACACACACAGAGTCTCATTTTCTCTTATAAATGCCCAGCATTAGCTTAACTTGTTTCTTGTCAGCTTTTCTTAATTTAAGTTATCCTGACTACATTTCCCCTGTGGGTCTTTTCCTTTTCATGGTTTCATAGATCTTACTTTCACACTTACTCTGTGAATGGCTGAGTGGCTGGGTGGCTGGGCCTTGACGTCCTCTACTCCTTGCTCTATCTTGCCCCTTCTCTCTTCCCAGATTTCTCATCCTATTTATTCTCTCTGCCTGAAAGCACTGCCTATTCTTTCTCCTGCCTTGCTATTGGCAGTTCAGCTCTTTATTAGACCTATCATGTGTTTTAGACAGGTAAAGTAACACAGCTTCATAGTTAGACAACTGCAACATAAAAGAATGCAGTATATTTTTACATCATTAAAACAAATGTTCCACAGCATAAACAAATGTAACATACCCTAAAATAATATTCCACAACATTTCCCCCACTGTTGTTTAAACAAAAAGAAAAGTTTTAGCATAGTAAAATAGATAACAAAAATAATTATCAAGAATTAAATTTACAATATTTTGTCCATTTGTACTTAGCATATTCAGAAAAATAATGTATTATTTATCCTATCCTATTCAAAGTTTTACATTTTACATCTAATTTACTTTCTATCATAACTAAGAAAACTACAAGTATATCTAGCCTTCAGCTCCAAAGACCCTAGAAGGATAAAATATTACCTGACTACACAAGAAGTACTTTGCAAGCAACTTCCAAAACTCTAGAAATGACTGAGACACCTGACTGCCTGCACAGTTACTCAAAGTTCCTTGCAATGTTGGGGCATTCATCTTGAGCCTACAGGCCTAGAGGATCTGGCAGACCGGTCGGTGAAGCAGGAAATTTGAAGGACTGTCAGCCTTGTATTGGCAAAATTCGTCAGTCACTTTCTTCTGTGTCTGGCAGACTCTTCTGTGAAGCTGGAATTTTGAATGACCATCATGCCCAGTTTTTTCCTGCATGTTCAGTCTGCACAGCACATTGTCAGCAGTCAAAGGCAGGAGCAGTTTCTTTGCCCAGCGGCCAAGCTTGCCACAATGACTGCAAACTCCGTAAGGAGTTACTGCAATGTCCATCATGTCTGACGTAAATTGGTACTGCCAAGAGCAGATGTGTCTCACAGTCATGCAAAACCCTAAGTTAATAAAACATTTAAATGCCATATTCTATAAATCTTTGAAGTGTTTTTAAATTATCTATTTGAAATATACCTATTTAATCTTGAAAACATATTTAATGTGACTACAAGTTTAATTATTAAAGGTCAACTACTAACCTCATTTCTTTTTTATGCATTGCATTTTTAAGTGAACTGTATAAGCACAATATCCCAAAGAAGAGTAGAAACATAAGAAAAATAACTTTAAATTTGTGTTGCTATACTAAAATGCATGCCAATGGAAAATATCTGAGATTAATAGCTGTCTTTTTTATCTTATATTCCCCTATTATATTATAATTATAAAAAACATCCATGACTCACCAAATATCCAAAAACTTCCCACACCACTCATGGAAATGTGGACATTGTGTTCTCCAAACTGCTTTCTGCTGTCCATTGATGAAGTATCTTTAGGGTCCCCGAGGATGGTCCCCGGGAAGACCAGTGGTAACCTTTGTTAGATTTCACCTGTCAAGGTTCAGGAGGTCTGCTTTGATTATTACGTGGAACAAATCCACAGCCTCTTGTTTACTGAGAAAACAAAAGCAAAAATGCTTCTCCAAGACAATACATCTATTAAGTTCCATTTTACAAATATATTTTTTGAATTCTATTTTAAAGGCATTGTTCTTTTTTTTTTTTTTGCAATGCAATTCTTACCTTTATTTGTAAACATTTACCAAAATAGCCACACAACAAATGCCTTTCTGTTTTCTTAAGTATACTACTATCTTGGTTAAGAAGTTAAAATTTAGGGAAGACACAGTATTTTTAGTTAAAATCATCATTATTTAATTTGATGAACATTGATTTTTAGTAATATATTGTACCCAGTGTAAAGATGCTGCACTTATTCTTTTTGATTCATCCTTTTTTTTCAATTTATTTTACATACCAATCACAATTTCCCCTCTTTCCTCTCCCCCTATTTCCTCCCCCCACCTTTTTCTTTCCCCTCCTCCCATCCATTCCTCCTTAGTCTACATTCAGATGGGATAAGACCTCCCATGGGAATCAACAAAGCATGGCATATCAAGTTGAGGCAGGACCAAGCTCCTCCCCCGTGCATCAAGGCTGAGCAAGGCATCCTACCATAGGGAATAGGTTCTGAAGACCCAGCTCATCAGGGACAGGTCCTGGGCCCACTGCTAGGGGCCCCATGTAAGACCAAGCTACATAAGTGTCACCCAGTTATAGAAGGCCTAGGTCAGTCCCATGCTGGTTCCCTTGTTATCTGTCCTGATTCCATGAACTCCCACAAGTTCAGGTCAACTGTCTCTGTGGGTTTTCCTGTCATGATCTTGACCACCCCACATGCTCATACAATCCCTCCTCCCTCCCTGCAGTTGTACTTCTGGAGCTCATCCCAGCACTTGGCCATGGATCTCTGCATCTGCTTCCATCAGGACTGGAGTAAGGCTCTGTGATGACAATTAGGGTAGTCATCAATCTGATTATAGGAGAAGGCTAGTTCAGGCGCCCTCTCCACCATTGCTTGGAGTCTTAGCTGGGGTCATCCTTATGGGTTCCTGGGAGTTTCTCTTGCACCAGGTTAATCCTAACCCCATAATGACCCCCCTCTATCAAGACATCTCTTTCAAGCAGGGTGGTGGTGTTGCACGCCAGGGAGAGGCAGGTGGATCTCTGAGTTCGAGGCCAGCCTGGTCTACAAGAGCTAGTTCCAGGACAGCTAGGACTATTACACAGAGAAACTATGTCTTGAGAAACCACACACAAAAAAGATATCTCCTTTATTACTTTTCCCCTCAGGCCCACTCCAAACTTGACCCCCTAGGCTGGTTAACTTCATCAGTCCCTCTTTCAATCCCAGGTCTCTTAGCAGCTGTTGTTTGCTTATCAGCATTCAAAACTTTCCAAATCAACACAATAGCATACCGGGTCCAGACTCCCAGGGTATTTCCAACCTTTATATTACTTCTACTGTTTTTTTAAATACTTTATTTTATTTTTAAAAACTATTTATTTCCTTCTATAACTGTCTCTACTCACTTTCTTAAGCCTATGTTCACTGTAAAACACAGGGGAAACGGTTAAAGGTTTTTTTTTGTTTTGTTTTGTTTTTGTTGTTGTTTTTCATCTGGACAGCTTTTAGTACTTATCCTTTAGCCTTTTTGACCACACAGCAAATCACAAAGTTAGGCTACACCTGGATCCTCCCCACGCTCCCTTGGCTGACTCTGCCCACTTTCAGTTCATCACAGCCAAGCTCAAAGTCCTGCAGCTGGGTCTGAGCTGCATTCACCAGGACCTGCTTCAGCTCCCCAGCTACGGTCCGTGCGCCAATGCTCTGCGCTGGCGCAGGCATCCTTCGCGTCTTTGGTTTCTATTTAGCATTAGAAAGCTGCTGAAGTGCTCTGCTGTACAGCAGGGTTTCTTAAAGGAACTGTATGTTGTTTTCAGGTTTCTCAGGCTCTCGATGGTTATTTGAGCCCCACGTTGGTACTCCAAAATGTAGTTGATTTTGTTTTTTACTCTTACTCTTTATTCTTTTGGGGGGCCCGCCACCCTACTCCAGAATCAATAATATACACGGGGACTTATTCTTGCTTATAAACTCGCAGCCTTAGCTTGGCTTGTTTCTTGTCACCTTTTTTTTTTTCTTGAATCATCCTATCTATATTTTGCCTCCAGGCTTTTTTCTTTTCTTCTGTATATCTTTCACGCTTGCTCCCCGACTGGCTGGGTGGCTTGGTGACTGACCCCGGATAATATATATATAGATTCGTGTAGGCATACTTCTTGAACTGCTCCTCAAACCTGTTTTCCCACAGCCAGGCTAGGCCCATGGTGACAAACCTATGGCTGTGCTGAAGCCAAGGCCGGGCTACCAGCTCTGTTGCCATTGTTGCTTTTGCTGCTGGTTCTTAGTCTGCCCACCCCAACATGACACACACAATGCCCACTTCATACTTGGCCCACAAAAGACCTGGCACTTGTGGGTGTAGTAAGTAGCCTTGGCCCAGAGTGAGGCCTCACCTTTATTTGTAAAGGATAGCTTTATTAGGTAGAGATGTCAGTTTTTTATGTGAAGCTGTGAAAATCGATGTTATTCGCTCCTCCCTGGAAAGTCTCTGCTGAGCAAGGTGTTGTTGACAACTTGGGACAATCTTGTAGGTTGTGTATTTTACCATGGGGCATTTTATCACTCACCTTTGAGAGCTGAGTCAGTTGTCTTGGGATAGACTTAATGGTGACTTTTGTTCTTTTGGTACCTGGGTATTTGTGTCCTTCTCCAGTTGCGGGAAGGTTTCTGTTGGTTTCATTTCCATTCTTAGATCCCAATACTCTGCACAGTTGACATGTTTGTATTACCCAGAAGCCACAGTCAGCTTTCCTCCCGTCGCTCATCACTCTGCTAGTGATGCATTTTCACACAGGCAGGCTCTGAACTCTCTCGGGGTTGTTTCATTTCTTCTGTCAGTCATGTATTCGATTGTGTTCTAGATTTTGCTGACTATTTCTCCCCTAAGAATCTCTACGAGAACGATCCTACTGAGGACTCCTAGTAATGGGGGAAATGGAGCCTGAACTGGCCATCTCTTGTAGCCAAGCAAGGCTCCGAGAAGTAGGACTGAGCTACCTTTGCTTAGTTGCTGACTGAAGAGTTCCCATGGCTATGCTCAAATAACCCAGGCTGATGCTAAGTTGGGTTGCTCTCTACACACTGACAGTGGATCTCCCTGGAATAGGACATTGTGCATTCACCTTATTAAAAATGCACAGCTTGTGCTTACATGGAGCCTACACCCCCATGTTCTAGTCTCTTTGATGCAAGACAGTATTGTGTATGCAACTGAGGGATAAACATGGACATCAACCCAGCCACAAAGCCTGTCTGTTCTGCCTGACAGATGTGCTGGGGCAATGGTGGTTGGTGGTTCAGAACTTATGGGAGTGGTCAACCAATGTTCTGATTTAACTTACAGCCCACTCCAAGAGGTTGAGCCTATGCTGGTCACAGCTTAGACGACCAGGAACTAGAGATTGGATAACCCTAGGATAGAATGAAATGCAACTGGTCTTTAAAATAATCAGTGATATGATTCCTAATGATAGTCTACTATACTTACAATCAGGGCCTTGTCCAATTGTCATCATTAGTGGCTTTCTCTGGCATTATGGGAGAAGATGCAGAGACCCACAGCCAAATATTATGGGGTGAGAGAGTATAACTTGGAGCTATTCATTGCATCCTCCCCTCAGTTCATGGAATACCGCAGGGCAGAGGGAAAAGATTGTAGGAGTCAGAGCACAGGGAGGATACCAGAAGAATGTGGCCCACCAAATCAACTAAGCAGAGCATATTAGGGCTCCCTGAGACTGAAGTGGCTAGCAAGGGGACTTCATGGGTCTGTACTAGGTCCTCTGTGTACAGGTCGTGTCTGCTAACTTGGTGTTTTTGTGGGACTCCTTAACCGTGTGAGTGGGCTTGTTTCTGAGTATGCTCCCTGCTCTTGAGACTCTTACTCGCTATGGGATGCCTTGTTGAGACTCTTACTCGCTATGGGATGCCTTGTTGAGACTCTTACTCGCTATGGGATGCCTTGTTGAGACTCTTACTCGCTATGGGATGCCTTGTTGAGGTTCAGTGTAAGGGCTTTTGCTTTGATTTATTGAACTTATTTTGTCATGTTTGGTTGTTGTTTCTTGGAGGCTCGTTCTTTTCTAAAGAAGACAGAGTTGGACTAGTTCTGCCGGAGAAGGGAAGTGGGGGCGAGAACTGGAAGGAGTGGAGATAGAGGAAATTGTGTCCTGGAAAGTTAGCATGAGAAAGGAGTCTATTTCCAACTAAAAAAAAAATCTAACTAAACTAAGTAAATAGTTACAAAATAATTTCACCAATAGAAAAAAAGAAGAAGACAGGAAACAAACAAGGAAAGAAATACAAAGAAGAATCCATGTCACCCTGGTCTGCAGTATATGATTGGGAGCTTCTGCCTGTGTGTGTACTCTGTGGTCCTGTGGGTTGCTTGCTTGGTCTCTGCATGGTGGGTCTGCCGCTGTGCTTCTCAGACAGAACCCTCTTCTGGTTCTCATGTCCTGTTCTTTAGTGGGTAGGGTTTCCTTCCTGCTTCTGCTGCCCAAGCTTTGTGAGAGTGATGGAAACTGCTGACAATGCAGATCTGGCCTTGTCCAGAGCTACTGACCTAGTAGTAGACAGGAATTTGGCCGAGCACTACCTCTCCAGCAAAGGCTATCATTGGTGGTTTTGATTTTAGCCTAGTCCCAGTGTGCCTCATGGTACATGGTCTAAACACAATGTTGATTCACTTTAGTTTTGACTTTGGCACTCTTCCTTATGTCCTGGGATTACTGGGGAGAATGAATCTGAGCCAATTGTCCCAGGGCTCTGTTTGATCTAGGTCTGGGACACTTCTGGTTCTGACGAACCTTGGACACACACCTTTTTGTTTAAATTTATCCTGGCCGTGGCTCATTTTGTATTTTCACACTTGTCTTCGTGCTCCAGGCCCATGCTTGTTGAATGTCAGGTATAGCCCCAGGCACACATCTCTTCTTCTTTGGGCCTGGGCATCTTCGGGTTCATGGAGAGGCCCTCACCCCCAACTCGTCTTACTTTGGGCCCTGGAATCTACAGTGTAATGTATATACACAGACCCACAGCTCTTCCTTGGGCCCAGGAGTCTTCACTGTTAGGGATGGGCCCAGGCCCACATCTCTTCTTTTTCTTTGGGCCTAAGCCTCTTCAGGATTACAGATTCACCCAAACTCATATCTTCACTATTTTAGGGCTGGGATTCTTCATGTTTAGTAATAGTACTTGGCCCATGTATCTTCTCTTTTGGGCCCAGGCCTCTTCAGATTAGGCCCAGTACCACATTTCTCCTTTATTCAGGCCAAGGGCTCCTTAGGCTTAGTGAACGACCCAGGCCCATAACCCTTCTATGGGTCTGGGTCTCTTCAGGTTTCTGATCAGGCAAAAGGTCACATTTTCCCTCTTAAGCCCTCTTCAGTGTGATTGATAGGCGCAGACCAACATCCCTTTGTTTTTGTGACTCAAGCCTCTTCATGGATAGAGATGGGTCAGGCCCACATCTTTTCTTCTAAGGGCCAAAGCATCGTCAGTGTTAGGGAGTGACCCAGGTTCACCTCTCTCTTTTCATTGGTCCCAAGCATCTTCAGTGTTAGGGAATAGCCTGAGGTCCACAGTTTTCCTTTCTTTGGTCCCAACATTCTTCAGAGTGATTGAAGGGCCCAGGCCCACATCTATTCTCCTAGGGCCCAGGTCTCTTCAGTGTCTGGAATAGGCCCAGGACCACATCCATTCTTTCTTTTGTGTAACGATTCTTCAGTGTCAGGGAAATACCCAGGCCCACCTCTTCTCTTGATTTGGACTGGACATTTTCAGGATTAGAGGGAGGCCCAGGCAAACATATTTTATATGGCTTAGGTCACTATTCATATGAGGTATCAGTCCAGGTCCATATCTCATTGTTTTGGTCCAGGACTGAGGAGGATCAGTTGTTTGCCCAGAGACACTTTATTCTTTGAGCCCACAACTCTACATTTAGAGATATACCAGGACCAGATATCTACTCCACTGGGGCTTGGCCTTTCCAGTCTAAGGGAAAGACCCAAGGCCACATTTCATCTTTCTTCGGGCTCAGGTATCTTCTAGAAAAGTGTTAGGCCCAGGCCGCATATCACCTTAATTTGTGCTGAGGTATTTCAGGGTAAGGGTTAAGCTCAGGTCCACATCTCTTCTTCATTGGTACCAGGCCTTCTCTGGGTAAGGCTTAGGCCCAGGCCCACTTCCCTTCATCATTGAGCCCAAATATCTTTAGACTAATCATAAGACCCAGGCCACATATCTTCTTCCTTGGGACCAGGCCTCTTCAGGGTAAGTATTAAGCCCAGGCCCACATCTCTTCTTCAATGGTCCAGGCCTCTTCATGGTAAGAGTTAGGCCCAGGACCACATCTTTTCTTCATTGTCCCAGGCCTCTTCATGGTAAGTATTAAGCCCAGGCCCACATCTCTTCTTTATTGGGCTGATGCCTCTTCAGGGTAAGTGTTAGGTCTAGGCCCACATCTCTTCTTCATTGAAACCAGGCCTATTCAGGGTAAAAATTAGGCCGAGATCCACATCTCTTCTTCATGAGGCCCAGGTCTCTTCAGAGTAAACATGAGACCCAAGCCCACATCTCTTCTTTATTGGGTTCAAGTCTCTTCATGGTAAGTGTAAGACCTAGGCCACATATCTTCTTCCTTGGGACCAGCCCAACTCTTCTTCACTGGGCCCAGACTCTTCAAGGTAAGTGTTAGGCACTGGAACACATTGCCTCTTCATGGGACCTAGGACTCCTCAGGAAGGCCCAGGCCCACAACTCTTCTTCATTGGGCTCAGGCCTCTTCATGGCGTTAGGCTCACGACCATATCTTTTCTTTATTGAGCCCAGGCATGTTCAGCGTAAAAATTAGGCCTAGGCCCACATCTCTTCTTCACTGGGCCCAGGCTTCTTCAGTGTAAGTGTGAGGCCCAGGCCCACATCTCTTCTTCATTGAGCCCTGGCCTCTTCTGAGTAAACATTAGGCCCAGACCAACATCTCTTCTTCATTAACCTCTGGCCTATTCAGGGTAAACATTAGGCTGAGAGCCATATCTCTACTACACTGGGCCATGGCCTCTTCAGGGTGTTAGGTCAAGGACCTCATTTCTTCTTCATTGGGCCCAGGCCTCTTCATTGTTAGGGTTAGGCCTAGGCCCACATCTCTCCTTTATTTGGGCCCAGGCCTCTCCAGGGTAAGTGTTAGGCCCTGGCCCTTTTGCCTTCTTCACTGGGCCCAGATCTTTTTAGGGAAAGAGTTTGACCCAGGCCCACATCTCTTTATTTGAACCCTCTTCTCTTCATGGTAAGGGAATGTCCTAGGCCCACATTTCTTCTTCATTCTCCTCAGGCCTCTTAAGGATAAATGATGGGCCCAGGCTAACATGCATTCTCTGGGCCTGGGTACCTTCATTCTAACCTAATGTCTCAGCTTACTTGGTTTCTTGTTATGCCCTGAGCCTCCACAGAGTTATGGACAGGTCCAGGGCCACATCTCTCCTTTTATGGACCTGTGATGCTTCGGGCTCAGCAACTGACCTAGAGAAGAGATGTAGTGTAAAAGGTGGTGCGGGTGCCGCAGGCCAGCTCTACTGTTTTGCCCAGGCAAGGTCCTCTATTCTGATTGTTGTAGGGGGCACACGAGGGAGGAACAGGGTTTGCTCTCCTGCTCTCATGCCCTCAGGGCTGGCTAACCTCTGTCCCTTCCCAGACAACAGGGTTAGAGCTCTAGGGTGCTGCCCAGGCAGAGTGTAGGGCCTGCTCCTCTGTGTGCTGCAGCTGGTGTAGGGAAGCACTTGGTCTCTCACTTGCATGACCCTGGGGCCAGCTCTCTTGCCTGCCATGGTAGCAAGGGGTGGAGGAGGGAGGGTATCTTTTCCTTATCCGTCCCACCACGTGGCAGAGCAAGCGTGAGGTAAGGTCATCTCTGTTACTCTCTTGCCCTCAGGGCTGGGTCACTGTGTCCTCGACCACAGGCTCAGCTTTAGTGTGCTTCCCAGGTGAGGTGCATGCCTATGGTGAGATATGGGACCATCTTTCCCGAGAGCAGGGGTGAGCTCTCCCCTGAGTGGTAGGGCCAACTCCCCTGCTGCAATGTCTAACCAATAGCCATCCCAGGACTGGTGAAAGGTGGGGCTGTCTCAACACAGCATGGTTCCAATGATCCCATTGCTAATACATGCCATGGACTGATGGAGGAAGGTCATTGGTTAAGTAATAAAGAAACTGCTTGGCCCCATAGGTTAAAACATAGGTGGGAGGAGTAAACAGAACAGAATGCTGGGAGGAAGAGGAAGTGAGCTCAAAGACGCCATGCTCTCCTCTCCAGGGCAGATGCATAGCTCTGCTCTCTGAGGCAGACGCATGAAGCTCAGACCCAGGATGGACGTAGGCTAGAATCTTTCCCGGTAAGACTGATGCTACACAGATTATTATTAGAGATGGGTTGATCGGGATATGAGAATTAGCCTGTAAGGGCTAGAGCTAATGGGCCAAGCAGTGTTTAAATGAATACAATTTGTGTGTTGTTATTTTGGGGCATAAGCTAGCGAGGTGGCCGGGGTGCCGGGGATGCAGCCCCGCCGCTCCTATTACTACAATGGACATCAATCACCACAGACCCCCAGCTGCAGCAGAATCATAGACCCAGACGTAGCCTCGGCAGAAGCTCAGGTCAGACGTCACCATGGTCCCAGGGGTAGCACAGACCCTCAGATCAGCATGGCCCTGGGAGCAGCAAGGTCCGGGACACTGACATGGTCTGAGGTGGCAGACCAGACTCTGGTCCTCCACATGGCCCTCAGTGATGACAGGGGTCCCCGACATCGACTCAGACCCTGGCTGCCACTGATGGATTCATGGCCCTCTGCGGCAGCCCTGGCCTGGACAGCACCATGGCCCGGCTGACAGTGCAGGTCACCTAGGTCCGTGTGTCCCAGTGGCAGCATGGCCCTCAGAAGCCCTCATGGTCAAAGGTTTGGGTCCACACCCCAGGCATCCAGGTGGGCCCTGGTGACAACATGGACCAGGAACATCAACACAGCCCTGGCTGCAGCAGGACCACAGACCAGACATGGTCCTCGGGAGCAGCCCAGGCCGGGTTGTCACCATAACATTCCACCCCCCACCATGGCTGTGCGGGCCACACAGATTACCATGTCCCTTGTGACAGGGAGACCCTTGGACACCAATGTGACCCCATCGCAGGCCCTTGCATGGACACCCAGTGACGGCAGGAGCCACAAACATCAGCTCAGACCCCCTTGGCTGCTCCAGGGCCCGGGGCAATACCTGGCACTTGGTCATAGCCCAGGCCCAGATGTCTATCCCTTCTCTCTCCTCTTCCAATAAACCTCCAATATGAGCCCTGTTGCATGATGTGATTCTCTTCTCACTGTTTGTTTGTTTTAGTAAATTGCAATATTGGTTCCCTGACCAGGAAAGGCTCTGTTGGCACTTCCTCTTGCCCACAGGTGTTTGAGGCAGTCCAAGACTCTGGAACCAGGTACGCATATGATAGCCTTGCTTTTCCAGATCACTGGGTCCCTTCATCCAATACTGGCACAATTGGTGAGCCCCTCCCCCTTCCCCACCTCTGGACAGTTCCCACAAGTGAGGACTTGTCTCTTGGGTGTGGTTTCTCACCTTTTGATCTCTGTAAGCCCTGGTACCAGGAAACCGCCACTGCTCTCTCAGGCTCAGAGCCTCCACCCTGATGACGGAAAGAGGAATCACCTTTTCTTCCTTTCACTCTTCCGCTTTCCCCTCCCCCAATAGGCCTCTTAGGCTAACTCTGCTGCTGTGACATGTTTGCTCAGTGGTACAGCTCACTGAAAGGTAATCACGTCACGCTGGGACCCTACCCACCTGCTCCACCCTCAACAGATCCGCTCTCTTCCTGGGCTTTAAGCCCCAGGGAATTGACTTGGATCCAGCTCAAACAGCATTTTGCTAGGTCCAAGCAGCACCTGATGGTTCCACAGAGCCAGGACAGGGAAGTGAAACAGCCAGTTGCTCCAGGACATAGTCACCCCCCAGTTTTCTCAGGTCCCCCAAATCTAGTGATGCCCCCAGGTCAGCATGAAGCAGAGTCTTGAGAACACAGCATCCTCGTCCCCTCCTCACCTGCTACCCCTTTCTAACTCCTCTCCTTTTTATGATGAGTAACAAGGAGGGTTGTTAGTATTCAGGCCCCTGGACTGGCCTGCCCTTGGGGTCCTGGCAGGGTTTGTCCTCAGCTGCAGCCACTAAGAGCACCTCCTGTGCACATTCACTAAGTTCCCCTTCAAAAGGTGAGCCTTATCCACATCCTATCTCCCTCCCTCCCTTCCTCCCTCCCTCCCTCCCTCCCTCCCTCCCTCCCTCCCTCCCTCCCTCCCTCCCATTACTCTTGTCCCCCAGGACCTGTCTCTGCCCCTTCTCTCTCCTCTTCCACTAAATCTCTTATGTGAGCCCTTTTGCACGGTGTGACTCTCTTCTCACTGTTTTTAAATAAATCACATCAGCCATTCTCAATACACAGTGAACTCAAGACTAGCCTGAGGCTGTGTCTCAAAAAACAGAAAGCAATCCAGAAGATTTTTTAAAACAGATTTTGAAATTCTTGGCATTATAGCAGACATTCAGACAGAAAGCTTAACCTCGACAAAGCAGAAGCACCCATAAGTTAGAGGACAATATTTCTGCTTCTTTAAAGGTCATAGTCTCTTCATTGACTCCGCCCATAGAACTTCCTGCCTGGCAGGCTGGGAATGCAGCAGTTTTGCTTTACAGTTAAGCCCAGTACAGCTCAAATAGGCCCCAGAGAAGCCTTGAGCCCTCGTCAGTTCCTGAAGAAGGTGAGTCTGGTTGGACAGGGGAAGGGAAGTGTGAGAGGCAATGGGGGACGGGGCATCTATTGGGGTGCAGGTTTTGTTTCTGCAGCTTCACAGGGAGGGTGCTGCTGGTGGGAGTGGTGGGGGTTCAGGGGTGCAAGGAGCCGAATCAACAAGCTGAAGCCTTCATCAGCCCATAGGTAGCTGTGGTGCAGGACACAGAGTGTAGCCCGACACTCTTCTCAGAAAGTTCTGACTCAAGGCAGGCTCTTCAGAGCCCGGAGACAGCTCAGATCATTTGTCTAAGTCACTTTTCTTTCCTCAGAAAGTCTGATGACTTAGTTCCCCCGGTCATCCTGGGCAGAGGAGAGTTAGAACCCAGGGTGCTGACTCCTCCCACTGGACAACAGAGAACTCTGCCTGTGTGACCCTGGGGTGAGGTGGAGTGGGGCCACGAAGGCCACATTAGCTGCTCTGAAGGCACAGCGCAGGACGAACCTGCAGTTGCGGGTGGCCCAGGGCTTCCTGTCTGCTGTTCTCCTTCCTTATTGATTTCTCTAGCATCTGCATCACGGCCTTGAAATCTGAGGCGGTGACAGCCCCAGTGATTCTCTCATTATTCAGGGTTGTTTTAACTGTCCTGTTTGTTGCTGTTGTTGTTGTTTGTTTGTTTTGCTTTTGTTTTTGTGTGTGTTGTGTTTCTTCTGTATTAACATATGATAAGTGAACATATTTCTGACATCAATGTGATATTTAAAGACATACATTCAACTGTGTACTGGTCACATCGGGGGAGTGAGCCCTTCTGCTTTCTTACTGTTTCTTTATGTTTGCCATTTTAGACTGCTTCTCCTAGTTCTTCATAAAATATATAGTAAGCTATTGAACATTATGGTCATCCTGGTGCATGCTCCTGGCTGGGCACAGCAGAGATTTGGGTGCACTCACTCAGACCTGGCATTGGGGATGGCGCGTCGGCTGGTAGCAGGAGTAGAAATATCCTTTCTGTGTTATTACAAACAGTTCAAAAGGCATCCAGATTGTCAGGGTTTTAAAAGTGTGCTGGGGAGGGTGTTGCTACTGAGATGGCTCAGCACATAAAGGCTCTTTCTGCACAAGCCTGGCAACCACTGTTCAGTGCCCAGAACCCACGGAAAGGTGGAAAGAGAGAGCCAACCCCACAAAGTCATCCCCTGACCTCTACAGGAACAGTGGGATTTCCCTGTAGAATCCCATGGAAGGACATTCTTCTATGGAGGAGCTGTTCAATTTCTCTATTTCCTCCCTTGTACTGCTTCATCTTCTGTCTCTATAGGGTGCATGAAGATAACAGAACATTGCGAAAGTTTAGGGAAGGGAAGAAAAGAAAGGATTGGGGCCGTTCACATTTATCTAATCGACAACTTTGCTCTCTTCCCCTTAAGATCTGAGCATTCCCTGTCTTCAGAATCTGCTTGCCTCAACATGGCCGCCCACAGAAACACTGAGATGAGGATCATTCTGGTGGGAAAAACTGGGAACGGAAAGAGTGCCACAGCAAACACCATTCTTGGGAGACGTCAGTTCGAGTCTAAGATTTCTGCCCACGCTGTTACCAAGACCTGCCAGAAGGCATCCAGGGAATGGAAGGGGAAAAACCTTGTTGTAGTTGACACCCCTGGGCTCTTTGACACCAAGAAGACCATGAAAGACACATGTACAGAAATCAGTCGCTGTGTTCTCTACTCCTGCCCTGGGCCTCACGCCATCATCCTGGTTCTGCAGCTGGGCCGCTTCACGGAGGAAGAGCAAAAAACTGTCTCCCTGATCAAGAGTCTTTTTGGGGAGGCAGCCATGAGGTACATGATTGTCTTGTTTACTCGCAAAGATGACCTTGAGGACCAGAGCCTGGATGCCTTTCTAGGCGAGCCAAATGACAAGCTAAATAATGTCATCGCGCAGTGTGGGAAACGCTACCTGGCCTTTAATAACAAAGCGGTAGAGGCGGAGCGAGAAAATCAAGTAAAGCAGCTGGTAGAACTGATAGAGCAAATGGTGGACAGGAACGGGGGCTCTTACTTCTCTGAAAAGATATACGAGGACATAGGCAGAAGGCTGAGACAATGTCTAAGGGAACTGGAGGAAACTTACGCTCAGGAACTCAATACTGAAATCAAAAGAATAAAAAGGGAATGTGCTCATAAATCAGAAGAAGAAAAGAAGAAACGGATTGATTCTGCAAAGAAAAATTATGATGAGAAAATGGAAAATTTGAAGGAAAAGGCTGAAGAGAATATATTTGGGTATATTTTCAAGAAGATATGTGGACTGCTTTCAATTATTTGGGACAAGTTGACATCGTGATGTAAATGCCATCCTTTTATATTAATGACATTTGTTCTTTGACAATTTCATACATACATGCATATAATGTGTTCGGATTGAATTCATGTCTTTTTGTTTTGGTATGTTTTTTGCATTGTGATCCACTGAGTTTAACTAGTTTCGTGTGGGTGATAATAGGTTTCGAACAATCTATCAGAGCCTGGTGGGCTGATCAGGAGGAACACAATGGAAGACAATGACTCTTCCTCTTCCGGAACCCATCAGCAGTTGCTAGCTCAGCAGGGTGGACAGGTTCATATGAGCTCCTCCCCTACCCAGGTCCATATCTGCTGTGAGCTCCTGATGGCAGCGTCTCTTTCCTGAACGAACACGCATGCACTCACGCACATGCACACATGCGCGCACACACATAAGCTTGCGCACGCATACACATGCGCACACGTTCACATGTTTAAGTCACTAGGAAAGCTGTCTGGCAGCTCTGCAGTGGGCCTGAGAGTCCCGCCACAGGTGGCAGAGCAGGCACAGATGGCTGCAGAATGAACCCTTACGTGCTGGGATGTCCTAGGCTTCTGTGCGAGGTTCTCATCTTTTGAAAACCTTCTCACCATCTTCCTGGGAGAAGATGAAGTGCAGTTCTCTGAATTAGGGGGAGGGAGGAGACGATAGGTCCCACTGTTTCCGCCAACCCCAACGTCATCCTCTAGTAGCCTGGTTCTTTATAGCTGTTGTTTCTGAACTTGAGCTGCGTTTTGTGCTTCAGTCTGTCGCTACCCACCTCTAGACTTTCTGGGCTTTGCGGGATGTCTGCGCCCTGTCCAGTGAACTCTCACCTTCCCCTCTTCCAGGTGTTTGTCAAGTATCTCATCGCTGCTAGCGCTTTTACTTTTATACCCTTGATAGCCCTGGGATCCCTTTAGTAGGCGTGTTAGATGTGAGGCTGCCCATGGTGTATAACAACACTGCCGTGGGCTAGGTGCTAGACCACAGCGTTATGGTGTGATTGACTTTCCATAAGCCAACCTATCTTGACTTTGAAATCTCTGATGCATTGTTAAATGGAAATAGAACAGATCAGAACAAAATGCACAAAATACTTTCACGTGGTTACACAGACCTACTCATGGCCATTCTGTATTCTCAAGGGTATTTTAAATAGCTGTGGGTTCAATATAACTAATAATAAAAAATATTTTGATTTTTTGTTTTTATTAATGAATTCCGTTCCTCTGGTTCTCCAACTTCTTTCTGCTCCATCTTTTTCCCTATAAATTTTCCTCCTCAAATTTACAACACTTTGTTTTGCTTTATGTCTCACAGAATTGAACTCGTACTATTCATGTGACCATGTGTTGAGACAATACATTAGAGGCTGGAGCATTCAGCAGTGGGTACAAAACTGGAGACTGTGCTCCCCCACCCTCACCAGTTCCAGAATCTGTTAGGGGAGTCATGGCATCAATGGGGTTTCCCAGCTGTGACCTTCATGTAGATTATTTAAAAAATTTTGTATGGATGGGTGTTTGTCTGTATGTATGTGTGTAAATGGAACCCACAGAGACTGGAAGAGGGGACAGATCCCCTGGAAATGGAGTTACAGATGGTTCTAAGTCACCACACGAGTCCTGGGAATCCAGCCCGGGTCCTCAGGAAGAGCAGTAAGTGCTCTTAACTACTGGTCTTTTTGATAATGTTTATAATGAATTTGCTAGGTGTTTTATTAATAATTTAGGCTTTTAAAACTCCTATCACATTGATTCTAAAAGGCAGAGACACTGTGCACACAACACACCCACTCAAGACTGAGCTGAGTGGCCAGAGCTAGGTGCCCTCTTCAGGTGGAAGGCAGAGGAAAGCTCTTTGGTAGGCCAATGCTGGTCTAAAGTGACACTCAGGGAGACCACTGAGCACAGTTTAGTGTGCTGAGGTCTCCCCGCGATGTTTCTCCCTCTCTCAACCTCTCCTCACAGCCTGTTTTGGGTACCACCTTATGTTACTGGCAGGATGCATGGTCTCTCCATCCTCACCTTTCTCCCCCGTGAAATGGCCACAACTCAAGTGATGAGTAAGACGACAGGTGAAGGCGATGGGACAGGAAACGTCTGCGGCTGATGCAGGCAGGAAGCGTTGCAAGGGCACAGATACATTTAACACCAACTGTCTTACTCTCAGAGGGTTCTGGGAAATGGGCTGACATAGAGTTCACAGATTCTCGAGAATTGCAATGAAAAACCACCCTCTGGTCTCTTTGCCGCAAAACTAATGAGGTGGACTGGAGATTTGTGTAAGTAGGAGAAGGGAGTCCACAGATTGGAGAAAGATGTCAGTTTCGTATGGGGACTTTTCGGCTCCCAGCATCCTGGTTACTGAAGGCTACACATTCACGGGCCCTTCAGTGCACAGTGCAGGACGTGGAAAGGTGAGAGGAAGGTTTAGAAGGCCTGCGGTGAAGAAGGGACTTGGTCAGGACCTATCTCAGCACCACCTGCTTGCTTGGTGATTCTGTGCCAAGTTAGCAGATTTCACCGGTGAACCTGGGGAATCAAAGTCACCGAATAAATAGGTTTCCTGGAGGTGGAAATTTGGATAATCTGACCCACTACTCCCCCTCCCCAGCGCTCCTGTTCTTTGTGTTAGGATCCAGAATCTAAGTTCTCCCTGCTGATCTCTGTCCGAGTAACTACCCAGGGCTGGCGGTCCCTTGGTTATAAAACATGCAGCTGTCAAGTACATAACAACAGTGTGGAGACACCAGGTTCTTCTGCTACACATGCAGGAGGGCTGCACAGAATTTGAAAAGAGACTAGTCCAAGTCGAAGAGGTTTGCATGGACCCTGAAGCACCCACCCAACAAGGGCTGTCCTGAATAAGAAGGGATAAAAGCAAAGTCACCCAAGAATCAGCCACAAAGTAGGCAGAATAGTAGAGAAAGGGAGAGAAAGAACGGATCAGACAGAGAGGCTGGTAGCAGGATGATCAGTTTTATCGTTAGAGAACTTTATAAATTCACGTAATGTGTTTCGATCAATTCCACCCCAGTCCCCCCTCGAATTCCTTCTCTAGCCCTCTCCTTTCCCTCCCAGCGTTGTGTCCCCTCTCCCCACAGTGAAATGGCCTTGTCATACCGAGCAAGTACTGTTTCCTGCAGATGCCCTCTGCCTCCAATCTTTCCAACCCCTTTTCTGAAGTGCTCCCTGGGCCTGGAGGGGAGGAGGTATGATAGAGAGGTCCCGCTGAAATCCAGTCACACAGTGAATTATCTGAAGTATAAAATATCTAAACACCCCAATTAAAAGTAGATTCTACTATTTGCTAGCGGCAAGGAGCCCCTCACTCCCGCTAATTTGTAAATAGGTAAGCACACAGGAGAGTCAGTATCACTGTCAGCCAAGCCACTGAAATGCTTTATTTCTCATTTGATTTCTCCTATCTCGAGCGTCCAGTAGCTACCAGCCGCCCTGGGTGCCTTGTTAGATGGCACAGAACGCCAGACTGTAGAGCTCCGCAGTGCTGCAGGGTAGATGGGTGGGTCCCTGTGTGCTCCTGTCTCCACACTTCCTCCCCCACGCTTCCTCTGCGGCTCTCTCTTCTGGGTTCAGCACCGCTGTAAAATCAGAGAAGGCCACAAGACCTTTCCAGGTAAGAATTGGGGTGCAGTGCGGGAGTGTTGAACTTGGTGAGGAGGGGGCTGCTCTGTTGGCCGCGTCTAGTAAAACCCCCGGCAGACCTGCTATTGGAAATTGTGCTTATTGGTTTGTGTTTCCTGCCTGCTAATTTTAGGCTGTAATCCGTTCTGAAGGCTGAGTCCTACAAATTCATGTATGCTTCAGGGTCCATTGCTGCAAGGGTACATTCTTTATGGAGAAAGTGTTCCTTCACTGGTCAGAAACAATTTTAACTTGGCTCTTCCAGGAAGAGAATGAATGAATGAGGTTGGAGGGAGCAGGAGAAGAAAAGGTAGGGGTGGGGGATCCCTAACCGGCACAGCCTGGCGAGTGTCCTCCTCTAAGCTGGCACACAGGTCAGGGTCCTCACTGGCTGTTATCTTTTTCCTTCAAGCTGCTTCCTGGGGAACCATTCTTTCCTGGGTTCACGGAAGACTTGAGCTCCCTCCAGGGAGGTCTAAGTTACACTCATTGGGGCCACAGTTCTGAAGCCAGTAGAGGATGTTTGCTCATAGCCCGAGGGAGGGGAACTTAGTCAATGAAATCAGCACCTACCGAAGCACAGGTCCTGGTTTTACATATGAACCTGGTCTAAATATTTCCCCTCCCCTCCCCCAGCCTCTGGCTCTCCTTGTTAATCGCCAGTACCAGCTCCATTAAGAGCTGAGTGATTTCCCTTTCTAGTTTAGGAGAGACTGTCTTCTATCCACCTCTTCAGACATAAAGAAATGAGCCTCTTTCAAAAAAAAAAAAAGCATTTGTTTCACATCTGTAATTCATGGCTCTCTGTGTGGAGACTCTCTCCTTAACAAAGGACATTCCAGCCTGTCCTGGACACAGTCGGCTCCAGAGTTCTCAACAATATTTATGGGTAGTAGGTAGAAGAAGCATGCAAAACGAGCTGGGTGTTTCTGCAGGTCTGTGTATTGGTTAACGAGGAAGGGACTGCTGCACACACAGGCCACCACCCGACAGAGGAAGGTAAAGAACCAAGACCGCCCTTCGTCCAGTGTTGTGCCTGTACCCAGGAAGTTTCCCGTCACATAGCCTGAGAGGAGACAGCAGATGTTAGAGAACAATCTCATGCTCCCACCATGTCCTGACGGAGAAACACTCCTGAGCAGTGAGCACAGGCGACCTCGGGAGCTGGCAGCTCGGGCTGGTGCTGCTGCAGGAGAGGGGTTAGACAGGGCCCCTCAGGAAGCAGTGGGCTGGAGCAGTGCCCTAGGAAGGGGGTTCCCACAAAGCCTAGGAGATGAGAGGACCCTGGCGCACAGGGAGGTCAGTTTCTTCAGAGAGGGATGATCATGCCGGGACCTCTGGGTCATTTCGGTAGCCCAAACCACCTTCTAAAGATGAACAAAAGTCGCTAGGGAATTCAAACAAGAAAAGTTAAATTCAAGTTTATTTTTTCCTTAAGATATTTTTACTTTATGTGTATAAGTGTTTTGATTTCATGTATATGTACGTGTACATGTATGCATATGTGTACCGTGTGCAGGTCTGGTTCTCCAGGAGGCCAGAAGGAGACATCAGATCATCTGAAACTGGAGTTAGAGACAGTTTTGAGTGCCATGTGGGTCTGGAAACGGAACCCATGCTCTTTGTAAAAGCAGCAAGCGCTCTTAGTCCCTCAGCCACCTTCTTCCTCAGCTCCATGCGCTGCTAGAATAGAGTGCTCAAAGCATTGACAAAGTAAAAAGTAAAACGCAAAGTTAAAATGGTCTTTTGTTTGTTTGTTTTTTGAGACAGGGTTTCTCTGTGTAGCCCTGGCTGTCCTGAAACTTGTTCTATAGACCAGGCTGGCCTCGAACTCATAGAGATCCGCCTGCCTCTGCCTCTTGAGTGCTGGGACTAAAGGTGTGCGCCACCACTGCTTGGCAGAACACTGAATCTTAACAGTAGACAATAAAGTGATACTGTTTCTTTTTCATAAAAAATTATCTGCACACAATCATAAAAAAGAAGTCCAGTTACACCAAAGCATGGAAGTGATTATTTATGGGGTACTAGAACTTGGAGAGGTTTGAGCTTCTTTTCTGCTTATTTCCTGTTTTCACATGACAAGAAAAATGTTAATTCTCCATCTAGACAGGACAACATAGTTATGAGGGGAGATTGGGGTCTAGACAATGTATCTCTTTGATGCTGAGTGACTGTGGACCTAATAACACGAAGACACAACTGCCAGGTTTCAGGAGTGCGGCAGGAGTCTTCATGCTAGGGTATCTGACCACCGCCTGTTACCCTGAAGACAAGTAAAGTAGATTTTGGCAGTAGATTTGATCTGTGTGAAGGTAGAGACAAAGAGACAAATGAGATTTATAAAAGGAGCGTCAATAGGATTTGGGATGGGCTGATGTGTGGCAGGAAGCAGAGGCTGTAATGGAGTGCCTAGTCCGGCAAGAGCCATTGGCTGTATGGTGACGTCATTCACCAGGGAGCCATCCCGGAGGTGGGGAGTAGTTAGGGCTTCTATCCTGGCCAGCCTTTATAAGAGATGTCCTTGAAAGAGCAAAAGCCACAATGAGAAGCAGAGGCAGAAGTTTGGAACGCTGAAGGAACTCCTATAAAAGACGCTACAGCACTCAACCGCTTGAGAGAGGTCCCGAGCCAGGACAAGCGCAAGGAGGTGCTGCAAGTATTTAAGTTTGTGTAAGAAAAAGAATAGCCCGAAAATGGAGTGAGGTGAGGTCTGGGGTATGGAGCAGGAGAAATGAAGGTCTGGAGTTTATGGCCGAAAGTTCAGTGCTGGCTTCAGGAGATTGGGTTCCGAGTGTTCTTCAGAAAATGCCTTGTCTGTTTCTTTATCTGCAGAGTCAAGAGCCAATGGCAGCCCAGTACGATGGTGTGGGGTCCACAACCGGAAAGCCCAAGACCGGCTATGGTGAGAGGAGCTGGAGCGCTGCGGGGGTGTGGGGATGTGGAGGGTGCGGGGGTGGGAGTGTGGGGATGGGAGGGGTGCGGGGGTGGGAGTGTGGGGGCGTGGGGATGTGGGGGCGTGGGTGTGTGGGGGCTGTGGGAGTGCGGGGGTGTGGGGATGTGGGGGCGTGGGTGTGTGGGGGCTGTGGGAGTGCGGGGGGTGTGGGGGCTGTGGGAGTGCGGGGGTGTGGGGATGTGGGGGGGGTGTGGGGGCTGTGGGAGTGCGGGGGTGTGGGGGTGGGGGGCATGGAGAAGGGGGAGGCAGGCACGGAAGTGGGCAGTCCCCCCTGCCCTGATGGTCAGTCCCCACCTGAGCAGCTGCTGCCCTCCTCTCCTCGTGCTCTCGCTCTCTTCATAGGGTGACGTCCATCTGGCTAAGCAGGAGAAGCCACAGGGCCTGTCAGTGGTCTTCACCCTGGCATAGCCCTCCCTTTCTTCTTTCTTTTTCCGTCTTTTGTTTGTGTGGACGCAGACTCTCACACTGTGGGCCAGGCCAGCTGGGAGCGTGTGGCAGCCATCTTGCTCCTGTCTCCCTAGTGGACCACCTCGCCTGACTTCTGCACAGCCTCTTACTTCCTCCTTCCTACAATGTGAACATGGCAGAGAGGCTGCCTGTGGCCTCTTTGGTTGTGGCTTCTCTGGTGATATCTCTGTCCTTTCCTAAAGGAGGATCAGGAGAAAACAATGTGGGGGCAATTGAACCCCATCTGGGTCCCTGCTCCAGGTTCCTCATTTTCCAACTAACTAATAAATCAGTGTGTCACTGGGCACGCCCAGCTCCTCGCCCACCATATTCATTATGTCAGTTGAGATTCTGCTGTTTTATCAGACTACCTTACAGGGTAGTACCTTCAAATATCACCCATTTCTTTGGCTCCAGATGCTGGGAGTCAGTCAGGCATTCCTGGGGTCTGAATCACACCTGTTAAAGTTGGGTACTCACTCACGTACCTGCGGCAAGCTAGTGGTTCCCTATCAGAGTCCCAATAGGCTCACAGATGTGTCACTCATGTACTTATGACACACTAGTGGTTCCCCATCAGAGTCCCGATAGGCTCACAGATGTGTCACTCATGTACTTATGACACACTAGTGGTTCCCCATCAGAGTCCCGATAGGCTCACAGATGTGTCACTCATGTACTTATGACACACTAGTGGTTCCCCATCAGAGTCCCGATAGGCTCACAGATGTGTCACTCATGTACTTATGACACACTAGTGGTTCCCCATCAGAGTCCCGATAGGCTCACAGATGCACCTTGGCAAGCTACTGGTTCCTGTCAGGGTGTTGGCAGACTCACAGGTGTGTGCACTTCAGGGCTGAAACTCTCCCCCCACCCCCCGCCGCTGCTTTTCAAGAAACATTTATGTGACTTCAGGTACATAAGTACATAAAACAGTTTACAAATCAAAGATAAGAAATTTGAAATAAATTTTTGATACACACACAGAGAGAGACATATAATTTACCATTTCTTAAAGATTAAAAAATATTTTTTTCTGTCCATGTAGTAAGGGGTTTCAGTTAGATAGGATGAATACATTCTGGAAACCTGTTACATAGCATAGTGAACATACTTAATACTGAATTTTATAGTTGATAAGACAGTAGATTTTAAGTGTTCTCACCACAAAACATAGTTTGTGAGCAATGGAGATGGTCAGTATTATATCCCTTTAAAGCATTCATCGTACACTATGACTACGTACAAGTTGGGTTTAAAAACGAGTCCTTGGCAACACTGAAGAAGTGTATGGCGTGCTCAAAGGAAGTAAGAAATCTAACGTTAATGAATGTATTGTTGTTTTTCTTCAACTTCAAAAAAAAAGCATAGCTGCACACTAGTGAGGAGGTTTGCGTGTTTTGCTTATGTGAGTGTGACTGAATATTTGCTGCTGCAGGACAGAGCATCTTGGACATTTTCCAGGGTCGACTGGTATTTTAGTTTTACAATAATCAGCTGTAAGAATGCCACTCACTAAGTACACAACACAAAGTGGCAATAGTCTCAAATCTGAGCCAAAATGCTCTGGGCAGCGGTTATTGGTGCTGCATGGTATGAGCGAGGCCAAGTATTGGTGGTGTTTGGTCAGAACCAAGGTTGTCGTTTCACCATAAAACACAGGGAAGGTGGTGAGAGACATTACAGGTTCACTAAACCTTTGATCTTGAAATGAGTTTTAGTTGCTGTGTATTCAGAATCTTTTACTGTTGTTAGCTTTTCCTCCTGCTTCTCATGTTCAGTTTTGTGGCCCCACATGGGGTCACGACCTGTAGTTCAAAAGCTTTGGGTGGTGAACTAGCTCTTTGGCAGGCCAGGATGGTGGGGTCTCATTCGGCTGCTGCTGTCCAGCAAGCTAGTCCAGGTGTCTTCACAGGGCGGCTGCAGAGAAGTCAAAGGAGCGGGCAGCCCATGGTGCTTAAAGGCTCTTGGGACTTTTGATGCCGGTCCTCCAGAGTCAGAGCATGTCATCGTGTCCTCCAGAGCCAGTCCCACTGGCTACATTTTACTGGGAAGAGCTGAACATCTCCGTCCCAGAGAGGAGGGATTCAGAGATGGGAAGGACTGGGGCACACACTGCAGTCCAACCATGGCTCATCTCCACAGGGACCAACAGTGGCCAATCAGGGCACAGGAGCTATGACTGGGACCTTTTCCCATCCTTCCTTCCTATGGCCAAAGACCCAAAGCCTACAATAACTTTTCAAATGGGGGTCTCCGCTGTGCAGCTAAATGAATACTAGCGGAAGCTGCCCTCACGTCTTCTCCTAGGTCGTCTCAGGCAGTATTCTCAGCTGTATTATTTCTTCATCATAGGATTCTGGTTTCCAAACATGGGGAATTATCCTTATTCCCCTGAGTCTTTATTTTATTTTTATTTGTATTCATCTATTTATTTTACATCCCAGTTGCAACATTCCTCATCCTCCCCTCCCAGCTCCTCACCCCCTTCCTGTCCCTCCCTGCTGCCCACCCCCAATCTCCTCCTCTTCTATCTCCATCCAGGAAAGGGTGGGTCTCCCATGAGCATCAACAAAACATGGCATATCAAGTTGCAGTAAGACTAAGCACCTTCCCATGTATTACGGCTGGGCAAGGCGACCCAGTATGAGAAGTAGGGTCGCAAAAGCCTGTAAAAGAGTCAGAGACGGTCCCTGTTCCCACTGTTAGGGGAGTCTCACAGGAGAACCAAGTTACACAGCTGTAATATATATGTATGTATGTAGAGGGCCTGGGCCAGTATGAGGAGCTATCTTAAAACTTGTACATCACCCCTACTTGGCTCTCAGCTGTAAGGAGAACAAGTCATTTTTAAATATAAATCAGAAAGAAGACATTCTTCCCGGCAGATGCCCCAAACTCATCCTTTGTGTTCTGCGCTGGATTCCATTAGTGGGGTCGTTGTTGGAAGCAGCTCACAGTTCTCTTCTGAAACTTTTATTTCCTCCTCTGGGGGCTTAGAAGCCACAAAGGGTCAGAAGGAAGAGCTCAAAAGAATACTGAAAAGAAGCAGTGAAGAAAAGAGATCAAGGGAGGTAGCCGAACCTCTTTGTCAAGTCCTTCAAGATGGCCTTTTAGACCCAGCGGTTGTTTGTAGACCCTGGGAGGGCAGAGATGGCAGCCAGGGGGAAAGCCTGCAAGCAGAGAAGCAAGAGAGCAGGCACTGGATGGTGGGACTGTGCGTTTAACTGTTGGGGACTGCGTCTAACACTTGGTTTTATTTCCTTGATGTTCTAGAGCTAGGAGACCAAGACCAGGAAAATTCCCAACTGAGAATTGTCTTACTGGGAAAAACGGGAGCAGGAAAGAGTGCAACAGGGAACAGCATCCTCGGGGAAAAGGTGTTTCATTCTGGCATTTGTGCAAAATCCATTACCAAGGTCTGTGAGAAAAGGGTGAGCACCTGGGGTGGGAGAGAGCTTGTTGTCGTGGATACGCCTGGTGTTTTTGACACTGAGGTACCAAATGTTGACACGCAAAAAGAGATTGCTCGCTGTGTTGCCCTGACCTCCCCAGGGCCCCATGCTCTGCTCCTGGTGGTCCCATTGGGGCGCTACACCGTGGAAGATCATAAGGCTACACAGAAGATTCTAAGCATGTTTGGAAATGAGGCTAGAAAATTCATGATTCTCTTGCTCACCAGGAAGGATGACCTGGAAGACACCGATATCCATGAGTACTTAAAGTCAGCTCCTGAAGGCATTCAAGAACTGATCCGTAAGTTTGAGGGTCGCTACTGTTTGTTCAACAACAGAGCGTCAGGAGCTGAACAGGAGGACCAGAGGACACAGCTGTTGACCTTGGTCCAGCGCATGGTGATGGAAAATGGAGGAAGATGCTTTACAAACAAGATGTACGGAAGTGCTGAGAAAGAGCTTCAGAAACAAACCCGGGAGAAGCAAGAGCATTACAGACAGGAGTTGGAGAGAGAGCTAGCGCGGATAAGAGAGGAGTATGAAGAGCAGATTAGAGACCTGAAAGATCAGCTGGAGAGGGAGAGGAGAAAGGCACAGATGGAGAGGGAGTTCACCAGAACAGAGGCTTACTACACAGAGAGACAGCAAAATGCTAGGAGGGAAGTGGAGAACCAAAGTGAGATACTTGAAATGATCTTAAAAATATGGAAGCTTGCTTGCTTCATCATCAGTCAATTTATGCAAGATGACTAAGACCTGGTCTGTAAGACTAGACCTCATCTGCTTTCTGCGTTTGTTCCTGATAACCCTGCCCACCCCTCACTGGCCAAATGCTCTGCTTTCCGTCCTCCAGAACTAAGAGTAAAAGGCACCTTTGGCAGTTGGCAGATGTATAATTGACTCAGCAAAGAAAACCCGACCAATTCTCTAGTACAGCTCAAATCAGATGTATTAATGCTCGCCACTCTTGCATTCTTCCTCAGAGAAAGTCACCCAGGCGCCCCCAGGAGATGACTGTAAGATGTTCCCATTTGTCCTCCTCTGGATTCTCAACAATAATCTTCACCTGCAGCTTCTATACACTGCTGCTCAGGTTTTTTGACAAGAGTCTTCTATGTTCTACTAGAAGGTCAATTCTTTGCATTAGGTAATCTTTAGGCAGAAATAGATGACCGTACAGTTCTCAGTGTCAGTTTGTTTCGTTACAAACTCAAGTTGTTCCCTATTTACCCTTTGATGGCAAAGCAAATCTTATAAGTCAACTAACTCAGGATGAGCACAAATTAGCAATTTAATAGACGACACTGCAGTGTTCGGTGTGTCAGGTGGGCTTCTAGAAGCTCTCTGTCAACCTTCTAACCAGTTTGGTGAAATCAGTTCTCTCCTTGAGAACTGATCTGATTGTTCCAACCCCACCCCGTACCCCAATACATCCAGCTTGTATTGCTTCTGTCCAGCCCAGCTAATTTTCTTATTGTTTTTATAATAAACTTTTCTATTGCTTCATCCTTGTTCAGAATTGGAGTCTGTTTTGTCCTGGAGAACAGTGCTGCTGTAATAGCAGTGATGAATTTTGTTTTATTGGTAGAATTTTTAGGTACTTTTAAAACCAGACTTACTCTATCCCTTTGGCACCTCCTTGTTTCCTTAAGCATGTGGGTGCATGTGCGTATATGTGTGTGAGTGTGTATGTGTGCGTGCATGTTTGTGCATGTGCAGGTGCAGGTGCATGTGCGTATATGTGTGTGAGTGTGTATGTGTGCGTGCATGTTTGTGCATGTGCAGGTGCAGGTGCGTATATGTGTGTGAGTGTGTATGTGTGCGTGCATGTTTGTGCATGTGCAGGTGCAGGTGCGTATATGTGTGTGAGTGTGTATGTGCATGTTTGTGCATGTGCAGGTGCATGTGCGTATATGTGTGTGAGTGTGTATATGTGCGTGCATGTTTGTGCATGTGCAGGTGCATATATGTGTGTGAGTGTGTATGTGTGCATGCATGTTTGTGCATGTGCAGGTGCATGTGCAGGTGCATATATGTGTGTGAGTGTGTTTGTGTGCGTGCATGTTTGTGCATGTTTGTGCATGTGCAGGTGCGTATATGTGTGTGAGTGTGTATGTGTGTGTGCATATTTGTGCATGTGCAGGTGCATGTGCGTATATGTGTGTGAGTGTGTATGTGTGCGTGCATGTTTGTGCACGTGCAGGTACATGTGTGTATATGTGTGTGAGTGTGTATGTGTGTGTGCATATTTGTGCACGTGCAGGTACATGTGCATATGTGGAGGGTAGAGGGTGATCTCAGGCCTCACCCTCAGCGATGCTTCCCACTGGCCTGGAGCTCACTGGCTAGGCTGTCCTGGCTGTCCTGAGGATGCTGTCACTGCCACCTCCCTAGCAAGTGCAGGCCACCACGTGCAACTTTTCACACAAGTTCTGGGAGTCAAACTCAGGTTCCCAAGCTTGTGAGACAAGTGCTGTCCTAGGCCCGTCCTCTTTTTGGCTCTGAAATCTTTGAGCCACGTTCTCAGTTCCTCATTGGTCAAACACCACGACCCTTTTGGACCTTTATTATGTTATGTACCTTAGATTTCTGAAGCCTGTGAGCTTTTCCTGCTACATAAGTGTCCCTCTCATATAGAGGTAGCAAGAATTATTTCCTTAGCCAGGCAGTGGTGGTGCACACCTTTAATCCCAACACTCGGAAGGCAGAGGCAGGCAGAGCTCTGTGAGTTCAAAGCCAGTGGAGTTATCCTCACTTATTAGTTTCTAGGACTCCTCAGTGTTCGTCCCAACATTTCCCAGTGCTCACCTGTGACAGCTCACAGCTCACTTTCTTCTTCCTGAAAAGTTTTTGTGCCCCAATAAATCTCTCTGCCAATGCAGTAATCCAAATTAGACCAAATCAAACCGAATTAGCAAAAACCCAACTTTAATGGATACCAATGCTCCCCAGTGGCCTTCCAGCCCCCCAGACAGGAAATGGGAAAGGAAGACTGGAAAACCATGTGTTTGTCTGGACTGAGACAACTCCCAGGGGAGGGGGCTTGGGATGGAACTTCCACCCCACATTCCAGACTCTTTGGATAAATGGATGTAGGGGTTGGGGTGAAGCCTTAACCCAAACACTTTCATAATTTCAAAATTGGTTTCTCTGAACTGCTTCCAGCAGCAGGTGACCATTTCAGAAGGTCAGTAGTCAAATGCAGAGAACAACTCACCGTGGTGTGCCCAGCGCTAACTGGTACACCTACCCACAGCTCCTGCGTCCAGGGTTCAGAGAGCATCATGTAAGAGGGGTGGAAAGGGTGTAGAGGACCACAGTTTGCTGTGATAAACAACACAGCCACAAGCAACTCGGGGAGGAAAGGGTTCATTTCATCTTAAAGTGTATAATCCTTCACGCAGGGAGCCAGAACAGGGACTCGGACTGAAGACTGGAGACAGGACCTGATGCAGAGGCCACGGAGGATTGCTGCTTACTTTCTTGCTGTCCATGACTTGCTTAGCTTAACTTTTTAAATATAACTCAGGACCACTTATTCAAGTGGTCTTTCCATTTTGTAGACCGAGTGAAGATCTCTTTCGGGATCTTCCTTTACAGGTCTCATCATGCTGGTCCTTTATGGGGAACCTTCACACAGGTAATGGGATACTTACGCCCACGATGGCTGTGGGTCCCTGCTGTGGACTCTCATTAATGACCTGAGAGTCACATGCTAGGCGGAGCAATAAAGTGGGCAAAAATGACGCTCTTCCTTACTTGACCCAGTCCTTAGTGTGTGTCCATGTCTTACAGACTCCCCTAGGGAGCGTAGGTGTCCATTCCTTACAGACTCCCCTAGGGAGCATAGGTGTCCATGTCTTACAGACTCCCCTAGGGAGCGTAGGTGTCCATGTCTTATAGACTTCCCTTAGGGAGCATAGGTATTCATTCCTTACAGACTCCCCCAGGGAGCGTAATCCTACGTAATCCTGCTATTTTCTAGGAATATCTGAAGCAGGGGAAATGCCTTTTCTTTGGTCCAGCACAGGCTCTCAGTCTCAGGGGAGGCATCCTCAAATGGCACAGAAATGCCACACCAGTCACACCTGGGATGTGTTTGGACAGTGCATTATCAGACCTTGGCCCACACTTTATATTTCAACAATTGCCAGGTACCTGATAAAAACCTGTGACAAACACTGAATGTTTTTGTGAAGTGCTGTGCTCACGTCATAAAATACGCAGGAAGTATACAGCAGCGATCATCTTCTAGGATTAACGCAAATTTAAGAAAAGATGGCAGCCTTCTCAGCGTGGGCATTTGTTCAGCGTGGATCGTCTCTGCTATGGCTTTTCCAATCACCACCATTAACACCGCCCAGATTCCCACTAGGTGGTAACATCTGATACAGAGGAGCTGTAAGTGGTCAGTATAGGAACAGCCCTCATCCCTTAAGGAAAAGACCCAAAGGCTAACACAACAGAATAAATTAAACAAACATGTACTTCAAATTTAGTCTTTCTGGTGTTGTTCCAGGAAATAAAAACCTCACAGGGACTTCAGGCCTTCTCGCCCCCTTGAGCTTTGGTCTGGAGAAAAGCACTCAACAGGGGATGCCTGCGTGTGTTTCCTTATTTCTTTTTTTTGTTTGTTTGTTTTTTTTTTTTTTTTTTGGTTTTTCGAGACTGGGTTTCTCTGTAGCTTTGGTGCCAATCCCAGAACTAGCTCTTGTAGACCAGGCTGGCCTCGAACTCCCAGAGATCCGCCTGCCTCTGCCTCCCGAGTGCTGGGATTAAAGGCGTGCGCCATCACCGCCCGGCATGTTTCCTTATTTCAAGAACCCAAATGCCTTTGTTTCTCTAGGTCTGGTTGATTTTTCTTTATCCAGGGTGTCTCTGTAGGAGTCTGGCCAGGTACAAGCTCTGTGTGGTTTGAAACCAGATGCCCACTCTGAGGGTTTATTTCTTGACCCATCTTTGGCTCCCATGTACAATCAACAAGAGTGCAGTGGGTCCTTGTAGGAAGTCACCCTGACCCCGGCAATGCGACTGCAATGGCTCCAGAGTGAGGAGCAGAGCTGAGTCACGTGCCGGGCACCCACCACTAGTCTTCTGTCCTTACCACCTTTGCTCCTTCCTTGTTCATAGACCCACACCATTGCCTAGAAAGCAGTGTCCACGTGAGTGCTGCATTCCACAGGGTTTCCTGTGGCTAGAGGCAGATGTAGACCAGGAAACATAAGCAGAAGTATTGTGGGTTCCTGCACTTCCTCTGCCTTGGTAATAAAGGCCTTGTTCTCTTGTTCTCCTTGGGACTTGGAGGCTGGAGGCTGCTCTCAAAGAATGTTGAGTAGGAACAAAGGGAAACAGGACTGAAGGTGCTGATCTCAGCCCCAAACAGACTCAGGACCTCCCTTCGTCATGTCCAAATCGTCCCTTTGTTTGCCAAGCCACTGTAGTGAATTATCTCCCGAGGTGTTGCCAACAATATCAGTGTGCTGCTTGGGCTGATGGGGAGCAATCCCCATGTGCCACAGGGAAGTTTAGAGCAGTTGTAACAGATGTGGAGAAGTCAACCATGGCAGTGCAAAGGATGCTTTCTGAGCTGAGAAACTGACACCATTTACCTCAGCTGAGACCTCCATGTTGACCAGAGCCTGGAGATAAGGGGCCTCAGTGGAGAGGGGCAGAGTGTGGTCTGGAGAAGAGTCCACCCGACTCTGGAACCCACACAGAGACCTGCAGGACAGCTGGCGGGGCCAGAGCTGCAGAGACTGCACACTGCAGAGAATGCACACCGTCACCATATAGAGCTGCAGAGACTGCACACTGTGGAGAATGCACACCGTCACCATATAGAGCTGCAGAGACTGCACACTGTGGAGACGACACACCACCACCATATAGAGCTGCAGAGACTGCACACTGCAGAGAATGCACACCATCACCATATAGAGCTGCAGAGACTGCACACTGCGGAGAATGCACACCATCACCATATGGAGCTGCAGAGACTGCACACTGCGGAGAATGCACACCGTCACCATATAGAGCTGCAGAGACTGCACACTGCAGAGAATGCACACCGTCACCATATAGAGCTGCAGAGACTGCACACTGCGGAGAATGCACACCGTCACCATATAGAGCTGCAGAGATTGCACACTGCGGAGAATGCACACCGTCACCATATAGAGCTGCAGAGACTGCACACTGTGGAGAATGCACACCGTCACCATATAGAGCTGCAGAGATTGCACACTGCGGAGAATGCACACCGTCACCATATAGAGCTGCAGAGACTGCACACTGTGGAGAATGCACACCACCACCATATAGAGCTGCTCAATAGGTCAGATTGCATTGATTTAAACAGTGCCAAACGTTCATTTGTGATCTGCTGCCAAATGCAATGGGTGAGCACTACAAAAGAATAGTCTTTCTTCTTTCTTTCTTTCTTTCTTTCTTTCTTTCTTTCTTTCTTTCTTTCTTTCTTTCTTTCTTTCTAGAAAAGAAGAATGTTCAACTTTCTCCTGGTCTCCCAATCCTAGCCTGCCTTTAATGCTGCCATTCAGCTTGCTGCCCATGAACTTTTAAGATCCCTCAAAGCCTTATTTCTAGAGAGGCTATGATTGGCATAGCGGAACTTTAGACCTAGCTGTAGGGCATCCCTTTCTCCTCCACATTTTGCCAGTGTGTCCTGCTGCAGTCATTACCCGACAGAGCGTCCCCGCTGGTGAGGCTGTGGAGCACATTCCGTCTGCTCAGGACTCCTCCCTCCCTGCTCAGAAATAGAATGCCATCCTATAGCTCAGTAATAGAGTGTTACTACAGCTCAGTAATAGAGTGCCTTCCTATAGATCAGTAATAGAGTGCCTTCCTATAAATCAGTAATAGAGTGCCTTCCTATAGATCAGTAATAGAGTGCCTTACTATAGATCAGTAATAGAGTGCCTTCCTATAGATCAGTAATAGAGTGCCTTACTATAGATCCACACTCTATACAGATCCCTTGCACGATGCCAGGCTTGTCTTTAATAAAAATCACTTGTTCCAGGTGGATGATTCAGTCTGGGGATATCAACACGCCTGATCAGTTGTGCCCAGCTTTTAGTGGGGCAGCTATCTCAGGCAGGAGAGGATCACGGAAGTAAAAGTATTGATCAACTCTGGCTGCTGGGAGCCAGGGCTGAGGAAACAGTCTGTTTCCTGTTTGGGGAAGTCAGAACAATACAAGGAAGGGCAAGCGCTTTGTCAGATACTTCCCAGCATCATTCCAAACAGGGCCATTTCTGCCTTTTGCTAAAGAAGTGATTCATGATATCCTTGCCTGGTAAGGGAGGTTAGGACTTCCTCTTTCTGGCCAAACAGAGGAGACTGGACTCAGGCCTACAGATAAGCATCTAGCAGAACCCAAGGCAGCATCTTCTGAGTCCTGACAGTCCACCCACACAGTCCCTACTGCCCCACTCCCGAACCTTCCGTGAGGAAGAGAGCTCGAGCCCCTGCTGCACAGCTGAAAGGTAGGCAGAGGGAATTGGGCGCCTGGTGCCTCCTTCCTCTCGTTAACTTCCCATCAGCTGGCCACATTCCTGCTTTTCCTGACTCTTGTGGATGCTCAGGGGCATCTGAAGCACAGCAGCCTGTACAGTTGGCTAAACTGCTTCCTTGAAGAGGTCTGAGTCAGCCAGGTGGTGGTGGCGCACGCCTTTAATCCCAGCACTCAGGAGGCAGAGGTAGGCAGAGATCTGTGAGTTCAAGGCCAGCCTGTTCTACACAGTGAGTCTTAAAACATCCAGGACTACATAATGAGACCCTGTCTTGAAAAATGAAAATAAATAAATAAAAGAGGTCTGAGCCAATGTCCCACTTCCTTCTGTTGGTTGCAGGTCATCTGTAGGTCCATCCCTCCAGGAAGATGTCCCTGTGCTGTTGGAGCGATCTTGTGAAAACCAGGTTCCTGCCATGCATGTGGTCTAAGCCCCTAGCCTTCTTTTGCAGGTTCCCTTCTTTCAAAGACTCCCTTCCCTCCGCTCACCCTTCTGATAGATTTTCCTGCAGGGCTCACTTACACAGGCAGACCCTCCCTTCAGCCGTCCACGCACCTACCACGGTGAAGGATGCTCATGGAAATATGGAAATAGACTTTGTTCTCTCATATCCCCAAAGCTAGATCTAAAACTGGGTGATAGAACCCAAAGAAAAAAGGGGAGGTAATAAGAGTGACTTGAGGGAAGACGGCCTTTCTGCCCAAGTTCATGCAGATGGAGACCCCTGCAGCCTCAGGGTATGGTTCTCCTATGCCAAGGCTGGCATCTGCAGTTCTTAGCCTAACTCTGCTCATTCTGACCATAGGAAGCATCCATGAGACCTGTTTGTTATGATTCAAGAGGATCAAGTGCCAGTGTCATATTTATTAATTTATTGATTTAGCCTCTCTCTAGGCTCCTCTTCATATTCTTCCATAGTCCAGGATATATCTTGCCATGCATATCAGAGCCTCTGTGCTTACCAATCAGTTCAAGGTTCTTTTCCCAAGTCAGACAAAAATCACAAAGAGGCGAGCGGTACCCATGGAATACGACTTTATTGGGAACCTATGGTGAAGCCCAGGGAGACAGCACACAGGCAAGGTTTCTGGGTTGGTGCCCTCAGATTTCTGACTCCTTGGAGTCTCTGCTATGTCCTGTCTGCCTTCGGATCTGTTGCAAGGTTTGCACTTGCATGGTGGTCTGCTTGCATGCATTTGTTCCAACTGTTCTTAGCTCATAAAAGACGGCAGAGGCACTAGCTGCCCCCTTCATCCCAGCAAGGACATAAATGGTTCAAAATTAGTCACTGTGCACATGTGGTCATTGCAGCAAAGTCTCTCAAAAGCTTGGAAGTACATCAGTGCTTAGAACACGGTTATAGAGCACAGCCTATGAACACACCTTACATCTGTGCTTAGAACACGGTTATAGAGCACAGCCTATGAACACACCTTACATCCGTGCTTGGAACACGGTTATAGAGCACAGCCTATGAACACACCTTACATCCGTGCTTAGAACACGGTTATAGAGCACAGCCTATGAACACACCTTACATCTGTGCTTAGAACACGGTTATAGAGCACAGCCTATGAACACACCTTACATCCGTGCTTAGAACACGGTTATAGAGCACAGCCTATGAAAACACCTTACATCGTGGAAGAAAACCCTAACTGATGGTCTGGGCCTCTCTTAGTCATCTGTCTTGTTGTCATTTTCCACCCATTACACAGGGCAGGTCTCTTGTAATCATAATGTCTGTCCCCCTTTATGGACAAGGATGAAACTTAAGAAATATATAGGCTGTCCCTGGGTTGATTCAACCCTGATGACCTTGCCTAGGCAGCTGTGCAACTTACATGAAAGAAAGAGTCAGACTTAGGCAAAGAGCTATGTTTGTATCAGAGATTAAACACAGAACATAAAAATGTGGTATCAGTGGGACAGAAAGTCCCCTGTCAGGGCACTGTGCTATGGGCTAAGTGTAAGGAGGACCCATGTGTCAGAAAGAAACGACATAGCTGGACACAGAATGTAGCTGGCTCCCCTGAACTGAGGCCTCAGCCCATGGCCACACCTGACTGTCTGACCTAAGGACTGGAAAGTTCTCTTTGGAGATAGAGGGAGCAGATAACAAGGGCTGGACACAGGGTACGGCTGCTGATGGAATGTCCTTGTGGTGTTTGAATGAGAGTGACCACCATAGGCTCATAGATTTGAGTGCTTGGTCACCAGGGAGTGACATTGTTTGAAAGGATTAGGAGGTGTGGCCTTGTTGGAGGAAGTCTGTCACTGGGAGCGGGTTTTGAGGTTTCAAAAAGCCCATTCCAAACCCAGAGTCTCCCTCAAACTGCTGTCTGTGGATCTGGATGTAAACTCCCAGCTACTTCTCCAGCTCTATGTCTGCCTGCTTCCATGCTTTCTGACATGCTCCCAGCCATGATGATAATGGACTAAGCCTCTGAAACCATAAGCCAGTCCCAATAAATGCTTTCTTTTATAGGAGTCGCCATGGTCATGGTGTCTCTTCACAGCAAGAGAACACAAACTAAGACACTCCTGCGTATGGTCATCCTGCACTCGTCAGGATGCCCTCCCTCCCTATCAGGAACCTACAGGTCTCTCGGAAGCCATCAGGATCTGGGACAGCCTTTCAGCCAGGACTCCTCGAGGGATTCCTCCTCAGTGCCTTGCTCTGTGGTTAAACTGCTTTGCTGGGAACATTTGGAAGTTTTGTGGTGTAACAGTGGCCCTCGTTTTCCCACAAGACCAAGTCGATTTTCTCCTTAAGGTCCTCCAGTTGGGCCTTCTGCTCATCCCCTTGTGCCCTGTTGTTGAAGCCACAGTGTCGCCTCTCACACGCAACATGCAGATCATCCAGGCTCTTATTGTTGTTCTCTTGAACATATTCCTCCACAGAGCCCCCAGCCAGGTCTTCCTTCCGAGTGAACACCAGAATGGTATAAGCCAGGATCCCTTCTCCAAAGATCTCCTGGAGGCGCCTGGCAGCTTGTTGGTCTTCTGCCGTGTACCGGCCCACCTGTATCACCAGGAGCACTACATGGGGCCCCGGAGAGGCCAAGACTTCACAGATCTTCTCAGCTGCCATCTCAGGCGGATACTGAGGGGACAAAATGTCTGGGGTGTCGATCACCTCAACCTCCTTTCCATCCCACTCTCCACTCCCTTTCTGGAAGGTCAAGGTCACTGGTCTAGTGCTGATTTTGGACTCAAATACTTGCCTGCCAAGGATACTGTTTCCTGTTGCACTTTTCCCACTTCCTGTTTTCCCCACCAAAAGGAGCTGCAGTTTCTTTGGGGTGAGCTCTTTCTCCTTCAGACCTAGAAGAATTTGACAAAGCAAACCGTCAGAGGGAAATGGGACAGAACCTACCCTCTCTGCTTATCAGAGGCCATAAACCCCTGTGCATCTGAGAAACAGAGTTCCAGGATGAGGAGCTTGCAGAGACAAAGGCCAGCGTCTGACCCTGAGTCTTCCCTGGGCTTATATTCTCAGCCTGGGACCTGGAAGACAGAGGTGAACATCCTACAAAGAGGGACATCAGAGCCACCAGCTGAGAAGGGAGACTCATATGTCAACTAAACACTGGCTAATCCAGTGCTAAAAATTTTAAATATGCCCGAGGCTGGGGACTGGGAAGGAAATGCCCTTCTCCCAGCCCTGCAGTCCTAGGACCCAAACCACATACAGTGACACATGACAGTTTCCAAGTGTGGTCCCCATGAAAGACACCGATGGGACTCAGATCACAGAGCGCTAACCCTACCAAAAACTGCTAGGTTCTGCCTTCAAACCTCAGCACCCACTGGTTTTGCTTCTGCATGTCTGCACCCTAGGCTGAACTGCAATCATCTTGGCTCTCCTGAGCTTTTCCAAAGGGAATAGAAAGAATTTGAGTGGATACACGGAAGTTTTGATTAAGCACGGACGTTGGATGTCCATTCCTGCCCGCCTAGCTAAGGTGCAGCTAGGGCCAGAGAGGAACTCTTTTCAGCAGCTGGAGCTCAAACGGAAAAGCTAAATGCACTGTGAGATGCAGAGAGGGGACTTTTCGATTAATGACTAGCTTTGCTTCCCGTAAGAAGTGAAAAAGGCTTAGCCTGTGTTGGTGACTTTCCCATGTGTTAGAATAACTGGGCTGTTTTTCCCTGATGGTCCTGGCCCTTTGAATTCATAAGGAAAAATATCATTCATGTTAAAATGCAATGAGTCACAAATCATTTCTTCTAGAAAGAAAACATGGGTAGGTTTCTAACATCCCCAAATGCCCTCTCCTTAGGTTAGGTGGCGAAGGTGAATCTCTGAGAAGACAGAGCCCAGTCCCTCCCAGTGGCCACTGGTGACACTCTGCTTGCTTGCATGACACTGTCAACCCATGTGACACATCGGACACAGCTGACCACACACAAGGACTGCTGATGTCCAGAGCTGGAGCAGTCTTCTTATCACGTCCAGACCAGCACGTCCTTCTCAGGGAGGAGCTTAGATACAAAGGCTCTTTTCCTTGGAACCGGCATTTGTCACCCCTAAGGCCGTCCACCTGGCAGGGGTCCCTTTCCTTAGTTTCCCTGGTGTAAAGAGGAGCCCTCTTGCTCTATTTTGGCTACAGTGGGTAAATCTATGTAATGAGGGCCTTCAGCTGCCCCTGCCAGCACTCAGGGTGTGGGCTCGCATCCGTCTGCACACCGGTGTTCCCATCCACGCCTCCCAGTTCTCCTCTGCTAGGAAAGCAGTGTACCTTTTGTCAGCCCTTGATCGGAGTCCAGGGGCGACTGCCTTGTGGGGTCCTTCCGGGGACCGTGTTTACACTCTTCTTCTTCCACCTACAGAATACAATGATACATTTAAATACATGTAAATAAAATGTGTGTGTGTGTGCGTGCATGCGTGCGTGCTCATGAACACTTGCATGCACAGGCGGTTATGTGCCTTGTGCACATGGAGAGATTAGAGGACGATGCTCTCCTCCCCCGTGGGTTCCAGGAATCAAACTCAGGGTTAAGTTCTCATGGCAAGCCCTGCTATCCATTGTCTTTTCCTCATGAGAGGAAAGTTATTTCACATGTATGGGGATGTATGTGTGCTTGATAAGGAGTGGGAAAGAGTATGGGGTAAGTAAGTATGGAGTAAGTAAATATTGGGTAAGTATGGGGTAAGGAGTATGGGGCACTTTCTGGGGGCTTTAGTAATCCTACCCCCTAAAGGTGTGTACCATGACTGTAAGAGATTATTTGTCATGGAGAAAGGAGCCACTGAATTGGTTTGGGCAGACAGTGTCCAGAGCTGTGTACTGAGGGCCCAGGGTGGAGAAATGGGATCAGGAGGAGAAGAATGGTAAGGAAGAGGGAGAAAGAGGTAGCATGGTCTTGATTTTGTGTCTCAGACAATATAAGATCTACATGGGCAGGGTCAGGAAGTTCTGGGGAGAGTGCAACTTTGGGTCTTGAGTCCAGAAAGAACCATCTAGGCTTTAGCACTGAGAACTGGCATGGCTGAAAGCTGGTGGCTGTGTTCAGTAGTGGCAAGGAAGGAGGCAGCCATGGGGACCTTCACAGTGCAAGACAGAGCCCTGGGGTGAACTGGGCGCCTCAGTGTGCAATCGAGACACCATCACTGGCTAGGATGCTCACATTCCTGGTCCTCAGTATCCTTTCAGGGTGAATTTTCGGGCTAAATCTAAAGAGACCTGCTCCTGCAATGTCACGGTCTAGTCACAGTTACCGATCATCTTTAGCTCTCTTTGCACATTAGAGCCGCAGCATCCCAACCAGGAACTGCCAACACTGCTCTGATGCTTCCTCGCTTCCTGGGCAGTACCATCTCTGCCTCAGGAGACTGCAGAGCTGTTATTAGATTGATTATTAGATTCCCGACAGGGTTGGGAAGTCATGATCCATGACTTTCTCAGGACCCTCACAGCCAGACTAGACAATCTGGACAAAGGCTCTGGGGTGGGGAGCCCCAGTGCGCACCTGGACTACACAATCCGGACGAAGGCTCTGGGGTGGGGAGCCCCAGAGCGGACCTGGACTTGCTGTCACCGCACTGTTGGGTGCTCTGCTCTATTCAACCAGCAGATTGCCCTGTCTCCTCTGAATCCCGGGAAAAGCCAGTGGGAGCCACTGAAGACACAGCTTTGCAATGCTCAGCAAATCGCTGGCTTAATGTGGATGGGTTAACACGTGGATGCAGGTACCTGAAGAAAGTCTGGCGGCTCCCAAGGAAGCAGGCCAGGTCAATGGCCTCATTCAGCTCTGGTCAGCCACCTCCTGGCTTGAGCAGCGTTCCCACTGCCTTGGCTGCCTTTGTGTCCCCTGCTCTATGACCCAGAGGTCTACAAGCTACAGACCCTTCAATCTTTGCAGTGTGTCTTCACTGATCCTCATTGGTTCTTTGGAGAACAGTGAACGGACAGGAAACAGTTCCCAACAGATGAAACTGGAGGGTGCAGAGCCCAGGAACCACCCAGGGCGACAGTTACGTACCCAGCCCTGTGCCCACGGCACTGTCAAAGGAAGGAGGCCGTGTCCTCCGAGTCTTCCCGGCCCCCCCCAGACAGTGCCACACACACGCAGGGTACACTTCGAATTTTTATCTCCAGCCCAGATGAGAGAGACATTATCACCCTGGTTACATTGCTCAGAAAGAGAGTGAAATTTAAAAAGTGCCCCAGGGACCCTCTCCCACTGGGGGGTGGCAGACATGGCTCAGAGGTAGAGCACTTACAGGGAGTATGCAAGACCCTGGCTTCAGGTCCCCAGCACCGAGACAAACAAGCATAAAGAACACCACAGAGCACTAAGTTCTGGCTCCGTGCTACAGCTCTTTCTGTCACGCCACTTACATATATATGAATGTGTAGACACAGCCACACACACAGGTTCGTAAACACACAAACATGTAACACACATGACATACATAGAAATACATGTATCATCCAAAACAAGCTCCATCATTTTCTGTGGGCTTACCCCTTATTTTTCTTTTACTGAAAGTAGAATTTTTTCTTCATACAAAATATTATGATTATGGTTTCCCATCCCCAACCCCCTGAGATCATCCCCACCTCTCCTCCGGTCAGAATCCACACCCTTTCTGTCTCCCCTTAGAAACCAAATAAAGAATAACAATAAAACAAAAAAGATAAAACAAAAACAAACAAACCAGAATAGGACAAAATAAGTGAACAAACAGGTGAAGAAGGGCTAAAGAAAACATAGGAGAAACACACATGGATGTAGACACACACGGTAACAGAATCCCATAAAAACTCAAAACCAGAAGTCGTAAATGCTCTGACAAACGTTATGAGGAAGAACCTCCAACCAAAGATGCTGAGTTCAGTTCGTGTTAGCTATCTATTGCTGTGCATGGGCTCAAAACCAAAAATCAGTTTTGTGGGCCTTATGAATCATTTCATTTTGTTTTGGCCTTTTCTTTTTGTCTTACTGGTTTTTTAATTTGGTTATTTTGATTTTCAGGTTTTTTAATTTTATATTTTAAGAGAGAGAGCATAAAGTTTGATTGGTAAATTACGTGATAAGGAGAAGGGGGAAATGATCAAAATATATTCTATGGAAAAAATTTAAGTAAAAAGTATAAACATGATATCCACCATACACTCACCATGCCTACTTGTAAACACACACGAACATATACTTGTGGCACACATTTATGCAGTTGAAAACACATACACATATACACACAAATAATACACACATATAAACACATATACAAATCCAAACATGACACATACAATCCATAAAAATACAGTGTACCCCGTTCATACACATACATGTAAACATGCATGCAAATGAACAGAAATGTACATACAAAGCCACTCACACATGCCTATGGTGCACAAATATACATACAACATGTACAGAAACATAGGCTTTATACACATATATAATACAATCACCATACACAGCATGCATACACCACACAGGCATGTAAACACACATATACACAAACACAAATGTTTATAAACAGTGAATATCCTCAAACAAACACACACTTACAAGACGTACATATACACAAATGACATATACACACATGTGAAAACATACAAATCCAAACAAGACAAACACCACATACACACATGTAAACATACACACACACAGTGGGACTTACGTCGGGGCTGGCTGACAGGCAAGAATGGCTGTTTCCTGTCTCCTGTGGCATTACACGCCCATGAAATTTCTGGCTCTCCTGGTGGGCCTGAGATGAGGATCTTTTGTAGATGGAACAGAACGGCCAGAAAAAGGTTTCCGCAGCATAGGAACCAATGGACTCTGTTCCCCTGTAAAGCCGATCCATCTTTCAAGCCATGTTTCATCAGCTCAGTATGCGCTCAAGAACAGCCCTTCAAAGAGCAGCTCGCTGTAAGAAGAGAAACAGGAAGTGATCAGAAACACAAGCCAGACTCTTCCGCTGACAGGCTAGAAAAGGATTTTAAAGGAATAGTGTCGTTCGTGGTGGTTAATTTCATCCTGATCCAGGAAACAAAGTTTGGAGAATTAGGAAGCTGCAGATCTCTGGGAAGCCAGTGTCAGGGACAGGACCCCCTGATCCACCTTTGGACGTGATCCACCATTTGGAGCTTAGCTCACCTCCCAGAGTGACCCTACAGTTTCAGAGCTGGACAAGCAGCCACCGTCCCTCCCCTCCCCTAGTCCTTCTTCTAAATATATTTTCTTACAACTGTTAAGTTTTAAACCTGGGACAAATGACTGAGGTTCCTATTTAACTATCAAAGTGGACCTGGCCTCGAGGTTCTCCCAGCATCCCTCAGTCCCGCGCTGTTACAGGATATGGCTGGCACACCCCGCCCTCTACCCTGAACTCTCCAGCTAGCCCAGGGGCTGGGCTGCCCTCCCTAGAGGCTCTTCCCTATAGAATCCAGAAGTTTTGGCTGCCCTTCCCCAGAGGCTCTTCCTATGGAATCCAGACGTTTCAGCTGCCCTTCCCAGAGTCTCTTCTCTATAGAATCCAGATGTTTTGGCTGCTCCTCCCCAGAGGCTCTTCCCTATAGAATCCAGATGTTTTGGCTGCCCCTCCCCAGAGGCTTCTCCCTATAGAATCCAGAAGTTTTGGCTGCCCTTCCCCAGAGGCTCTTCCTATAGAATCTAGATGTTTTGGCTGTCCTTCCCCAGAGGCTCTTCCTATAGAATTCAGATGTTTCAGTTGCCCTTCCTCAAAGGTTCTTCCCTATAGAACCCAGACGTTTTGGCTGCCCCTCTCCAGAGGCTCTTCCTATAAAATCCAGACGTTTTGGCTGTTCTCCCCAGAGGCTCCTCCCCATAGAATCCAGATGTTTTGGCTGCCCCTCCCCAGAGGCTCTTTCCTATAGAATCCTGATGTTTTGGTGCCTTTTCCTTTTTGTTCCTTTGGCCTCCTGGCTGCTGCACCTGGTTAGCTCTCTCCCGTCTCCTTCCCCTCCCCCTCTCCTCATATGACCCAGCTCAACCTGCTCACGTCCACTCTAGACTCTCCCAGATGTCCCTGTCGCTGACTCTGGCTGTGCTCTCCCACATATCCATAATAAACTCTTCTCCACCACACCTGGGAGCAGTCATGTCCTTTCCTTTCCTCTATTTCTTTCTTACATCCATCAGCAAGCTCCAAGCGCTCATTCTTCCTAAGATCTCCATGTGTAGGGAGCCTTTTAAATTTATCAGGCAGGTCCCAAGTTTTTGATCACCAATACATTATTATAAATAATGTAATTATTATTATAAAAACATAACTAATACAACTTTTACTAGTTTGTGGAGACAGGCTCTCACTATTTGAAGCTTGCTAGCCTAGAACTCAGAGAGCTGCCTGCCTTTGTCTCCCAAATGCTGGAATCCACTGATTTAAAAGAAAAAAGTTTGTTTTTATTTTTAGTTGTGGGTATGGTGCATGTGTCTGTGGTGTGTGTTCTCACGTGCTCACACACACACACACGAGTCTACACATATGAATACAGGTGACTGTGGAGGCAGAGGTGTTAGATTTGGGGCAAGCAGTATACATTTTTTCTTTTTGTTTTTTGGTTTTGCTTTTGTTTTCATTTTTGAGACAGGGTTTCTCTGTGCAGTCCTGACTATCTTGGAACTCACTCTATAGACCAGGCTGGCCATGAATCAGAGACCCACCTGCCTCTGCCTCCCGAGTCATAGGATTAAAGGTGTGCACACCACTGCCCAGCACAGCATACTCTCTTAGCTGCTGAGCCATCTCTCTAGCCCTCACTGAGTGCTGGGGGACAACTTTATTATAAAAGTAAAAGAAAAGAGAGCGACATAAAACCAGGGAGTTACTGACCTTGTATTTGAGAAACTGAGGCAGTGACAGGTGCAGTCTCGGGGGCTTTCATGGTGTTTGTAGGTGTTCTGGTTCGAATCTTACCCTTCGTGTACGTCATTCTAGAAGACAGTTGCTCACGAATGTAGGGGGTGCGTTTTATCAACTAAAAATGGAGGTGCAAATAGACCGAAGCATTTCCCCAAAATCTGTTCATCGTGTGTCAGTGCATATGACATTTCCCTGACCCTGAGCTTTGCATGGTGTTAACCATTTTAAAGCTTTTATGCACAAAGGGGTCTTTTTTTTTTAATGTGCTACGTGTTTTTTGGTGGCAAACGCATCTTCTATGACTTTGATAAGTCTCTCTATTGCTCACCATCCCTAGGGTGGGGCCAGCTACAGTACGAGATAGACTAATGTTGGACAGAGACAATCAGTTGAGGGGCTGGAGAGATGGATCAGTGGTTAAAGAAGACTGGCTGCTCTTCCAGAGGACCCGGGTTCAATGCCCAGCTCCCACATGGCAGCTCACAACTGTGTGTAACTCTAGGATCTGACATCCTCACACAGACATACATGCAGGCAAAACACTAAAGCAAATAAAATAAAAGATAAATTATGAAAAGAAAAATGTTAAAAAAAAGAAAATCAGGCCGGGCGGTGGTGGCGCACGCCTTTAATCCCAGCACTCGAGAGGCAGAGGCAGGTGGGAGTTCGAGGCCAGCCTGGTCTACAAAAGCTAGTTCCGGGACCAGCACCAAAGCCACAGAGAAACCCTGTCTCGAAAAACAAAAAAAAACCAAAAACAAAAACAAAAAAAAGAAAATCAGACATTGTGTGTGTGTATGTATACGTATGAGCATGCATTGCTACAGCAAGACATGTGTGGAGATGAGAGGATGGCTTTGCAGCAGCCACATTGGTTCCAGGAACTGAACTTAGGTTCCAGGCATTTGATTTCCAGCTTCACTATTTTATAATCACAGCACAGCCCCTGGTGCACGGGGGAGCTGGCAGCGTGCATTTCTGCATACGATGCCATTCAAACTGTGACACCTCATGCAAAGCCCCTGCAAAATCAGCAGCCCCCTTTCCATATCCTCCATGAAAAGGCCAGCTGTCAGCTCATCTGTCATCAACCTTCCTTCATCTGGAAGTTCGGGGTTCTGAGGAAGGTTTTGTTTTCTTCTGAAATCTCCACAGACGCCAGAACATGTGTATACCCCCCACCCACCCACACACACAGGAAAAAATAAACGTGAAAAAATGAGACCAACTCAAAACCCTATAACTGCAGGGGAAAGTTCAGTGGGAGCTTGTGTGATCCTAGCGACCCGAGTTCAGTCCTTGGAATGCATGGACAGGTGGAAGGACAGAGTCACCTGCACAAAGATCACCTCTGACTGTCGCAGGGGTGCTGTGTCAAATGCAGGTGTATGTCCTCTGCCTCAGACATAAGTTAAAATAGATGTAAAAGAATGTGTAAATCAAGAATTGAGGCTGGCTGAGAAGGAAAAAAGTCTCCTTTCAGTTCTGACAGTTACTGTTCTCTGCAAGACTGCTTTGAGTTGCTCAGATCTATGGCAGATCAGGCCAGAGATAAATGTTTCTGTAGCATAATTGAGCCCAACCCAGCACACGCAGGATATAAATGCAGTATTCTGACGCCGCACCCTCTCCTACCTTCACTCCCCAGTCCTTGATGGCTTCATTCTTTCTGGAGGGACTTTCCTTGGGCTTTGGTTTAGAGTGGACATTTGGGGACCCCAGGGACTGAAGTCAGGTGCTTTTATTCCAATGTTTGTATTTTACCAGGAGCTGAGGAACTAGCGCTACTGAGCAGAGAATACTTTAGTCTCCCTATTGAATCTCAGTCACAACTAAGAGGAAATGTAGGCCCAGGGATTTAGCTGACACCTTCAGTGATCACCCAGGAGACCGTCCTTCCCCTTCGAGATTATAGCTCGTAGTTCCCGTCTCAACATAAAGTCCTTCTTTCTAACTTTCTTTTCCTCCTTCCCATCCTTTCTCTATCCCTCCTTCCTTCCCTCCCTCCCTCCCCTCCTCCTTCCCTCTCCCCCTCTTCCTCTCTTCCCTCCATCCAGAGTCAAGGTTTCTTCACATGGCCCAAGCTGGCCTTGAACTTGCCATCTTCCTGCCCTAGCCTCTTGGGTGCTGGGACTGCAGACATGAACCACTGTGCCCAGGGTTATGCTGGTATTTCTGTGTGTGTCTAACTACTGTGTGTTAACCTCCACCTCCTGAAAACTAAAGACTCTTTGTTCAGTTCTCTTAAACACAGCATGTCTGCGCAGAAGGTAGTCCAGTCTTTATCTTGTCCTATGAACACAGCTGTGTTTCCGAGCCTAGATGCCTGTTTGCTAACTAACAGCTGGAAGACAAAAGGAGCAGACGTTGTTAATAACAGTGATGGTGCTGGACATTCCATCCAGCTCTGGGGTTTTCGGAGAAAAAGTCACATTTACACATAAACGGCTCTTAAGAAAGCACTGTGGTTTATCGGAAGAGTGGTGACTGTAAGCACAGTCCCCATTCCGTAGCCTTTGCTGTACATCCGGCCATCTTTAAGGACTGTATTTGGGTTAACTGACTTCGCCCTCAGCCGTCTGTTGAGGAGGAAACTGTTCTGTTCTCAGCCTAACAGGTGAAGACACAGCCACAGAGGCTGAGCTTTCTATTAACTACCTCGGGGCTGCTCTGACTGAGAGCAAGGCAGAAATAACTAAGGAGGAAGTAGTTATTTTTGTCCGAATGTAATGTCAGTACCCAGAGCGGACTGCCGTTCAGGTAACCACAGCAGGCCCTGCTAACAGATGCGGCCTGGTGCACCCTGAGGCCTTGCCCAGGAATCTCCAGTTAACAGCCTTTCTCACCTGGGGAGGAAGAGTCTGCATCAAAGGGGATTTCAATGTCCCCACGTTCTGCCCTCCACCCCCTTCCCTGCCTGGGACTCAGTCAGACCGTAGGGTCCTGCCGTGAAACAGCCCCTCATGCTCAGAAAGCTCTAAGAGATTCCACTTCTTCCTCACAGACCCTGAGTCTTCTCTTCAGTGTCCCTGCAGCCATGCTGTTGTCGTCTGTCTGTCTGTCTGTCTGTGGTGTCCTAATGACTCTTCCAGTTAACTCTTTAGCACCCAACACCCCATCTTACCATCCATATTGGACTTGAGACCAAGACCTTTCAAGGTTGTTTCGTGGCTTCAGAGGGTTTGGGATGGGATTCTCAGACAGAGAAACAGATGTAAAGGATTCTCTGCTGGGAAGCAGATTTATTTGTGCTGACTCATTCTCAGCGGATTCATGGCTGAAGGTTGAACCCTGAGCACAAGGCTTTGCCTCGTATACATTTTTAAGCCTTTCCCCATTATAAAGTAATACGCATTCTCACTGGGCGTTTATGGCAGAAGCTGACAAGATGGTGATGTGCTAGCACCGCCATGGAACTGTAGCACGCAGGCTACTTCTCTTAGGTGAGCTTGCTTCTTTTTGTTCTAAAGTTTTCAAATGTTCTGTTAATTCACTACTGTGGGGTTTTTCCAGCTTCTTTATGTAGGTGTTTAGTGCTATGAACTTTCCTCTTAACACTGCTTTCATTGTGTCCCATAAATTTGGATATGTTGTGTGGTCATTTTCATTGAATTTGAGGAAGTCTTTAATTTTTCCCTTTATTTCTTCCTTGATCCATTGATGATTCAGGTGAGCATTGTTTAATTTCCATGTATTTGCTGATTTTCTGGAATTAGTATTGCTCTTGACTCTAGTTTTAAACCATGGTGAACTGATAAGGTACATTGGGTTATTCCATTTTTTTTTTTATTTGTTGAGGTTTGTTTTTGTTACCGAGTATGTGGTCAAATTTTGAGAAACTTCCTGAGGTGATGAGAAGAAGGCATATTCTTTTCTGTTTGGATGGAATATTCTATAGATGTCTGTTAAGTCCATTTGAGTCATAACATCTGTTAGTTCTCTTATTTCTCTGTTCAGTTTTTGTCTGACTGACCTGTCCAGTGGTAAGAGGGGAGTGTTGAAGTCTCCCACTATTAGTGTGTGTGGTTTAATATATGATTTAAGCTTTAGAAGTGTTTCTTTTACATATGAGGCTGCCCTTGTATTTGGGGCATAGATGTTCAGTATTGAGATTTCTCTTGATGGATTTTTCCTGTGACTAATATGAAATGACCTTCTTGGTCTCTTTTGACTGATTTTAGTTTGAAGTCTATTTTGTTTATTATTAATATTTTGTAGATTTTAGGATAGCTACACCAGCTTGTTTCTTAGGTCCATTTGATTGGTATATTTTTTCCCAACCCTTTACTCTGAGACGATGTCTGTCTTTGAGGTTGAGATGTGTTTCTTGTATGCAGAAGAAGGATGGATTCTGTTTTTGTATCCAGTCTGTTAGCCTGTACCTTTTTATAGGTGAGTGAGTCCATTTACATTAAGGGATATTAATGACCAGTGATTGCCATCTACTGTAAATTTAGTTTTCATTGTTGGTGATGTTAATTTGTGCATTTTATTTTTCTTCTTTGGGATTTGCTGCTACGAGACCATCAATTGTCTGTGTTTTTGTTGGAGTAGCCAACTTCCTTGGGTTGGAGTTTTCCTTCTAGCACTTTGTGTAGGGCTAGGTTTGTGGTGGTATTGGTGAAATCTAGTTTTGTCATGAAATATCTTGTTAGTAGTCTGGGCTGGCATCCGTAATCTCTTAATGTCTGCATGACGCTTGACCACGACCTTCTGGCTTTCATTGTCTCCAATGAGAAGTCAGAACATATAAAGGACCACCTTTATATGTTACTTGATCTTTTTCTTTTGCATCTCTTAATATTCTTTCTTTACTCTGTATGCTTAGTGTTTTGATTATTATGTGGTGGGAGGACTGTTTTTTTGATTCAATCTATTTGGTATTATGTAAGCTTCTTGTATCTTCATATACATATCTTTCTTTAGGTTGGGAAAGTTTTCTTCTATGATTTTGTTAATTATATTTTGTGTGCTTTTGAGTTGAACTTCTCCTTCTTCTATACATATTATTCTTAGATTTGGCCTTTTCATGGTGTCCCATATTTCTTGGATATTTTGGGTTAAGCTTTTGTTATACTTAATGTTTTTTTTTGACTGATGAGTCTATTTCCTCTATTGTATCTTCAGTGCTTGAGATTCTCTCTTCCATCTCTTATATTCCGTTGTTCATGCTTGCATTTATGGTTCCTGATCATTTTCTCATGCTTTCTGTTTCTATAATTCCCTCAGCTTGTGTTTTCTTTATTGTCTCTATTTTAGTTTTCAAGTCTTGAATAGTTTCTTTCATATGTTTGATTTCCTTTTCTTTGTTTTCTTTGAGAGATTTGCTGATGTCTTCCAATTTTTGGTTTGTCTTTTCCTCCATTTCTTCAAGCGAATTTCTCATTTCCTCTTTAAGAGTTTCAAACATTCTCTTGAAGTTATTTTTTAGGTCATTTTCTTCTGCTTCATCTATAATTGGTCGTTTCAGGTCTTGCTCTGATAAGGTCTTTAGGTTTTACTGGTGTTTTGTTACTCTTTGTGGTGTTGCATGTGTTCTTACCTTTTCTCCTCATCTTTTCCTCTAATAGGTGTGGTTGGGCTGTCTGAGATTCTGTTGATTAATCTTCTAGATGCCAGTGAATCCAAAGGTCAGATGGTTGTTCCTTGTGGTACAGTCAGTGTCACAGTTCTAGTTACCCCGGTGGTTACTCTGTGTTCCTGGAGATAGCTCAGCATTCCTGTGCTTTGCTCTGCTCCCTTGGTCTAGGTTACCAGATTCAACCTGTTTCTGTAAATCCTGGTCTGGAACCCCTCCTGCAGAATTCCCTGGATTGAAATTGGTCCTGCAAAGGTTTCTGTCTCCAGTCTACTGCCTCAGAGGTCCCAGGCTCGGGTGCACCCAGGACCTCAGAGGACCAGGCTCAGGCTTACTCCCTCAGAGGTCCCAGACTCATGCTCAGACGCACAGAGGTTCCAGGTTCCTGCCTAATCCCTTTGATGTCCCAGACCAATGCCTGGACCCACAGAGGTCCTGGCTCAGGCCTACTCCCTCTAAGATCCCAGAATCATGCCTGGTCCTACAGAGCACTCTGGTTCCTGATTCACGCCCAGACTGGTAGAAGTCCTGGCTCAGGCCTAGTTCCTGGGAGGTCCTAGACTCACACCCAGACCCACAGGGGTCTTGGCTTGGGTCTACTCCCTTGAAAGTCCCAGATTCACATTGGGACCCTCAGCAGTCTCTGGCTCTGGCTCATTTGCTCTGCGGTTACTCCCCTCCCCTGTACCTATTCCAGTGGAGATCACTCTTTTTTTTTTTAACAATTAGTTTTTCAATACTTGAATTCAACCAAGGTTTCACATACACCACTGGGGTGCTCTATTACTGACTTATGTCCCTAGCCCCCTACCCCCTCTTTTTGAGACAGACTTTCATTAAACTTCTTGGGCTAGCCTTGACCTTTGGTATTCATGCTTAATGTCCCATATTATTAAGCGTCAAATATAATTTCATGAGATCGCTCTTGAAGTACCATGCAATCCAAGTAGACTAAAAAAAAAAAACAGAAAAAATTCTTCTTCCAGCAATTTTATTCCCAGGACTAGAGCATTTGGCTGCTGATCGACAGTCGTGTGTCTTCATGTGCTCTCTGTGCAGAGCAGGAGCACAAAATAGACACCATTTTGTATTTGGGCTGCCATAAAGATCCTGCCCTTCAGGCCTTGTACACCCGTGGGCCAGCACTTAGGGCACAAAGTCTTCTTTTCGCAGACTCACAACTCACGTGGAAACGCGTCCTGCCTAGTCTGCAGGTCTCAGAAGGAGGGCAGCTGACATGGAGCAGAGCTGCCCTGACCAGTCCACCTGTTCTATAGAGGTAACACAAACGTCACCTGGCCTAGGTGACAGACCCAGGTGTTCATCCAAGCAATGGGCTGGGGTTGCTGTGTATTAGTTAGCTGTGGCTGACGTTGTTTTTCCTTTGCAAAGAAAACAAAATATCTTTATCTTCTGAGAATTTTATACATGCACACGATGTGTTTTGATTATACTTATCCCCGCTCCTCCTAGATCCAACCTCTACCCCTTCCCAACTCCATGTCTTACCCTGTTTTTTTTAAAAATAAAACTCATCAAGTCCAATTTATGCTGCCCATATATTCCTGAGTGTGTGGCCTTCTCCTGAGCGGTTGACTCACTGGGTGTTCCACACACGCAAGTCAGAGACCCTCCATGGTGTGAGCAGGACTAGCCAATCAGTTGACGTCCTAATAGAGCAGACCAAAACTTTCCCCAAAAGAAGTTTGGCTTCAAGATTAGCACAGCAAACCTGTGGGGGATGAGCAAAGTACAATGACAGACATGAAATGTCATAATGAAACCCACTTGTCTGTGCGCTGACTAAAAATATTAATTAGAAGAGACAAAGGGGAAACAGAAAACTCCCCTCAGTTCCAATCCTGGGCTTGGTCAGTGGATTTTGGTCAGTCAGAAGTGCCCTCCCTCCCCTGGCTTAGATCCTGCCTGCTGCCTGGCCTCTGTATTTGGCCTTTTGATTTCCTATGGTTGTGTGAAATGGCTCCTTAAAAATCTCTCTCTCTCTCTCTCTTTCTCTCTCTCTCTCTCTCTCTCTCTCATCTATCTATCTATCTATCTATCTATCTATCTATCTATCTATCTATCATCTATGTATCTATCATCTATGTATCTATCATCTATCTATCTCTATATACTATCTCTATTATCTATCTATTATCTTCTATCATCTATCTATCTATCTATCTATCTATCTATCTATCTATCTATCATCTATCTATCATCTATGTATCTATCATCTATGTATCTATCATCTATCTATCTGTCTATCTATCTATCTATCTATCTATCTATCTATCTATCTATCTATCTATCTCTATCTCCTTTTCTCAGCACAGATAAAGATAAACCGGAGATACAGTTGTCCTTGGTCACTGTAGGGGATTTCTGGGGCTATTCAAGGACGCTATACCAACGGGCCCTGAATTTGCATGTAACTGCAAAGAGTCCCCCTGCACTTCATCTCCAGGTCACCCACAGTAACAGCACAGTGGCTGGTTCTGTCAGTAGCTGCCACACTGTGCAGGCCAGAGAAGAACCGCAAGAAACAATGACCGTGCATGCTCAGGACAGATCAAGCCTTGTAGGCCTAACCGCATTTTATCTGCATTTGACTGAGTCCACGGCTGCTGAACCCATGGGCACACTGGACGTTCAGTATAGATCAGATACTAGATCTGGGTCCATAGAAAACATGGAGTCAGGATAGAGTTACAGATACAGGTACAGCTGCTATTAATTCTCTTCTATTATGCTCCACAGAACCGCAGAAGCCTAGAGCTGCTGAGCCGGGCCCAGCTCACTCTGTTAAAAACCCAACCAAACCAGACACCAGTGCAATAAACTCGGGATTGAGCCCCGGGCTTCGGAAGTAGTTTATGACGGATACTGTGTGGTCAACAGTACCAACCCCCATCAACCCATTTTCCGTGGTTTGTACACGGGTGTGTGGTTTTGGCCAGATACGCTCAGCATCAGAAGATAATCAGATGGCCCAGTTCTCTATCTATTCGAGATACTAACCCCATCTGATTGCAGCTCAACCTTATTTCCCATTCTGTATGCTGCCTCTTAACTCTTTTAATTGCTCCTCGCACTTGCAGGACTGCGTTTCATGTGATCCCCTGGCCGGGTCCCGGGTTGATCCCCTGGCCGGGTCCCGGGTTGCGTCTGTGCTGAGAGACCTTCCCGACGCTCTTGCTACACCACCGTCTTAGAGCTCAGCTTTTCTCTGTAGTTTCCAGGCTTTGGCTCTCTCACTGCCTTCCATCCATTTGGTAATTTTTTTTTTTTTTGAGACAAGGTTTCTCTGTAGCTTTGGAGCCTGTCCTGGAACTAGCTCTGTAGACCAGGCTGGCCTCAAATTCACTGAGCTCTGCCTGCCTCTGCCTCCCGAGTGCTGGGATTAAATGTGTGCACCACCACCGCCTGGTTCATTTTGTAATTTGTTATGGGTGAGAGTTAAGTACCACACGCCATTCTTCTGTGTGAGGATAGGCAGTTCGTCATTACTGTTTGCTGAAGTGGGTTTTTGCTAATTTGTGTTTTTGACACCTTTCTCAAAATATGAGCTGTAGCTGTGTAGTTTATTTCTAGGTCCTCTGCTGTAACTCATAATCTACATGTCTGTTTTTGTGACAGTACCGCACTGCTTTCATTGCTGTGGCTCTTAGTATGGTTTGAAATCAGGTTCTGTGGTGTCTTCCCCATTGCTCTTTTGGCTTCATCTTCTCTGCTCCCATAGAAAGTTTTTCCCTTTTTCCCTTGTTCTGTGGAGGATGCCATTAGAATTTGTTGCTGTTTGGTTTTTCTAGACAGGGTTTCCCTGGGTAGCCCTGGCTGTCCTGGAGCTCACTCTGTAGACCAGGCTGGCCTCGAACTCAGAGACCCACCTGTTCTGCCTCTGGAGTCCTGGGATTAAAGGTGAGGGACACCTCTACCAGTGTGGTTAGAATTTTGACGGGGATTGTGTTTTTGTAGATTTCTTTGGACAATGTTGCAGTTTTTACAGTGTTAACTCTGCCAACCTGTGCGCATGGAAGAGCTTTCCATCTTCAGCAAGCTCTCTGACAGCTGGAGGGACACCAACCTGTGCGCATGGGAGACCTTTCCATCCTCAGCAAGCTCTCTGACAGCTGGAGGGACACCAACCTGTGCGCATGGGAGAGCTTTCCATCCTCAGCAAGCTCTCTGACAGCTGGAGGGACACCAACCTGTGCGCATGGGAGAGCTTTCCATCCTCAGCAAGCTCTCTGACAGCTGGAGGGACACCAACCTGTGCGCAGGGAAGAGCTTTCCATCTTCAGCAAACTCTCTGACAGCTGGAGGGACACCAACCCACTTGAGCACGTGGCTCCCATAGGCCTGTCCTTCTTTTTCCTATTCCTTCTGCTTTGCTGAAAACCAGTAGACCACATTCCTGAAGCTAGCCACCGAGGTCTATTCCCTTATTTGGCCCCTTCCTCTTCCTGAGGCTGACTACCAAGGTCCACTACCAAGTACTAAAGTCCATCCAGCAACCAAAAGCCCCCTTGCCTCACCCAATTAACATGCCCAATCAAAACTCAACACCTCATCCTAACATGGGGGTTTTTCCTTTGCCTTTATAAATGGCCATTTTCTATGTGCTGCGTAGTCTCCCCTCTGTCCAGAGGCAGTCCTTTGTCCCTCCAGAACAAATATCCCTGCCCCTTCCCCACCTCTGCCCCTTCTCCCCTGTCCCCTCTCTCCTTTACCACCACATCCAAGTCCATTCTATCACAGACCCCTCCCCTTTTCTCCTCTTAAAAAATGAACCTGCAAGGTCATTTGCTGCTGTTTCCTGCCTAAGTCTGAGAGCAGTCACTTTAACTTTTCTTCCCTGCTTAATAAAGGATTTCTCTGTGAAAACAGGTGTTTGGTGTCATTTGTACCTAATCCAGGGTCCTAGAGGAAGCCCCCTCTGTGTGCGCATGTGCCCTCACACACAGGGCTTGGGGATCTCCTTCATATTCACTGTCTTAAATGTTTTTTGGCAAGGTCTATCACCTCTCTGTTCAAGGATCCAGTTTAACCTGGCTGTGTTTATTCCATTTTTGTTTGCTTGTTTGTTTCTTCCTGCAGTGGGCGGGACTGTTGGCTGACATCTTTCTTACAGGTTTGTGTTACAACGCAGAAGACTGGCTGAGATCTCTATGTTGGTTCTTTGTCCTTGCTGGAATTATTTCAGTTTCTTAAGCATTTTGAACTTCTCTTCACTAATGATGGGAAAACTGCTATCAATTGCTTATCAAGAAAAGTACCTACTCATAAAAGAATCTTGATCAACATTTTATATTAAGCTGTGATCCCTTTATGCAGGTCATCAGAAGCTAAACAATGAAATACACCAACTGCTTTGATTCAGCAATGGCAGGCTCATTGATGGACACACATATACACACCCCACACACACACACATCACATCACACACACATATACATACACACTACACATACACACACTACACATACACACCAAACACATGTACACACACACTACACATACACACACCACATACCATACACACACCACACATACACACACTACAAACACACACATACCACACACATACACACAATACACACCACACATACACACACCATACACACACACTCACATACACATACCACATATACACACATCACACACACACCACACACATATACACACACTGCACACACTCCACATACATACCACACATACTACACATACACACCACACACACACCACACACACACCACACACTACACATACACACAACACACACATATACCACACATACACACCACACACACACTACACATACACACAACACACACAACACATACACAACCACACACACCACACATACACACACATCATACACCACATATACACACCACACACACACACACACACCACACACACACACACACACACACACACACACACACACAAAGATGATAAATAAATAGCAGCACAATTCTTTAACCGAATAGCCCTTCATTGCTAGGTAAGAATGCTAGGGTAATTAAATATTAGGACATCTACAAGTAAGATTCATGGTGGATGGTCAACCAAAAGAAATATAGTCTGAGCATCTATTTAGATGCTTCTAAGGCTTGGATATGGTTTAAATGTCTCCTAAAGGTTTATTCATCGGAAGTTTGGTCCTTGGAGTGAAGGTGTTAACAGGTAATGGTACATTTAAGAGACAAAGCCGACTATGGATCCTGCAGTCCACAGTAACGACCTGCCAGGCAATATGTGCCTTCCGATGTGAAAGCGGCATGACTGTTATCAGGGCCACCAAACGCTTTCTCCTTGGGTTTGAGGCCCACTCCATATGAGAAAACCTACGCCAGGTAGTGTTTAGCTGGCCAGAACTGTGGCACACAAGATCACAGGCCTTGGGGAAGCTTTCTACCATGGTTTTCCTAAATGGTCCTGTTGCCCAGCTGTCTCTAAATACTCAAGTTTATCTCAGCCTCAGTCAGAGAAGTTTCTATTTTCCCTGACAACAGTTAGTGTGTGCATTCATTGCTGGTCATCAAGAATGAGCGATAATGGAATTCGTGGCCCTAAATAGAAGAACAACATCGTCTCTTCCAAGGCTCATGGAATGAGGCAGAAAGAATATAAGTACCAGAGGATGGGGAAAAACGCTTTTGGTCATAATATGGCCTTTGTACTCATGAATTCACTGCACAGAACAAGGCTGTGCTCATCAACATTTCATCCCCACCTCTCTCTGAAGAACTAATGGCAGTAAGAGATGGCTAGAAAAGAGGGTACCATTATCTTCAGTGGTATAGCAATGATAAGTTGCCAAAGCTCCTTAAAATAACCCATGCTCATGCAAGCAACTCTAACCAAACTCTGTATCACACACAGCAAGAAGATGTGAAAGTAGAGGGGGCTTGGAGAAAGTAGAAGGCTTCACTGAGAGAGGGAGCAGAATGAGAGGCCATGAGGGGTAAGAACAACTGAAAGGTGTGTGTGTAAACTGTTAATAAAAGAGGGGAGCAGACTGCCAGGGAGGATTTTTAAGTCTTTGGGAGTGTGTCCCCAGAAAGTACTAAGGTAGCTTTGGGACCTGAGAATGTTCTCCCTAGAGCAAGTTCTTGCACAAGAGTGAGTTCTTCTTTTCCCCTTAGCCTGGCTTCTGGTCTTGTCAGAGTTTTAACCTCTGTGATGTAACAATTTCCTCTGAATTGAAAGTTTCCATAGGGAAGGAGGAGGGATGCTGATAAGATCTAGGAAGTAAAACAAACAACAACAAAACAACTTACAAGACACAGGAAGATCCTGAAACTAACAAGACTCCTGGAGGTCCATTCAAGGTTGTGCTGGCCACAATACTCACTGGAAAGAGCAAACTTTTCTGAGGGATTGATGAAAAATTTTTCAGAGAGCCTCAGGAATGCAGCTTTCTCCACATGATGGGATGGGCTTTTTCAGTGAGGTAAATGCCTTTGAGTCATCTATACTCCTGTAGGTCAGTCCTTGCCCATCTTCCTGTAAGGGACCTTGATAAACTTCAATAAACACAACTAAGAGCTGTGATTGGAATTCTTCCTGTGATCTGTCATTGGTGCCCTATCTGGGGCGAATAAAGCTTTTGTTCCTATCTATCCAGGAACAGCCACACGCACAGCCTTCTGGCTGTTCTACTTCTGGGTACACACCTACCATAAATAAACAAGGATAGCAAGCGTAGAGATTTATATAACCCACAAACAGAGCCAGCTTCTCAAAAGACTAGAATAATTACACTGCAAGATGAAATCACTGGCGTCACCTGGACTGCCTTAAGTACCACAACCTGAGTAAAAGTTAAGCCTGGACCCTCCCCCAAACTGAGCCCTCAGCTCAGATGAGATGGTTAGATAGAACTTTCTGGAGCTCCTAGGATGAGTACACATCCTAACACATGTAACAGACAGTTACATGGAGATACGTAGGTGCACAATGGACTGATGATGGCTTCTAGGGCCAACACTTTAGGCCACTGAAGTAAATAGAAGACACCGGGCTGTGTTTAGTGCCAAGAAGACCCAGAGAGTCAGTTAAGTCGGAGCTGGGGAGCTTAGGTGCAACTCTGGCCCTGTCTCAAAGGGCACTAAAGGAAGTGCCTTTCTGTCTCCATGCTGACCAATCATTGATTAGGAGCTACCCGAGCATGAAGGATGACCTTTCAAGAGGTTACTGCTCAGGTCAGAGTGAACCTCAAGTGTGGCTAGGGCTGGTGGGCACTCATCTGAGCCCTACCAGTTGTTAGCAGTCCTCTCGGTTTGGAGATCAGGGCCACACTTCTGCAAAGAGCAGCATGCAGTCCTGCAGCAGATGATAAAGTGTCCTAGGCTGCATGAGGACCCCTGAACGGGGTTTCAGAGCCAACGCCACCAAACATAATCACTGTCTGTGACTCCATCTCACAGCAAGTCCGAAAGGAAGAGATTCACCTAGCCCTAAGCTGAAGGTTCAACCACAGCACAGAGCCGTTTCCTCTGTTCTTCAGACTGAAACCTGTTGCCCTGGCCCCACCCCTCCAGCTTCTACGCTCAGGGTTTGCAGGACTGCAGCAGGAGTGGCCGTGCAGCCAGCTTCCTCGAGGACATGTGGGAACCCAACGGTCCTGCAGGAGAAGGTGAGCCATGGGATGGAGGGCATAGAGCATGTGGGATGGGGGCTGGGTGTGATGGCCATGGTGCAGCCCAGGCACTCAGTGCATGAGGTTGAGAGGCCCTGGAAGGATGCTGAGACTGCCTAGTATGCGGTTCATCATCTCATGACTAACAAGAAAGACTTGCTTGATAGGAGGTTTCTACCCATGTCATTAGCTGCGGTTGTCAGAAAACCCATCACTTTTCCTCAAGATGTCACTGCTGCCTCTGAGGCAGATCTTCAGAACTAGGAGGCAGGTCACCAAGTGTGAATGTGCCCTAACTCCCTTCAATTGCCCACATCAAATCTCAGTGCACCAGTGACTGTCAGAGGGACATCAAAGTGGGCAATATTGAAATCCTGTTGCTGACTCCACGTCTGGGTCCACCTTGTGCTTCTCAGGAAAGAGGCCATGACCCTGAAAATATGGGGGCTGTAGTGGAGGATGTGAGCTCTAGATCAGGACAGGCTGTGCTAAAGGACCCGTGTGCCTGTAGTTCCGACTGAGCCTCTGAGCTGCAGTGTTTGCAGTCTGGGTCCTCTTTCATGGTGCTGGGGAATCCAACAAAGGGCCATGCACATGCTGGGCCAATGTTGTGCCGCTGAGCTATGGTTTCTGCCCTTCGCGAATTTTCTTCATACAAACAGCCTCACACAGCAAGTGCCTCAATCTCGAGTGGTGGTCACACTCAGCACTGCAGGCGACCTTTACAGAACTTGCCCCGTGGAGCCCAGAGCCAGCCTGACGGGTTGGTTGCACAGTCCCTTTACAAGTGGAGGGAACTGCATCTCAACAGGTTTAGGGATTCTCAAGAGTGGTCTAGGCCCTGATCTCTTTCTCTGTAGTCTTCTAGGGACTTTCTCTGTTCACTTCTGAGCTTCAGGTTATCGGGGTATTCCTAGAAACATTTTAGAAAGTTTTGAGATGAGTGTTTCTGTCTCCCAAGCTTGGCTTGTTAATATGAAAAAAACCTGAGAGATGGGTGGCCCTCACTTGTGTAGACTCGTGCACAGCTCCACTTCCTAGAGGGAGGGCTGTTCTCACCCCTCTTGTTCCTGGTGGCACATCTGGTGTGATGGCCACCAGCCTTTAGAATCATGACCTGAGGATGACCCAGGAAGCAATTACTTAGAGCCTGGTTATGAGGGAGTTTGATGGAGTCAGAGGGTCTTGGCCTTCAGTGCCTGCCATGGACAGTGTGAGTATGGGGCCCTAGGGCAGGTGTTGGGCCTGTTGGAACAACAGTTTTCTTACCTATAGAACCAGGAAAGAAATCGATTCCCATCCAGACTCCCACGAAGTGTGCACGTGGGTGGAAGCAGTGCATAGTGAACTGTACCTGGAGAATGCATACACACCCATAACTCTTTACTAGAGAGAATACTACACACGCACAGAGAAGCAGTGCATAGTGAAATGTACTTGGAGAATGCATACACACCCATAACTCTTTACTAGAGAGAATACTACACACGCACAGAGAAGCAGTGCATAGTGAAATGTACTTGGAGAATGCATACACACCCATAACTCTTTACTAGAGAGAATACTACACACGCACAGAGAAGGTGAGGTGCCCATTTCCCCACCTCCGGGTCCTGGGCAGTTGCTCTGTGACGTCCCATGGGACAGAGCACATCCTCGGTGTGCGTGTGAGTTAGTCCACCAGTCTCCTCGTCAGGGCAAATGGGATCATTCTTTGTTTTGCCTTTTATAGCTATCACTCCCACGAGCGAGATTTTCATTGTGTCCTTGGGTACATCCTCAGATTTGACATTGTGGTACCCTGGGCAAATCCTTCAGTGATGGCCTTTCACAGAGCTGTGTGGCTTGGCTTTCCCATCTGCTTTCTGACAGTTTCTGCCCTCCCCACACTGTACCAATGGAATGTGCTGCTGTTCATCCAGACTTCTGCTGAATGTAGGGATGAGAAATATACGCTGGGCTTACCCCTTATCTAGGGACCTTCCACTAAGTGATGGACCTTAGATACCAAGACCAGATCTCTTGATGGGCTTGCTTTTACTGCTCCGGCTTAGCAGGCAGAATCAGGAAAGGCACCCAGGTATCCCGCCAGCCTCTTGTCTTACCATCTACACTCTTTGTATGTGCATGCGTGTTTAATTCTTTGAGAATTTCATATCTGAGTACTGTATTTATATAATTTCTAGTGCTCAGGGTTGACTTTAACTTTTTCCCTTTTCAATGATATCGTTATTCATTATATTTGTAAATCATTTAGGCATTTATTCAATGCTACTTTTTATATGCTGATCCGTATACCTGCAAGGATCAGAATGCCGGGTACAGCCTAATATTTGATAGAGTATTTTATCTGCAGCTTTCCAGTGGACAGTGGAACTGTCTCTCTGTTTCTCGTTCTCTCTATTTGAGTTGTCTAATTCTTCAAATACTTAGGGAAAGTGAGGTGGAAACATCTGGACTCTAGTAGAAAAGATTTTCCCCACTAACTTGCTAGCTTGGGGACCCAGTGGATAGGATGGAGACAGAGAGAGAAGGATAAACATATGGGAAGCTTGCATCAGCCCACATATCCTACAATGTCCTACAATGTGAATTCGGGCTGTGGGTTATGGCAATAACTTCCTCTTCTTGAGCCCAGGCAAAGCCCCGCTTTGTCATAATGTGCCATGTTTATAAATTCCACAGGATTCTAGCTTGCTAATATTCTATTAGGATTTGGCAACGATAATTGTATGTGAGATTTATTTGCATTTTCCCTCAATCATTGTCAGCTTTGGCCAGTGAGTTTCCTTTGCCTCCCAGAAAGCATATGGAAGCTCTTTCCTTCCCTGGGTTCTGGAGAGTAGAATAGCATTGGAATTCTCCAGTCACCCAAGGCTCAATATCACTAATAAAATTGTTCTGAGACACTATGGGAAGCTGAGCATTTTGATGAGGGAGCCTAAGAAGTAATTTACAATGTCTTTCATGGTTCCCTGGACTCTCTCGCTGTCTGCATCCACGTGGTTCAAACCTGAAAGGGCATATTTCTGCACAGTTACACTTGTGATTTAAAATCCAGACATTAGCATCTCTGTTTTCTCCTTAGAGTGGGATGGTCACCTACATTCCTGAGCTAGTCAACTCCAAACACTTTGTGTTGCTAAACCCACAGGTATCTGCTATTGCCCCTGAGTTTGAGAACCTTTGCAGATGGGGAAGATCGAAAGGTCGCAAGGGTCAGTGTGGCTTCCAGTTTATCTAAACCATTTTCTTCCCTTTGACATGTGCTCAAGACCCCTGGAGTCCAAAACCTTCTGAGAAGATCATGGCTGAGCCCAGTGACAACTCTCTGAGGATTGTTCTGGTAGGGAAGACAGGGAGTGGGAAAAGTGCCACAGCAAACACTATCCTGGGGCAAAGAAAATTTGATTCTAGAATTGCACCCCATGCTGTCACTAAGACCTGTCAGAAAGCATCCCGCAAGTGGAAGGAGAGAGAACTCCTGATTGTTGACACCCCAGGGCTCTTTGACACCAAGGTCAAGCTGGAAACCACCTGCATTGAAATCAGCAAATGTGTCCTCCAGTCCTGCCCTGGGCCTCACGCCATCATCATGGTACTGCGGCTGGGTCGCTACACGGAGGAAGAGCAAGAAACTGTCATTAGGATCAAGGCTATCTTTGGGGAGGCAGCCATGAAGTACATGGTTGTCTTGTTCACCCGCAAAGATGAGCTGGAGGGCCAGAGCCTAAAGGACTTCCTAGAAAGTTCAGATACAAACCTAAAAAGCATCATCAAGGAGTGTGGCAACCGCTGCCTGGCTATCAACAACAGAGCAGGGAAGGCTGAGCAGGAAACGCAGGTGCAGGAGCTGGTGGAGCTGGTTGAAGCCATGGTGCAGAGCAATGGCGGCGTCTACTTCTCTGAGGCCATCTACAAGGATGCAGAGCAAAGGCTGGAGAGCCGAGTAGCGCTCCTGAGGCGACTTTACACTGAGCAAAAACGGAATGAAGTTAGAATAGTAGAGGAAGAGTGTGCTCTCGGGAAACTCAGCGCTCAGGAAAAAGAGGAGGTGGTACAGGCAATTAGGGAAAAATATGACCAAAAGATAAGACAAGAAGCAGAGAATAGCATACTCAGCCAGATTGTTGAAGGAATTAAGAAAATTCTTTTGAAAGTGTGGCATATTTTTCGTAAGTAGTCTGTGTATTTTTTCATCCATTCTAAGCATTTCTTCATCTCTCTCCCTCCCATCCTCCCTGCTGTCCCATTCCTTCAGCCACCAGCAAACTTCCGAGATAGCAGAACCAGGAATTCACTGAGCCAGAGTGAAGACTCAGTGTCAGGCTCCCAGACCGGGTCGCACACTCTGCACTCAGCTCCCTATGCCTGCCCTGCCCTCCCCACTCTGATGGACTGAAATGCCTCTGTAGCCATGGCCCGAAATCCACACTGCTCCCTATGCCTGCCCTGCCTTCCCCACTCTGATGGACTGAAATGCCTCTGTAGCACGGAGACGTCATTTTAGGAGCCCACTGCGTTGTCATAGCAGCTCTGCCATGTTGACTCACTGAAGTAGGGGCTCTGAATGTGCTCAGATGGGACTGTAAGAGGCACCACCTCGCATGTTCCTTTAAGGACTTGTCTGCAAGCCCTGCAGACAGAAGCCCTGACCCATCCACGGCTCCCACCAAACCTGCTCCATTCCCACTACACCGCAGTTCACTCTAGAGGACCCCTTGTTCTGAACAGAAGGCTTCCAACATAAGGCTACATAGCAAAACTCCAGACTGAGAAGACCTACATTGTAGTCTCAAGAAAGGAGGCCATCATGGCATTCCCCAGCCTTTGCAAAGCCCTAAAATTCCATCCAAACTTCTCTAAATCAGTCTCAAGCAACTCTACTGATATATCAAGGGTTTCTATGAAGTGTAAGGAAATTATCAAGGATTTCTATAAAGTATAAGGAAATTATCAAGGGTTTCTATAAAGTGTAAGCAATTAAATGCCAGCCTAAGAGTTTACCACTTACCTCCATCGGATGAGCACTAAACTCACAAGTTTGCCTGCAGTGGGTGATGGCTTAAATGCCTGCATCTTTTCTACTACACCTCTGCAAGCATCCAGAAAATAGACTCAATACGAGAGTGGGTTCTTATGAAGAAGGACATCACATTAACTCACAAATAAAGACTTTTAAAATGTGTTTGAGTGTTTTGTCTTCATGTACATATGTGAACCACATGCAAGCCTGGTGCCCATGGAGATCAGGGGTCAGGAGAGGGAAGAGGTCAGAATAGGGCAGAGGGCAGGAGAGGGTGGAGGTCAGAGGTCAGGAGAGAGTGGAGGTCAGGAGAGGGCAGAGGTCAGGAGAGGGTGGAGGTCAGAGGTCAGGAGAGGGAAGAGGTCAGAAGAGAACAGAAGGCAGGAGAGGGTAGGGGGGTCAGAAGAGGGCAGAGGTCAAGAGAGGGTGGAGGCCAGAAGAGGGCAGAGGGCAGGAGAGGGCAGAGGTCAGGAGAGGGTGGAGGTCAGGAGAGGGCAGAGGTCAGGAGAGGGTGGAGGTCAGAGGTCAGGAGAGGGAAGAGGTCAGAAGAGGACAGAAGGCAGGAGAGGGTAGGGGGCTCAGAAGAGGGCAGAGGTCAGGAGAGGGTGGAGGCCAGAAGAGGGCAGAGGGCAGGAGAGGGCAGAGGTCAGGAGAGGGTGGAGGTCAGGAGAGGGCAGAGGTCAGGAGAGGGTGGAGGTCAGGAGAGGGCAGAGGTCAGGAGAGGGTGGAGGTCAGAAGAGGGCATTGGATCCCCTGGAACTGAGTTATGAATAGTTAGTTTTGAAAGGTCCGAGCCATCATGTGGGTGCTGGGAAATGAACCCACTCCTCTGCAAGAGTAACAAGTGCTCTTCATTGATGAGCCATCTTTCCAGCCCCTAACTCACACAGAAAAAGGACCACCGAATATGTGTTCATCCACTCCTGAGCACTCATTTAAAGAGGTTTGTGCTGAGGAGGAGATGGCTGGCTGTGCAGCGTGAGAATGGCGCCCTGGAGCAGGCCATGGCACTGTCCCTGCCCAAGCTTCGTCCGTGCTGATCCAAGGAAGTGGCCACTGTCTTTACCTCATGACTCTCAAGAAAAGGACAGTGACCTACACCCGACATCACAGATGGAAAACTCACAAGAGACACATCTTTGTGCTTCCTGTGCTGGCAGCACCCGCCTCTCAGTGATGTCACTGTGCTCTCACAACTGCCTCTGGGGGTGTTTGGCTCTGCACCTGTCTCTCCTGTGAAACTTTGACAGCCAGCAAAAAACTGTCCGTTCATAGAAAAACCGTTTTACTTCCCAACGTGCAAAGTCTCGGGATTCAAAGCAAATTTAGTCCAAATTGACATGAAGCAGACTCTTCGCAGAGGAAGCAGGGGGATGACTGTGTGCATTCTGCATCCTCTTCCCACCACAGGCAACAGAGCCGCCTTCTCTGGAGAGCACCGCCACCCGGGCTGCTGCGGCGTTTCTTCTGGAAGAGTGGGTGGGGGGAGAGCAGCTTATAGCAACTGATCTTATTGTGAGAGTCTGGATATTTTCGGGGTGTGTTCAGATTAAAACCCTCTTAACTCATAATCCTCACAAAGTATGCCAAGTCTAAGCCTCCCCAAGGGGCAGCAGGCTAATGAAGCTTACAAGGGAGCCCTGGAAAACTCGTCAGCAACACGCCTTCCCATCTCGGCTTGGGATTTTAATAAATATTAAATCCATTTGATCTTTTTGCTTTGCAATTTTTATCGTATCTTTACCTGCGCCTCTTCCCTCCTACAGTATTCTGTATCATTTTGCCTTAACCAAGCCTGGAGGCCTGTGATGCAGGCCTGTGATGCCAGTCAGCTGGAGAGGCCGAGGCAGGCAGATGGCAGGCTGAAGGCATGCCTCAGCTACAGAGCAAATTCAAGGCTGGGTTGGGCAACTCAGTGAGACATCGTCTTCAAATGAGAGGTAAAAAGAGGGCCAGAGGGGCTGGAGAGATGGCTCAGAGGTTAAGAGCACTGACTGCTCTTCCAAAGGTCCTGAGTTCAATTCTCAGCAACCACATGGTGGTTCACAACCATCTGTAATGAGAGCTGGTGCCCTCTTCTGGCCTGCGGGCATACATGGAGGCTGAACACTGTGTACATAATAAATAACTAACTAAATAACTAAATCTTAAAAAAAAAAAAGAGGGCCAGAGATACAGTTGTTTAATGCTACAGCCCTTGCCTAGCATTATGTGCTAGGCCAAGGGTTCCATCCCCAGCACTGAAAATAAATATAACTGCTGCTCAAACGGTAGCTACTGGCCACATGAATGCATAGTTAATCATCTGAACTAAACTGTAGAGCATAGTCTCCTGTCACTCCAGTCACACAGCCAAACATCGGAGCCTCACGAGCCCTGGGTACACTGTTATCATCGCAGAATGCGCGATAAAGCAGAAATTCTTCACAAACAAGGGCTGTGCAAGAAACCACAAGACGGTTGTCAATAGTATCTTAATATGTCTGTGGTCTGAATCATTTCCCAGAATTGCTCTGCACCACAGAATAAGATGAACTGTTGTGAATCAGAAGTTCACAGAGGCCCTGCTGACTCATTTCAGCCTTGCTCTGGTCCTTCTTCCTCACTTCTCTCTTGTATGTGTCGACTTCTATGGCCACATGGCCAGGTGCTATAGGACACAGGGTCAAGGTTCCTTCTAAGTGTGGTGTTTCAGGGGCAAGACTGGAGAGGGTGGGCCAGGAAGAAGGTTCCTTGAGGAGGTTCCCACCCGTCTAGTGAGGATGAACCTAGGACCTCACACGTTAGGTAAGTATTATGCCACTGTGCTATATCTCCTGGCCCCTTTTTAGTTTTTATTTTGAGGCAGGGACTGCCTAGGTTGCCCTTAAACTCACAATACTTCCTGCCTCAATCTCCCTAGAGTTGGACATGTCTGTAATTGTTGGGGACATCTTTAAAGCTATGCTGAGACACAGGCTCAAAGGGTGGAATAAGAGAAATACCAGCTTGTCCAACCTATAGGAACAGCCCAGAGACTGGCTTTCCCTCCAACCAGCCCGCTGGCAGTCCCCAGTGTCTGGCTATTGCCTGTGCCCAGAGGTTGCATCTGCTGAAGAGAGATGCCTCTAGGTTAAGCGTTTTCTCCAGGGGAAGTTTACATTTAATAACCAGATGATAGAGTTATAAAATCCAATCCCCTCTTCTTCAGTCTCAAGATCAGTACAAACTGTAGAGTGCCTTGTGGAGTCACCATTTGTTGTGACTGTGTCTCAGTCTAACTTGTCTTTGCCCAATCCTGTTCTTTCCTTCCCTTCTCAGCCATAAATCTCAAGACGACTCCCTGGTGGCTCCTTTCATCACCGCTCTGTCTCCCACCTCAACAGCCCATAAGCTTTGGAACCCCATCTTTACACGCATGCACACGCACACGTGCACAAGGATACATACACACACAAATACACGTATAGGAACAGCATATTTTGCAATACTAATATATCAAAAGAAAAAAATCATGTAACTATTCCAATCACCATTAAAACACATTTAAAAATAGCTCACACCTCTGAATAAAAAGTGTTTACTTAGTGAAATAGGAATGAATGAAGTCTGCATGCAATGATTTAAAAATTAATCACTAATAGCCAATATCAGCCTCAGTGATATTTTTAAATTTTTCTTTTTTGTTTACTTAAGTACTGGGCATAGAACCCAGGACCTTGGGTATTCTAGGTAAATGCTCTATCAATGAGTTACACCCCTAGTCTTTGGTGTTTTGTCTTGTTTTGAGATGAGGGTCTTTTTTTTTTTTTGAGACATGGTTTCTCTGTGTAGCCTTGGCTGTCCTGGAACTTGCTTTGTAGACCAGGCTGGCCTCGAAATTACAGAGATCCACCTGCTTCTGCCTCCCAAGTGTTGGGAGTAAGCCATGCACCACCACACCTGGTGAGTGTTCTTAAGTACCCTAGAATGCTCTTAAATTTGTCATCCTACTGTCTCAGCCTGGAAACTAATTTATAGTAAGAGAAATCCTTAAAGAGCAAGAGAGAACTGAAGATTAGCAGGAACCAAGTCTAGGACAGAGTGAGACCTCGGAGTCCTAAATCTTCCTTCCCTCCTTTGGCTATGGCAGCGTGTTTGATGCTACTGACCCCGCTGGACACAGACACCCTTGGTCACAGTGCTTGATTCTATAGGGAAATGCCAAGACCACAGCTGCATGGCAAATGTTTCTGTCTCTTTAAGCCGTCATCATCCGGCCTTTCTCTGGGTTTCCTGATCTCGGGGACCCAGGCCGCCCAGTGACTTCCTCTCTGCTAAGCACCGAAAGACCAAGAGACCTGTTTACTCATGGCTGAAGGGAAGGCAGGAGTTCTCTGGGGCTTCTCTGGGCCACTTTAAAGTCTGTCACCAAGAAAGGTGAGCCTGAGCCTGTGAGCAGGGTGGAGAGGGGGCTGGGCTGTGAGACCAAAGTGTCTGCTGCCTACACACCGGCATTTTACAAAGCACTACGCAGGAGCATACCCTGCAAGCGCATGCGGCGCAGGCAAGAGCCGGCGTCCAGACGCCTGAGGGGTGGTCTGGGTTTCAACTTGAGCAAGTTCAGAGGAAGTCTTAGGAGTACACAGATTTTTGATGGGCAGATCTTGTTTCTTCCCAAACTTCGTTCATACAGTATGAGAAACCTATTCTAGATCCCATTCCAGGAGCAAAGCGCGGTTTAGAAGATACCATTCCTCAAACTGCACATTCAACAAACGCAGAAGATGCTTCTATGTCTCTATAAACCATGCCTTCAAGGCCAGTCTTGATGTGCCAAGTCTGCGCCCCTCTGAAGTCTCTTAATCTCACACCTGTATGCGTGTGCATGGGGAAGGGGCTCTAACACACCTCAGAGGAATGGAACTTGGTCATCAAGCCCTGTCCCCACCTGTCATTTAAACCTTTGCTTCCTGAATGAAGTTTGTCCCGCTCCAACTATAGGGACCTCACAGTTTTTTCATGTCTACAGTGAGGAGTTGGAGAAATAGCTCATTTTCAAATGCTGGGTGTGGATTAACCTCATGAGGAACGATCCACTTGTTCTAGCAGAACCACTGAGGATGGGTCCAAGAGATGCGATGTCCAGGGGAACACCTAAATATTTCCGAGAAACACCAAGGCAAGAAAGAAACTAGATAACTCCTGAGCTCTCTTAAGCATGTAGAACTGTTCTTGTTTTATATTCCCAGATAATAAAAGCCATTTGTCACCCAAGATTTCATTCATTTTTTTTTCTCTTTGGCTTCCACTCTGAGCTCCGGGGAGTCCTGGGGGCCTGCCCTGGCCTCCCCTGAGTCCATGCACACAGTTCATTTCCCCCAGGACAAGGTCTTCAAGCTCCTGCAGAAGTCTTGTTCACTGCTCTCAGTCTTGTGGCTGCTTCTTCATTTCTGCATCATTTGTGGGAATTTGCTGATTTCCACACCCAGAACAGAGACACAGAACCACAGAGTGAGTTCTACTAAAGGCTTTGGGGAGAGGGAAGAGGTGTTAACCCAACCTATTCCCAAAGCCCCTCTAGGGAGACAGGGTGTTGAGTTATCATCTTCCTTTTTCGTGTGTGTGGTGCCCACAGGGGGGAGTGTGGGAGGAAACCCATCACCTAGAGTGGAGACAAAGAGACAGATTCTGAAATGATGAGAAATGAAGACAAGCACTCAGGAGAGAATGTGGGAGCAGAGCTCTCGCCAGAGAAAAGCCAGCGAGGGCTGGAGAGACTGAATCTGGGGTCTGTGCAGTCACAGACCGAGGCCTGTTCACTGGAAATGAGGCTGGAGCAGCAGACTGAGGGGACACCGTGCTTTGTACTTAGGGACTCCTGGGACCAGGCACACGTGACCAGAGCGTGCTTGGCTGTATCAAATAACTGTGCAGTCAGAACATCTTTGGTGGAAGGGAAGTTGCTTAAAGAGAAGGGCTCAGAAACTCATAAGACAACTTCATGGAGCTGGTTCTTCCATCCATCTTTACTGGGCTCAGGAGAGCAAGCTCAGGTTGTCAAGCTAGCACTGCAACCATCTTTCTGGTCCCCCCAGAAACTATTCTTCAAAAATCCAGATGCTCTCGATAAGAAGGAACAGCAGATTTTCCTGTGGTGGACAAAGGCACCCACCATGTCTCTGCTCACCTGGCCCCTAAAGCCTTGCTTTGCATTGCTCTTTAGACTTAGCCTGACATTGTGGCTGGTTTTGCCCGTCTGCAGGAATGAGCGCATGAATGAGGAAATCGTGACTGAGAGTCCTGAGAAGCATGGGAGGAAGGAAGATGGCAAGAGACGAGGAAAGCACCTATGGTAACAGCCCTTCTCTCAATGCATCCCGGCTGGTGTGGGCGCTAAGGGTAGGAAGTGGGTGGAGCTTCCTCAGATCTGGGAGCCCCTGGGATGAAACAGCAGAACCCATTTGACTGTGTCTCTGCCCCTGCCCTGCTGAGAGAAGCTCACAGCTTTGACCCCCCTCCTCCATCACTGGTTCCCACAGCATGAAGGAGGATCCTAAACCTACTCTGGTCTTCACAAAAATGACACAGAGGATGGGAAACCCAGGACTAAAGTGAGCCTCACTTACTAGGTCTCCAGTGTTAGAATAGAGGGCTAACTGCATATTTAGTATTTGGGGGGTCGGGGAGATGACTGTGGGTAAAGGCACAAGCAGCCAGGACAGATGGGTTGACTTCAACCCTTGTGCCCACCGATGCAAGGAGGGAACTGAGTCCTGAAACTCGACCTTTAGCCTCCACAGGACACAGTGATATGGCGTCCCCATAGATAAAATGTAACAAAATATTATCTAAAGCAGGGCTTTCTCTTTAAGGAGCCAGCTTAAGACAAGAGAGGAGAAAGAGGGAAGCAGGTGAACTCTCCTCTCTAACAGCCCAGGGAAAGGCCCACATTGTCTCCACTTCCATAGGAGAGGTGTGCCCTAGCCTGAGCACTTCCTGCCCTTACACAAGCCAAGCACTTGGTGGGCTGCCATCCAACCTGTGCCTGGGGCTGAGGGGCTCCCCTGTGCTTGATGACCAGCATCTGTGGGGGAAACATTAGGGTCAAATCAGCATCAGGTCGGCCTGCGTGTGCAGGACCTGAGATCCTGGTAGACCCAGGAGTTATAATGGACTCTTTCTGAAAGGCAGCGGGAGCATCTACAGGTGCAGAGAATACAAGGGCAGAGAGGGAAGACGGAGAGGAGCCTGAGCTCTGAGAGCCCAGAGCAGATGGGCGCACCAGCTTCCAAGGGGAGCAGGCACTGCGGTTCGTTCCCTTTCGGGCTGAAGTTTAGAACATAGGCGAGTCCCAGGGAAAAGCCGTGTCTCTGACTCAATGTTGCCCTATCTGGTCCTCAGGCTTGGAGATGGATTCACAGGTCCCAAAGGGGCCCCCACTGAGGCTCATCCTGGTAGGTAGGACCGGAACCGGCAAGAGTGCCACTGGTAACACCATCCTGGGCCGGACATGCTTCGAATCCAAGCTGGGGGCTGTGCCTGTTACCAGATCCTGCTCCTGGGCCAACAGGAAATGGGCCGGCTGGTATGTTGAGGTGGTGGACACCCCGGATGTCTTCAGCTCTGAGGTCAAACAGACCGACCCTGAGTGCTTGGAGACAGCCCACTGCTTCCTACAGACGTCGCCCGGGCCGCACGCGCTGCTGCTGGTCACCCAGCTGGGTCGCTTCACCACTCAGGACAGCCAGATGCTGGCCAGGGTGAAGCGGGTGTTTGGGGAGCAGGTAATGGCGCGGACTGTGGTGGTGTTCACTCGCAAGGAGGATCTGGCAGGAGAGTCTCTGCAGGATTACGTGCGATGCACAGACAATCGCGCACTGCGGAAGCTGGTGGCTGAGTGCGGGGGCCGCGTGTGCGCCCTAAACAACCGAACCACTGCCCGCGAGCGCGAGGCACAAGCTGAGGAGCTGCTGGGCCTGGTCGCTGGCCTGGTGAGGGAGCACGGGGGCGCGTACTACTCCAATGAAGTGTATGATCTGGTGAGGACCCTGCGGGGCTCTAACCCCCAGGACCAAGTCAGCAAGGTGGCAGAGATGGTGGCAAGACGCATGCAGAGGCCCCTGCGCACCAGGCTGCTAACTGGGCTGTGGGACTGGCAGAAATCTTACAGGAAGAGCTGGAGACGGGGCGTGGCTATTTTCCTGGGTGTGGCCTTCCTGATCTACCTGCTGGTCTACAGAAAGGCGCCTCAGACCATTGGGGACCAGAATAGCAGATAATGCTGGTCTTAGAAGATGTTTTAACTAGGAAGAAAATCTTTTAAAATAGGAATACTTAGATCTCTGCTCAGAGCTCGCAGTACTGCGGGAAACACAATATCAGCTTTGCAAAGGCTTCGGAGGTGATGAGTTTTAATTTTAACTATTTGATTCAGAGTTTAAAAAAATAAAATTTGTTTAACTAAAGTTTTCCTTTAGACCTTTTCATCATCCCTGTGGGTCATTTTCCGCTTAAAACAACAAATACTCCTGGTAGTTTGTAAATGGGGACAAAATCGCAGTACAAAGAGAACAAGCATTTTCCTTTCTTTTTAAAAGTTATTCTTTGGTAATTTCATATAATAAATTTGGGTCATATTCTTTCACTTTCCCCAAGTCCTCCCAAGTCCCCACCACTTTCCTCCTCTCAGAACTTCATTTTTTATTTTTTGTTTGTTTTATGTCTTAACAGCAGGAAGCTGGATTTGTTGGCCAATACTCCTGAGCATGAGGCCTGCCCTGGGGTGTGGCTGATATACCCAGTGTCACTTCATTGAAGAGAATCCATTTTCCTTACCCCGGGAGTTATAATTTGTGACTAGTTTCTTGGTTGGAGGCATTTATGTCTGGCTTGCACTTGCTCGGGTGTTGGGCATGCCGCCACAGCCTCTGTGATCACGTGTGCACCTGCCCTGTTGTGTCTAGAAAGTTGTTTTCCTGAAGTCACCCAGAAGCTGAGGCTCTTAGGGTCCCCCTGCCTTCCCTTCCACAGAGATCTCTAACAAGATGGCGGCCAGGAGTTTCTTCCCTGTGCTCAAACCAAAGCCCAGGGTCTGGAAACTGGCTCCCTAAATAACAGTCATGAGGACAGAAGGGTCACTGCCTGCTTTCTAGAGAACACAGGCACATGGCTTCTTTGGGCTTAGTTTGTTTCTCTGTGAAAATAGATATCGAGTTTGGAAGCTATCAAATTTTTTTCTTTTTTTTTTTCTTTAAACAAAGGGATTATTTCACGATGGGCTTGATGGCACATGCCTGCCACTCAGGAGGCAGAGGCAGGAGGATCAGGTGTTCCTAGCTCAGGGACCTGGGTTCAATTTCTAGTTGGGGGGGGGTGTCAATGTGTGAACTCTTGACAGTTAGGTTTCTGATAGATTCTGGCTTTGTCTGGAGTTACAACTCCAGGAGGGATCAGGGTCTGTTGATTTCCTTCCCACCTCCCACCCTGCCCTAACAAACCGAACCAAATTCACTCCAGTGCTGTCTGCTAGGTTGAAACTACATGAAAATGTAAAAGCCAAGGGGTGAATAAATATCAAAACAAGAAAAAACTCTAACAGGAGCAGAACCATCCCTCAGAATTCTTTCTCTTTTCCTTCCTTCTTTCGTTCTTTCTTTTCTCTCTCTCTTTCTTAAAAAAAAAAACAAACACCAGAAGCCCTTAGACCCCTTTGTCCTTCCTATCCCCCTTTGCTTTGAGACGTTTATCTTTTTAAATCCTTTTTTCCTCTCCAGGTGAAGAGCAGAAGGAGCTGGTGGAATGCAAACATCAGGGAAGGTCAGACCCTGCTCCTCAGGGACACGGGCTCTAACTTAGGTTGAAGCCCTCTCCTCCCATCGCAGACCTTCCTCTTGCCCGAAGGACGTGGGGAGCTCATTTCCCTCCGGCTAAAGACACAGCTGGTCACTACCAATTAGGAGAAAGGACAGTGACACTAATAACGGGGCCACCACATCCTCTGGAGGAAGAGCTACGGCTAGGCTGCCTTCTAACTCAAGGCAATCCTCCTGCTTCAGCTCCCTGACAAACAATGATAAGAAAAAGCCACCATGCTCAGCTTGAGTTATGTCTCCTCTTGAAAATGGATGCAGAGGGCTGCACCTATCTGGTTTTAAACTCTCCCCACCACCCCACCTCACTGCAGTCTCTTAGCGTGTCACCTCCTCAGCTCCCTTGAAATCCTAGTATCCATAATCTAAAGCCAAGCACACTTCCTGTCAACAGAAAGCATCATGGGGGAATTCTGAGATGAGAACCACCTGCATAAGCCAGAGCTGGGTTTTATGCTCAAGATTCAATACTTAACAGGTGCAGTCAGGTAAAGAAATGCTCCGCACAGCAGAGAAGAGGCAGTCAGCGCCCAGTCTCATGTCTGAGGTCAGATGCTCTTTGAGGGGGCTGTCCAGGCCCTCTGGGACCAGCAGTGCTTTTCTGCCCCCGTTTAGGGGACCCGTCTAAAGACAAAGTGGTCACGTGGTGCCCAGGGTCTTGGGGGCGAGCGGATGCTCACCTTTGAGCTAACAGGGGGAATCCAGGGCCCAGCATTTTCCAGTCTTAAGAGGGTTTTCTGGAACCTGGGGGACGGGGCTGTCCTCCATGCCAAGCTTCTGACTACCAGTGCTTTGTGTGCTCAGACCTTCCCGAAGAGGAAATGAGTAGGGCAGGGCGGCCTGTCAGCTTTCCACAGGAAGCGGCCATTTACCACGGCAGCTCTGCTGTGTTCTGGCGGATTTCAGGTCAGCGTTCAAGGCCTTTTCCCCGACTTTAGGGGAGAGCCTGCGGGGCAGTGGCCTGTGCTGCGTCACCGTGTTTTTTCTTCTTTTCCTGACTCTGGAGTTACGGCTCTGCGAGTGGCCTTTCTGTGAGAGCATCATCCAGCAGGCACAGGTCCTCTGCCTGCCTGCAAGTGACTCACGCTGGTGACTGGAGGCTGAGCCCTGCTGGCCCGGGTAAGGAGGAGGCTCTGACAGCCACTTGGGGACTGGGAGGACCAACGGGGACGTTCTGCTCCTCTTTAGCGGGCCCTCAGGCGAGCTCTGGTACTTTGGGTCCCCTGGACAGTGAAGTGAGCATCAGCGACAGCACACGGTGGGGCAGAGCCCTGAAATTTCCATGTCATCATCCCCAGACCCATGGGGATGCTGGAACTTTCCGCCCCATTGCCTGCGCCTTTCTGAAACCCTCAGTTTAACAAAGCTGAACCAATGTTTTTTCCTCTTCTACAGGAGGGAAATTAAAGTCCCAGCTCCCATAGGTTTTTCCCAAGATCCCCAGCAGGTGGCGAACCCTTCTCCATTTTTACCTCAGACTCCTCAAAGCCCACTCAGGTCAGACAGGCTTCACCCCTAGGAGGTCAGCATGGGGCCTTAAGGCTCTACAGACCAGAGTGGAATCTCCGTGTTCCCTCCATCATGATCCAGTCCTCCCCTAGAAGGCCAGTCAGTGAATTCTATCTCCTGACCTCATTCTGAAACCACCCTAATTCTTTCCAGTCTGCGTAGCCCACACGTTTCCTATAACACAGCCCAAGACACTGTGGCAGGCCAACAGCCGTGAGTTCAAGACTCCTGTGAGCGCTCCCCTTGTTAGCTGAATCTTACGGGAGAGGGTGGTTTTCCTGGACTCTTGGTCACCAACCTGCTCTGTGACTCCAGGACCTGGATATAAAGGTGAGGGGAGAAGCCGATGGGTGGAGCAGATGTCACAGAAGATGTTTTTGTTTAATTTAGTTGTGTCAGAGAGTGCAGCAAACACTGGTGCTACGGAACTCTTGTAGAGGCAGGAGGTCAGCTTTCTGAAGCAACTTCTGCCCTTCTACTTGGTGCAAACAGCATCTTTCTTGTTGCTGCTACACCATGGGCTTGCTGGCCTGACCACTTCTGGCCATGTCTCCTCTCTTCACCGGCTGCCTCGCTGTGGGAGACATTGGGATTGCAGATGCAGGCAAGCATCTCCAGCTTTTCACTAGCGTTCTGGGCCTCAGAGTCAAGTCCTCAGCTTGTGCAGCCCTTGCTCTGCCCCTGTGTCACAGCTGCCAGCCTGGTTCTTGCGCATCAGGAAGCCAGAAAGACCGTCTCTCAGAAAGTGGCTCCCTGAGCTGTGTTCTCACTGCGGGGTAAAATAAAGCATCCTGGTGAATCAGCTCGGCTGGCTTCAGACAAGAATGTTCATTTCGTGTGTTAGCTTCTGCCTGCTCCCTGAGTGACACCTGCCCCCTGGTCACCCACTGCCGCTCACACGCTGCCTGCCAATCTCCCGTGGCCTCTGCACCCACCTCCGAAACTGGCAGAATTTTCCTTTTGGAGCAGAAATCTATGTCCATTCTTGATCACCCCACTGTGTGTGCTCTGCAGGCTGACAGCCACAGCATCAGTTCCTGTCCCTCGCATGCCCCGCCCCTCCCCTTCCTTTTCCTAGGCTGTTGTCAGTCTCTCTCCTGTGTGACCATTTCAGTGTCTTCTTCTCATGTGCCCTGTCTCATCTCTGGGCATGTGGGCATTGGCTCATATCTGGCAACGACTTTGTCCTTTAGTGGGACATATGTCTCCTGTAGTCCGTCTGATTCAGAAGCTTCCCCACTCATGTTGCTGAGTTGGGTTGTGACAGCCACATTGCACATAAGCCAGGTTCTAACGAAATCCTTCAAAACAGAACAGACACCCCAGGTGGGTCCAGGACAGCAGGCTTATTGATTTATTAGGGGTTATCTCCCCCAACTCCCCATTGGGTGAGAAGTCCAAGAGACACAGGCAAAAAGAGCTATTTGGGGAGAGTTAGCTATAAGGCAAATGTGTGACTCTGGGCAGCCTTGCCAATCCTCCTGCCCTCCTTCCTCTCAGGTCAGTTCTTGGAGGAGTCGCCATCTTCCCAGGGAAAGCCTGTTGTATTTGTCTCTTTGCCTCTGGAACATTTTCCCACGCTGGAAATGCCCTATACTTCAAACAAACCAATGTTATTCACAGCACAGCAATTATTTTCTCTATCCTGGCAGGTTCATCTACTTTGGTTCAGGTTTTTTAAGTCTAGTTCTTGCCCATAACAGAATGCTCCACATATTTTATACTTCCAGCTTGGTGGAGTGTAGAAACCCTACATCTGTCTTAAGGCACCGCACTACAGGACCATTTGCGAGCCGGGCAAGGGCCTGGAGATTGAAACACACAAACACTCACAGACTGAGACACAGGTCATCCTCGAGGCCAGAATGCCCCCTTTATTGTGGCCAGGGGCAGCTTATATAGGGATCCTTAACAGATAGCCACGCCCCAGCCAAACCCACCAGAAACCACTCCCCTGCCATCAGGAACTCCTGAGGTTCTCGCGCTCAGAGCAGCTGCAAGCATTACAAGTTGTTTACCAGAAATTCAGGATCTGGGGTTTCACAGCTCCCAACAGTGGAGAAGATCATTCGTTCATCTGCAGGAAACGCCTGCTTCCCCACGAGTGAGGAGGAGCAATAGCACACTGTGCTGCGATGCCCCTGCCTCACTCCAGCCAGTTACTTACAGATGTTTGCAGTCAACATAGGCGCGAGAGTTAGCCATGGAAATGGCCATGCGAGGACAGTTACCCCGAGCTACCTGAGTCAAAGCGCCTCACCAGTTCCCACGTGGACATGACTTTAATTCTTTCCTGTTTTGGTTCCAGAAGAAATGGAAGGCCTCCGGAAGACCACATATGGAGCCATAGTTGAAGGTAAGAAAGCACCAAGGTCCTGAAGGGACCGAGACCCAAAACACGTTCAGACACTCAAGATCAAGAAGGAGAAGACAACTGCCGTTTGTTCCCTGTGTCTCCAGATCTCTGTGTCCAAGGCACTACTGTGTTCATGTACACATACATACACACAGGCATACACACAGGCATACACATACACACGCACAGAGACACACATGCACACAGACTCACATGCTTGCAAACACACACATGCGTGCACACACTCCACGGTGACACTCTCCTCCACATGATGTGGTGAAACGTGATTCTGACACACGTTCAGGGTTAGAAGGGCCTGCAACTAAACAGCGACAGAGTTTCTCTTTCTTCCCTCATCTCCTCTCAGCTGAGAGAGAGAGAGAGAGAAGAAGAAGGAGGGAGGGAGGGAGAAAGGGAGGGAGAGAGAGAGGGAGGAAGGAAGGAAGTTGCCCTAAAGTGATTATGTTTTACAGAACCCCCCCCCCCCCCATAACACTAAGGGAAATTAAAACCAGCACAGAGTAAAGGGAATCAGCTCGATTTTGTTTTCTGTGATACTGAGAATTGAGCCCTGAGCCTTACAATGTTGGATGGGCACTCTACCACTGAGCCACCCTCAGCTTTCCCCCAAATGACAGATTTTTAGGAGTGTACAGGGCACTTAAAACTCATTTGGACTCACGGGACAGCCCCGGATCCTCACCCCTTCAAGGCTGGAGATCTGAGCTCTTGTCTTCATGGTGTCCCTCCATCGCTCCTCTTGTTACAGGCCCTGGGCCACGCCCAGGAATAGATGTCTGCTTCCGATTCTAACTGTCTTCTCTCCCACCCTTCTGCACCCACCCACTTTGTATCATTTCCCTGATGTTAACTGTCACTGTCCCCCACCTCAAATCCAAGTACCCCCTTTGCTTCCTAGGCTAATCCAGCTGTCTCTGAGTGTGAGCCACAGCAGCTCTTCCACCTGGAGTAACCTCCGGGTGAGGGGGCGGGGATAAGATGAGCACATTCACACAGTATGTCTGGAGCATCGTGGGTAAAAGAGGTGGGTGTCAGCCATGACTTCATCTCTGCCTTCTCCTTAACTAACGCATACTTATTTCACAACCAGTTTTCTGGGGAGCTGCCCTGAGCATCCTCCAGGGGAGAGCACAGGGACCTTTTCTTCAGCAACGGCACATTTGTTGTGGTCCAGATGGAACAGAGCCTCTCCTTCCTGTGGCAGTCCCACTCCCTGCTCCCCCCTGCTCATGTGTCCTAGAATGGGCTCCCAACAGGGACTTCATGAAAGCCAAGGACCACTTAAAATTACAGGCAAACAGTTGGGAGCATTTGAATGGCACCTATTTTTTTCTGGAAATGTGGACAATTGATTTCAGGAGATATCAGCAAGGACCCAGGACGTCAAAGCCCAAGACTTGCTGAGTGAGGCACAAACCTACTTTTGTCCACAGGGAGCGGGGAAGCCTACTGTGGAGCAGAAGCAGGCTGCCTGAGGATCCTCCTGGTGGGTAAATCTGGCTGCGGGAAAAGCGCCACAGGGAACAGCATCCTCTGCCGAAAAGCATTTGAGTCCAGGCTCAGAGCCCAGTCAGTGACCAGGACCAGCCAGGCAGAGACGGGCACATGGAAGGGAAGGAGACTGCTAGTGGTAGACACGCCCCCCATCTTTGGGTCAAAGGCCCAGAACCAAGACATGGACAAGGACATTGGAGATTGTTACCTGCTGTGTGCCCCAGGACCCCACGTGCTGCTGCTGGTGGCCCAGCTGGGACGCTTCACAGCTCAGGACACCCTAGCCGTGAGGAGGGTGAAGGAGATCTTCGGGGCAGGAGTCATGAGACACATGATCGTCCTCTTCACCCACAAGGAAGACCTGGCAAATGAGACTTTGGATGAGTTTGTGACCCACACTGACAACCACAGCCTGCGCAGCCTGATCCACGAGTGTGGGGGGAGGTACTGTGCCTTTAATAACAGGGCCTCAGGGGAAGAGCAGCAGGGACAGCTGGCAGAGCTCATGGCCCTGGTGAGGGGGCTGGAGCAGGAGTGTGAGGGCTCTTTCCATAGCAACGATCTCTTCCTTCATGCCCATGTGCTCCTTAGTGATGGCTGCAGTGAGTACCAGGAAGCCTACAGGTGCTATCTGGCCAAGGTGAGGCAGGAGGTGGGGAGGCAGAAGCAGGAGCTGGAGGAGCAGGAGGACAGCTGGGTGGCTAAGATGCTTTGCAGAGTCAGGACATGCTCGTGCTTCCAAATCGCAGCAGCCGCCCTTCTTATTGGGTGTGGTTTGATTTTTATTGGCATTTCAATTAACTTGTATGTTAACCGGTGGAGCTGAGCCTTTTCAGGTGATTTCTGCCATCAGCGCCCTCTCCCAAGGTTCGCATTCCTGTCTGCACTGGGGTACCTCAGTTTCACGCTCATCTGAATCCCTTGAATCAAGTATGAAAGAAAAAGAACATATTTCTTAAGTCGTGAGGGTGAATCAAGTAGTTCCATCAGAAAGGCCCGGGTGCTAATATTCAGGCATCTGCCCTGGCCAGCCCTTAGGGTCCTGACAGGCTGCTCCTCAAGTGCACCCACTAAGAACACCCCCATGCACATTCGCCATGTTCCCTCATAAAAGTCAAGCCTCGTCCACCTTCTGTCTCCTTCTCTTCCACCACTCTTGTCCCCAGGGACCAGTCTCTGGCCCTCTCTCTGCCCCCTTTCCTGACCCTTCTTTCCTCTTCCAATAAATCTCCACGGTGAGCCCTGCTGTTTGGCTTTACTCCTTCCTGCTGATTTTTAAACTATAATCTTGGCGTCGGACCCGCAGCAAGCTCTTCTGGGCTTCCTCTTGCCCACTGGCAGCCTGAGGCATGCCGAGACCCCAGATCCCGGTCCACAGATGACAGCCTCACTTGTCCAACTAACAGGTTGCTGAGCCCCGCCTACCATAATGGGCGTGATTGGTGAGCCTCCCCTTGTCTGGCCATTCCACAAGAGTGAGGATTCGTCTCTCCGCCCTGGTTTCTCACCTCTGGAACAAGCCCTGATATCAGGCAACCCACGTGTCTCTGGGTGCCATGGCCCCTGGACCTTTGGGTGATGACTCACTGGCCAGCTTCTGCCTTCTCAATCAATCACCTCAGAACTCCTGAACCCTCTGTTCATTTTATCTCCTTTTAGACTAAGAAAACAACATGCCTCAAACATTTTGGGTTGGTAAGGACTTTGTATGATGATAGAAATGTAAAGTTATATGTGTTTTAACTCTGGTTTAGAATATACTCTATATCGTGATAAAAATTTAAGGTTATAAAAGTCTATTCAGAAGGTAAACTATTTGAGAAGAGGAAAGATATGAACAAGAGTGGGGAGGGATAAGAGATGGTGTTGGGGACTGAAAATGAACAAAATGTATTATAAAAATGCATGAAAATGTCATAATAAACCAAGTATTATGTATAAGTTATATATGCTAATAGGAACAGCAATAATGAAACTTTAAAAGAAGTTAAAAAAATTAAGGTCTATTCAGATTAACAAAAGCTGACTTAGAGATTTACACCTAAGTACTTACGTCTTTGCCAAGTGTTCCACACCAAGCTTCCAGAGAACTTAAATAAGTGATGTCATATGTTTGATAAATAAGATTTGATTAACAAGATATATATTCTATAATGGAGTGTCTGGTCTCCCGAGAGGGTCCTTTTCCCAGAGCTGGGCATTTGGGCAGAGGCCCCCATGGCTTGCCAAGGGCAATGCTGGCCTCTGTGCTCCTTCAGTCCCTGCTCACAGGCCCCCTTCTCCTGTTTCCCTGTGGCCCTGGTGATCTCTCCCGTCCCTTTTCCTTGTCTTCTCAGGAGACAGCCTTATGAGTGTGGCACAAATTTGTTCTGTTCCACTTTTTACTATTGACTGCCCTCAGTCATCAACCACCTGTCTCCTGGTATCGGATGGAAAGAGGGTGTGAGCTGATGCTGTGGGGATGGGGAAGGACCAGGGGCTTTCAGGTTTGTTTATGTGAAGACAGGAAAGCTTAAGTGCTGACAAGGAGAAAGCCATCTGAGATGTATAAAAGATGTTCCAAAACATGTTCCAGATTTCTCTCGTGCGCTCTGTTACTGTTCACAATCTTGACATTAATTGATGGAATTCTGGTAAGCTATCAGTCTAGCTCTGGAGGAGCACTAAACATTATACTCTACCACTATAGTATCACAGCCACAAGCTCAGGGTTTCAAATTCCCTTTGGTTGCTTTCTAATGTGTCTAAAACTTATCTCTGCGTAAATTCAAAGTTCTCGTGAGCTCCAGGGAGTCGCCTTAAACCCACTTCAAACAGCATTTTGCCAGGTCCACGTGGTGCCTGACTGTTATACAGAGACTGGACAGTGAAGTGAAACAGACAGATACCCCAGGACATGGCCAACACCCCAGATATCCCAGGTTCCCCAAAGATGACCGACGCCCCCCCCCCAGGTCAGCAGGAAGCAGTCTCGAGAACACGGCATCCTCATCCCTGCTACCCCTTTCTAACTCCTCACCTTTTTATAATAAACAAGAAGGAGGAATGTTAGTATTCAGGCATCTGGACTGGCCTGCCCTTGGGGTCATGACAGGATGCACCCTCAGCTGATGGAGGAAGGTCATTGGTTAAAAAATAAAGAAACTGCCTTGGCCCATTTTATTGGTTGGAACATAGGTGGGTGGAGTAAACAGAACAGAATGCTGGGAGGAAGAGGAAGTGAGCTCAGAGACGCCATGCTTCCCTCTCCCGGGCAGACGTGATAACTCTGCTCTCTGAGGCAGACGCGATCAAGCTCCGGCCCAGGATGGACGTAGGCTAGAATTGTCCCTGTAAGTGCACCTCAGTGCTACACACTTTATTAGAAATGGGCTAGTCCAGGTACGAGAGTTAGCCAAGAAGAGGCTAGATATAATGGGCCAAGCAGTGTTTAAAAGAATACAGTGTCTGTGTAATTATTTCGGGGCATAAGCTAGTAGGCGGCTGGGGTGCTGGGGACGCAGCCACGCCGCTCCTATTACAACACTCAGCTGCAGGCACTAAGAGCACCCTGTGCACATTGGCTAAGTTTCCTTATAAAAGGCAGGCCTTATCCACCTCCTGTCTCTTCCTCTTCCACCACTCTTGCCCCCAGAAATAGATCTCTGTCCCACTTTCTGCCCCCTTTTCTGTCCCCTTTTTTGTCCCTTTTCTCTCCTCTTCAAATAAGCCTCCCATGTGAGCCCTGTTGTATGGTGTGACTCTCCCTCTGTTTTCAAAACTGTAACACTGGGGACTTTCAAAAAGGAGGGTGTTTGGACTGTGTAGCAATGGGCGTGTCTCACCTAGTGCCCCACTTCCTACAGAGGGGATGTTAACACACAAAGCTGAGGACAGAATCTTATTTTAGTCATAAGTCCACCCTGATCTCATTAGAGCTGTAAAAGTCAGGTCTCCGTCCTCTTTCCAGCCCCAAGAAAGGATAAGGACAGTGTTTACGAAGCAGGGGGAGCTAAGGTATACAAGAGAATGGAGTCAAGAGGCCTGGGCATGAGTGGGGAACGGAGTGAAGAGGCTACAGGATCAGGGTGGGTCTCACCCCAGGGATTGCAGGGTCATCAGTCAAGAAACACAGAAACCAGAAAGTCTAAGTTCAGTAATACAGAGAGCCAGTGGGTGGGTGTCTTGGGCTTGGAAGACTGGAGAGTACAATATAGCTGCTCGACACCACATGAAGGCAAAAGCCACTATGATCAAGAGGCTGTGTGCTCATAAAACTTGATGAGCACTGAATTTTGAATTACATGTAATTTTCATGTGTGAAACTAGAACATTATTTTCCTGAATTCTTCAACCATTAGAAAAAGGTGAAAATAAGTTGGAGAACTACTCAGGGTTTAAGATCACATATTGCTCTGTTGGAGAAGCGGAGTTTGAATCCCAGCACCCACACCAGGCAGCTCACAACAGCCTGTGATCCAGCTCTGGGTGATCCCACGCCCTCTTCTGGGCTCCACAGGCACTGCAGTCTCATGTGCACACACAAACTTAAAAATGTGAAAAGCAGGGTGGGAAGATGGATTCAGGGTGGGTGGGCAAAGTGCTTGCCAAATAAGTGTCCACATAAAATCCAAGCTCAGCGGTGCACGTCTGTAATTCCAGAACTGGGGGGGGCGGGGGAGAGGGAGACAGGTGGATCCCGGGGCTCTCTGGCCAGCCAGTCTAATGGAAAAGGCAGCCCCATGGTCAGTGAGAGAAATGCCTTGGAATAAAGCTATCCAATGAAAGAACTCGACAATGAGAACTGTAAAACAGAGAAAGAAACTGAAGAAACCAGAAGATGAAAGGATGGATCATATCCACGAGCTGGGAGAATGAATGGCGTGAAAATGTCAATACTCCCAAAACCAGCTCACAGGTTCAATACAGTCTTCATCAAAAGTTCAGTGGTCTTCAAAGAAGTAGAAAAAAATAACATTCTTATGGAAGGAAAAAGATTCCAGAGAGTTAAAGAATAATTCTGAGCAAAAGAACAGTGCTGGGGGTTTCAATAACCTGATTTGAAATGATCCTACAGAAGCAGAGTAACAACAATAATAAAAACCCACAAAACCCAAAACATGGTATTACCATAAAACCAGACACACAGATCAATGGAATAAAATAGAGGACCCAGACACAAATCTCTGGGTTTTTTTTTCTCCTTTATTCTTTGGGAGGTTTACCACTCAGCTCCCAAATAATTACACAGAGACTTATTCTTTCTTATGAACACCCATCCTTAACTTGTCTTATTTCTAATCAGATTTTCTTTTTTCTTTTTAAATTTTTTATAATTTATTTTTATTTTATGTTCATTGGTGTTTTGCCTGTATGTATGTCTGTGTGAGGGTGTCAGATCTTACAGTTACAGACAGCTGTGACCTGCCTTATAGGTGCTGGGAGTTGAACCTGGGTCCTTTGGAAGAGCAGTTAGTGCTCTTTACTGCTGAGCCATCTCTCCAGCCCTAGCCAGCTTTTCTTAAATTATTCCATCTACCTTTTGCCTGTGGGTTTTTATCTTTCTCTATTCTATATAACTTTCTTTACTTCTTATTCGTGGCTTGCTGTGTAGCTGGGTGGCTAGCCCTGGGTATCTTCTCTCCTCCTTTTTTTCTTTCTCTATTCTTTTCTCTTTTTCTCCTTCTATTTATTCTCTCTGCCTGGCAGTCCTATGTCCCTTGTTATTGGCCAATCAGCTCTTTATTAGACCAATCAGGTGTTTTAGATAAGCAAAGTAACACAGCATCCCAGGGTTAAACAAATGCATCATTAAACAAATGTTTCATAGCATAAACAAATGTAACACATCATCAACTAATATTCCACAACACAAGCCCACACATGTGACTTTGTGACTTTTGACAAAGAAGAAAAAAACAAACCCATACATCAGAGAAAAGAGAGCAAGTGATGCTGGGAAAGCTGGGTGTCCCTGTGTAGAGAAATGAAGCTGTGTCCCTGCCTCTCAGTCTGTGAAATCATCTCAAACTGCGTGGTCTTGATGTAAGAGCTAAAACTAGAAAAAGTAAGGGAACTACTTCAAGATTCAGGTAAGGGGTTTCTGCAAGGGCTCTGGTCACTCTGGAAATGGTGCCAACGATTAGCAGATGGGGTTTTATGAAATTCAAAAGCTTCCGTATGGTATAATAAACAATCACTGTGTGAGTAGAGACAGCCTTCTGAGTGGGGCAAAACCTTCACAGCTATTCATTTGCCGTAGGATTAAGATCCAGATGTACCAAGAACTCAGAAAAGGAAGAAATCAGATGAATACCTAGAAACAGCTAGAATTCGATAGAAAGAAATCCAACAGCACAGCTGATAAATGAGCTAACACACAGACTCTTCTCAAGATGGGCTACAAATGACCAATTAGCACAAGAAAAATGTCTGCATCACTAACCATTTGAGAAACGCAAATTTCTTGGGGGTTGGAAGGATGGCTCGGAGGCTGAGTGTATGTTTCAGAGGACCAGAGTTGGTTTCCCAGCACTCACTCTCAGCTGCCTATAGCTCCAGGGCCATGGGACCTGACACCCTCGGATACTGGTGGGGATGTAAACTCGTCCAGCTACCACGGAAATCAGCATGAAGCGTCTTCAAGACACTAGAAATAGATAGCGCATGTAATCCAGCTATAGCGTATAGAATGAAATACACCTGACTTCCTCAGTTTGGGTCCAGTGTTTCCATACTGCCCTCCGCTTCTTCCTTTGGGAATGTGAATGGTTGCTGTGTGTCACAGTGTGGTGGAAGTTGAGACATGAAATATACAATAGCATATTCATCCAAGACTCCAGGTCAACACACCACAGAGACAGCCACACATCAGTGTCTATGGCAGCACTGTTAACAACAGATCAATTATGGAACACCCTAAGTGGTCTAAAATGGGAGAATGGAAAAATAAATGTGATAATATATAAGCACAATGGAACCCTTTCACGTTATATTTTTGAGAATTTCTAGTATGACAGCTATAGTTACATCATCTAATTCCGTGTCTTCCCTATTTCCTCTCAACCTCATGAGCTCTTATCCTGTATTATACCTATATACCCGCATGTACACACATGCACACATAAGTACTACCTGCTGAGTCCATGCATCGTGGTTAATATGTGTATGTGTTTAGGGATGACCACATGGGATTGATAACCTATTGGGAAGTTCATCCTTGGAGGACACCGCCTCTCTCTTAGTACACTACGGTTCCCTAAGCAAGACCTGCACACAACACCTGTGGACATCACAGCAGGATTTTAGTTAGCCATGAAAAACAATGACATTGTGTCATTTGCAGGAAATAGATGCAACTGGAGTTAATTACATTCATTAAATTAAGTCAGTTTCATATTGAATATCTTCTCTTTTGTGGATTCTAAATTTTTATATAATAAATAAAAATCACGTGTATCTATCTGACATGGAAGAAGTGACATTTTCTAGGGGAGCAGAGGAACTAATGGGAGGAGAAAGATAGGGAATATGGAGGTATGCTAAAAGTATGTCATAGAGTTGTATTTATTTATTTTATTCTTTTCTCATACACTCCAACCACAGTTGCCCCTTACTCCCCTCCCCCTTTTCTTCCCCCACCACCTCCCTTCTCCTCCAGATCCACCCACACATCTCCCTTCAGAAAAGAAGAGGCCTCCCAAGGATCAACCAAACATGGCACAACAAGCTCCAGTGAGACCAGAGCGCAAACTATCATTTCAAGGCTGGACAAGGCAGCCCAGTAGGAGGAAAAGGGTCCCACGGGTAGATAAAAGAGTCAGAGACAGCCCCTACTCCCACTGTTAGGAACCCCACAAGAACACCAAGCTATGTAGCCATAACATATATGCAGAGGAGGTAGGTCAGACACCCTACAGGCTCCCTGATCTCTGTGAGCCCCCATGAATCCCCGTCAGATGATTCTATGGGCTGTGTTTCCTGACTCCACTGGTTCCTCTGATCCTTCCTGCCCCTGTTCTGCAGGACTCCCCCAACTCTGCCTAATCCCAACCAGAATTCTAAAGGGGAAACAGAAGAGGCTCAGGGCAGCAAAGTCTGGCAGACCTGGAGCGTGGTTTTCTGAAGGTGATGCTGATAGCTGGGAATCCTGCAGGACACTTTAGAAACTTCAATAAAGTACAAAGCATCAAACATTAGAATATATGAGCATAAAAATAACAATGAGGATTGCTATGCCCAATACAAAACTAGCACAAGTCCCAGAGTGCAAAACCATCCACGCTTTGCCTCGGAGGAGGAGCTTGAGGACCCAGTTGCTCTCCTGCTCCTCCAGCTCCCGCTTCTGCCTCTCCACCTCCTGCCTCACCTTGGCCAGGTAGCACCTGTAGGCTTCCTGGTACTCACTGTAGCCACCATTAAGGAGCTCCTGGGCATGAAGGAAGAGGTCATTGCTATGGAAAGAGCCCTCACACTCCTGCTCCAGCCCCCTCACCAGGGCCATGAGCTCTGCCAGCTGTCCCTGCTGCTCTTCCCCTGAGGCCCTGTTATTAAAGGCACAGTACCTCCTCCCACACTCGTGGACCAGGCTGCGCAGGCTGTGGTTGTCAGTGTGGGTCACAAACTCATCCAAAGTCTCATTTGCCAGGTCTTCCTTGTGGGTGAAAAGGACGATCATGTGTCTCATGACTCCTGCCCCGAAGATCTCCTTCACTCTCCTCACGGCTAGGGTGTCCTGAGCTGTGAAGCGTCCCAGCTGGGTCACCAGCAGCAGCACATGGGGTCCTGGGGCACACAGCAGGTAACAATCTCCAATGTCCTTGTCCATGTCTTGGTTCTGGGCCTTTGACTCAAAGATGGGGGGCGTGTCTACCACTAGCAGTCTCCTTCCCTTCCATGTGCCCGTCTCTGCCTGGCTGGTCCTGGTCACTGACTGGCCTCTGAGCCTGGACTCGAACACTTGTCGGCGGAGGATGCTGTTTCCTGTGGCGCTTTTTCCACAGCCAGATAGACCCACCAGGAGGATCCTCAGGGGCCCTGACCCTGGGGTGCAGCCATCTTCCTTTCTGCCTTTGGGGGTAAAGGGAAGCTCAGGCGTCAGAAATGATTCATGAAGAAGAGGACAAAAAACCAACAGGAACTAATGCAAACCAATCAGGATTCGCCCCCTGTTTTAACCACTCACATCCACCACACACCACACACGCATTTGTGGGATAAAGTGGCAGTCAGAGGCCAAGGCATCTTCCCCTAGGGATTCATGCTCCTGGCTGTCAAAGGCCAAGGCATCTTCCCCTAGGGATTCATGCTCCTGGCTGTCAAAGGCCAAGGCATCTTCCCCTAGGGATTCATGCTCCTGGCTGTCAAAGGCCAAGGCATCTTCCCCTAGGGATTCATGCTCCTGGCTGTCAAAGGCCAAGGCATCTTCCCCCAGGGATTCATGCTCCTGACTGTCAAAGGCCAAGGCATCTTCCCCTAGGGATTCATGTTCCTGGCAGTCAGAGGCCAACGCACCTTCCCCTAGGGATTCATGCTCCTGGCTGTCAAAGGCCAAGGCATCTTCCCCTAGGGATCCATGCTCCTGGCGGTCAGAGGCCAGGGCATCTTCCCCCAGGGATTCATCAACCCAGTTCCTACCATTCTTCCAGGACTTTCTTTCTGTCCAGGTCTGAAGTGGTGAGCCCCTGCAGATAGCTCAGGGCAGTCTAGCGCTGGCCATTCTGTTTGTCTGTCCCTTATCTTCATCTCCTCCCACCATCCCTGGTGTCTCTTTTACAGGATGGTAAGGTTTTATCTTGGGGAACTTGCCCTTGCCTTGGGAAGCATGACAGCTAATGGCCTAAGACGTTCAATTATCTGGTGGTTCATTTGCCTTGCTGTGGGTGTATGAAGGGAAGCCCGTCCCTGTCTAGGCACTGAGCCATGGTCTTTGACTGTTGAAAAGAGTCCCACCCCCAGCAGGAGTCTTACCTGTGGGGAAGTTACCTTTTACACCTGTCTGAAGCATCTCCATTTTTTTATTTCTAGAAGAGAAAATATACAGAGAGTGTTCATATTGGATTTGAATACGATATGCAACACCAAACACAATATCCTGTAGAAAGGGACATCAGACCAAAGAAGGAACCGCTGGAGTCACATGCATGTCCTTACGGGTAGCTCTAAATGACCCAAAGGAGAAAGACCCACGAAGAGGGTACGTGTAATGCGATCACGTGGCATCGTCACCATGACTTGTCTTCAGCCCACAGGCAGAAGGAAAGTGGGCTGTGTACCCACAACAACAGTTAATGACACTGGTCACTATTTCCTACTGAGCACTTGGATGTCTGGGGTTCTGTGGGAACCCTGCCCCCAGCATCTCCAAGAGACAAATGTAATTCTTCCCTTGTTCCATGGCAACGGTCCCTCCTGCCCTGCCCAGAGCTTAGCTGAGTCCAGACCGCAGGACTTTGTCCAAACTGGCAAACCAGGACCAGTTGTTCACCCAGGAATAGGGGTCTGCTGTGGGGTCAGACTGGGGAGTAATGGGTGCACACAGGACACAGGAAGAAAGGCTAAGCCCTGCAGCTGCACAGCCAGTGCGCTGTGCTCCCAAGGTCATAGCGGCCCCTGTGCTCCCAGAGCCATAGTGGCCCCTGTGCTCCCAAGGTCAAAGCAGCCCCTGTGCTTTCAAGGTCATAGTGGCCCCTGTGCTCCCAAGGTCATAGTGGCCCTGCTTCCAGCTCAGTCCTGGACTGCAGACACCCTGAGGGTACCTCTCTTGCAGGGCCCTTCCTTTCCCTCTGTCAAGTTCCTCACAAGCCTCTCTTGATCCTTGCCCTGCCCCACTCTCCCTACTTCCTGTACTAGGCAGGGAATCACAGTAAAACGACTTCCCAGCTTCCTTGCTGGAAGGTACCTGCACAGACCTTCCACGACAATGCAGGGCCCTGCTTGGTCAAAGCTTCTGTGTCCTGGAGCCAGGTTCCAGGAGCAGGCCGTATTATTCAGGGTTCTCTAGAGGAACAGAACTTACCAAACATATACACATTAAACATATATTCTATCCCATATGTTATGTATATGTGGAATAAAAAGGGAATTTATTAGAATGGCTTACATGCTGGGGTCCAGTTAGTCCAACAATGGCTGTCTAACAATGGAAAGCCCAGGAATCCACTAGTTCTTCAGTCCATGAGGCTGATGTCTCAGCTGGTCTTCCGTACACACTGGAATCCAGCCGCAGGTTCTGAGGCCAGCGAAGGGATGGACTCGCTAGGCGAGAGCGGGGTCCAGCAGGCGAAGAGAGAGCTTCCTTCTTCCACGTCCTCTCTGTAGGACGCCAGCAGAAGGGGTGACCCAGATTAAAGGTGGCCTTCCCACCTCAAAGATCCAGATCAGATCTAAATTAAAGAATTTAATTAAGAAAAAATCCCTCAAGGGTGTGCCCAGCAATTTGAGTTTTATTAATTCCACATGTAGTCAAGTTGACAACCAAGAATCACCAAAATAGGCCTGAAAGTGAACTTCTAATTACAGAACCTCACGTCTTTGGTGAGTCAACACATTTTTTTTAGAACAAAACACGTTTGGGAATAGATGCATTTCCTAGGTGCCCTCTAATCTGAGACTGGCCAGACACCAACTGGGCAAGAAACATATTAAGCATAATAAACATAATAAATTTGGGATCCTTTAATTTTGATACTGAAGGCCAGAACCCAGCATTCATCTCAGTAACTTCCTTGTCGTTCGTGCTGAAGATGTTTTAGCTCCAGGGGAGACACAGCACTGACTCTGAGTCTGTCCCTGTGACCATGTCATGCTCCCCATTTCTTGGGTCTTTTCCCTTTGGGCCAGCAACTCCCTGTCTCTTGGCCTCTCTGCTTGGCAGCCAGTCCCACAGAAACTGATCTAATCTGGTCACACGGATGCCCAGAACTCTCACAGGTCTCAGAAAAACTGCTAGTTGTGTGTCTCAGGTGAGGACTTTCACCTGGCCCTGAGCACCAGCTGTCGTCCTGCCCTTTCGGGGGTTTTCAGAGAGGGTCAGTCTATCTCTGCTTGGCAGGGGCTGCTGGGCCAGCAATCTGATCACTCAGAAATGCAGACGCTGCTATGGGGGCTGTTGTATGCAGATCACCTTATAGCTGTGCTGGGAAGTGCAAGGCCCAGGTAAGAGGCTGGGGAGGTGAGTACCTTTAAGGGTAGGAGGGCGCATGTGCAGCCAGCTACAGAAAGGAGTGAAGGGGGTGGTGTTGATCTTTCTAAGCCAAGATCTGGGTACCCTGGAGGCCCTGTGCTGCTTTACAGTCCTGCGAGGAGACCAAGACTCTGGAGGATGGGCGAAACCAGGCCGCACAACACTGCACGAAAGAGCAAGGGTGATACAACCACAGCTTCCTGGGTAGTGTGTCCCCAACTTAGGCTGATAGGATGGGGTCTCCCTCCGTGCTGCCTGTTGTCCCTAGGTGCTGACCAGTGCTCTCTCAGGCAGGACTACTCATATGGCACCTTTGGAAGCAACAGGTAGCGGGTCATTCCCCCAAAGTGAAAGCCTTAAACTGCTGCCGTCTCAGGATCCAGTCTGATCAGAAAGGGAAATGAAAGCAAGGGCGGGAGCATCAGGGGCTTTCCCACTTCTTAAACCTTCTTTAGACTTGAGGATGTCTCAAATGCTCAGAGTTTCCCTCTCCTGTGCTTTCTCTAGTTGGAACCCACACACTTCCAGCGAAGGTCACCTTTTCTATTTCCAGGTTTCACCCTCTTTGCATTCTGTCCCCTTGGGGGATCTTATTTTAAGTCACCACCCTCCTGGGACAGCTCTGTGCCTTTCCCCCAGCCCACTGGAAGCCAGTCATCAACCCGCCCCACCCACCTCACAGCCGTCAGTCCTTCCGCACATCTTTAAGTAGTCAGTGGAAGGACTGGTGGGTGTGCATCCGGTATTTCCTGTCCCTGGTTGGACCTCAGAGCTAGCAAAACTGGAAGGGCTTCCCAGTGCCCTCCTAGGGCGCGCTCCCTGGCATTGCCCAGGACTGGGAGAGACTAGAGGAGAGATCAGGTTTAGGCCACTCTTGGAAATACTGTGAGAAGGTCGCAAATGTTGGCCTGGAGTGGATTATCTTAGTCTCATCTGACAAAAGGAATTATATCATTCTTTCCTGTGTCCTTGATCACTGTATCTTGAAGAGAAATGGTCCCTGATCAGAAAAACACGAGGGGCTGTGAAGATAAACCACTGTGCAAAGGTCATAGGGGTCACTTCCAGGAGCAACCTTTCCTGCTTAAAACTTAGTTCTGGTTGTTTTGTCTGATCTTTTTTTTTAAAGTGTATCTAAAACACAAGTTTTAAAAATTTAACTAAAACACAAAAATCGAATGCTTTATGTGAACAGATCAACCTGAGTAGCACCCTGACACCTTCTCCATCTTTAAAATGAAAGGCATTTCCCTCCTGTCCAGCACTGTGAACACTCACCAAGAGAAAGGAAAGCAATGGGAAAGAAATAAGATGAAAACTCCAGGGGATGGGCGATGGGACACCCAGTCCAGCCAATCAGTGAGCACCGGATTCATGGGCCCTTGTCTCCATAGACACCATAGAGAGACTGGGGGACGCCTCAGGCTCACACACGAGGAGTGGAGTTTGTGTTCTCGGAGCCCTCATAAGAGATGAGTGTGACTGTGTTCATCCACAGCCCTGGCACTGGGAGACGAGGTGGCATAGAGGCAGGCAGATCCCTGGCCTCCTTTAGATCCCTCTAGCCAATCTAGGCAGTGGTGGTGAAGCCACTCGAGTGAGCCCCTGTGTCAAATGCAGGTGGAGAGTGATAGAAGATGAGGTGAGATGTCCCCGCTCTCCTGCAGTGAGAACCCAAGCTTCAGGGCACTTCTCACCCATGGAAGGGCTCCTGCCCCAGACTGGATGGAGCAGATGTTCCTAAGGGAGTCTGGAATTCCTTCTGGACCATGGTTAGTGTGGGAATTTCAAATCACTCATGAGGCCAGTGCTCCATCTTCCAGCCCCGACACTAATTTCCCAGGTCACAGGAAGTACGGCTGCCCCGTCCTGAAGAGTGACTTCCCCTCTGCCAGCTTCTCCCTAGCCTCCAGACACTCAACACAGCCTGGCTGAAGAGTCACGGGAAATTACTTTAGAAAGTAAGCCCATTCCTCTCCCTCCCTGGAAACTCCTGGCAGGAAACAGAGTCTCTAAGAGTCCACCTCCGCTGAGCCCCTAGTCGGGTATTAGGCTTGTCATCTTGAGAGAGAAAACCCACTGAGCTTCCACAGACAGGCCAGAAGTCCTCTGGGAGAATCCTTGGGGCACAAGATGCTATGGGCTCCCCAACTTTTCCTATAGTAAAGAGATCAAGTGCCTTGCCCTTCAGGTCGACACTAATTGTTACAGGTAGATTTAAGAGTGAGCCAGGGAGAGGAAAGCGTGCGCACGCATGCAAACACACACACATACATGCTGCATGCACGTGCACACACACACATGTACACACACCCTGTTACCTGGTGGGTGCTGGAGGATCTTTCAATTCAAGGTCTACACGCGCTGTGACTCCCCTTCCTGTCCTAGGCAGTCTCTCACATTTGCTTTCAATCTCTTCATGAAAATACAAGAGCTATGAGAAGAAAGAAAAAGCGGCTCACAAAATCTGTCTGCCAGAAGGAGAAAGATGTCATCCCTGGGGCACAGGAAGGAGCAGTGTGCACAGGTTTCTAGACAAAGCTGTGCTCAGAGGGCCACGGGGAAAGAGGTTGCTTTTTTTTTTTTTTTAAATAAAAGCCAGTTCTCTTTCCTGCCCCACCCTCGTCGCCCACACCGCTGAGATGCTCTTGTGAAGGACTCATTCTCTACAAGACTAAGAGAGTAGAGAAGTCTAGAAGCACAGCATCCCAAGCCTCCAGCTTCTGACCTCTGGGCCAGGCAGAGAGCGTGCATCTCCCGGCCCCTGCATTCACGTCTGCCTACAGTGGAGACTAAAGAGGCTTTCCGGGGCCCACTGGACAAACCAGCGGGTACCACGCTTGAGCCAGGCTATGGTCCCCTGGCTTCTGGGGAGAATGTGGGAGGACAGAGCTTGGATTTTCTCACCTGGTCAGATCTCGTCTCCACAGGACCCATGGAGCTAGTGACCCAAGCAGTGGTCTGATTTAGGCAAAGCAACAAGCATTTAGGGAATCCCAGGTCCCTTCTGTCCCTTCCTGCTGTCCTGCTGGGCTCAGGATTGCTAGGGTGAGCCAGATCTCCTCTCTGGAAAGCCATTCAGGACCCCCACTTCCTGGTATGTTTGAGTTCAGATAATTGTTTTTATTTTCTGTGTAAGTGTTCTGCCTACATGTATGTAAATGCCCTTTACACATGCTTAGTGCTTGCAGAAGTCAGAGAGGCTGCTGGATCCCCTGGAACTGGAGCTATCAACAGTGATAAAGACTATCTGAACGACCGAGCCATCCCTTCAGTCCCAAGTTCGGATGGTTTAAGAAAGTCTAAGCAGGAAGGTGGGATATGAGTGACTCGGGCCCCAGCTGAGTGTGGAGAGCAGGGTGTTCCCATGCAGGGACACACACAAGAAGCATTTTGCAGGGAAAGCCAGGCTTGACTTCCACAAGCCTTCTCGAATGCAACTTTAACTTTTGAGATAATCGTGGGTATTATGTTGAGTGAGGTGGAGGCTGTGACCCAGTAAGAAGGCATTTCTCCTTTCAGCTGTTGAAGTGTGTATCTATTTTTATCAATAAAAATTTGGGAGTCAGCTATCAGGATAAGAACCTGAGTGAACAGGGGAGCAGCAGAGAGGCAGTCAGTGACCTTCTCTCTTTCTCTCTCCTTCCTCTGTCTTCTAAAACGTTTATAGCTAAGTTTAGTCAACTAGCAGCTAGCTCTGCTCTTGATTCAAAGTAAACTTTATTGGTGGTCTCAAGAATGCCAGAGTGTGATGAGAATATCCCACAACAAGTTCCAGAACGTTGTCCAGTCTCTTATTTTTGCCAATTAATAAAGATCATCTCTAAAATAGAAATAATGTACGTGGGTTTTCACAACCATGTTCCCACCCAAGGCCAGCTTTCAAAGCCGCCTCTGTGTGTGTTTTTATAAATATGTCATACACGGGAAGGGAATGCTACTGACAGTTTCAGAGCCGCCCAGGCCTTACAGGGCCTCCTCAGAGAAGTTAGGTTCAGTAGCCTTAACACCTGCAGGCCAATCCTTGTGGATCAGAGCCGTAAAGAGAAGCCTATGACCTCGAGCCACACCTGTCTGTGCCCTAGGGAAAGGCAAGCTGAAGGAAGCACAGTGAGGCTGCCTTTGTTCCTGGCCTTCGCTGCTCTAACCACGCTGTTGTGACTGTTTCTTTGACAATGTGCCCTTACAGGCGCTCTCGTGCTCTCTCTCTCTCTCTCTCTCTCTCTCTCTCTCTCTCTCTCTCTCTCTCTGTGTGTGTGTGTGTGTGTGTGTGTGTGTGTCTCACACACAGAGGGGGAAGAGAGAGAGAATTTCAAAACTTTTAAGTGGTATAGGGAAGAAATGAAAGAATTAGAAACTGTCATTTAAGTTCAAATATGCTACTTAGTAACTGTTGTCAATGTTTTGCCAACACTGCCCCCTGCTGGTTACCTCTTAAATTTGCTGTTTTGCTTCTGGACTAGACTGAAAATGTTAAACAATATTTTGAGAGATTTGTGTGTGCGAGTGCGTCCGTGTGTGTGTGTGTGTGTGTGTGTGTGTGTGTCATTATCAGAATGACAGACTGCAGTCCAACAGTAGCTATCTGTGAATAGCAAGAGTCCAGTAGTTCCTCAGTTCCACAAGGCTGGGCGTCTCAGCTAGTCTTCAGGACATGTTGGAACTCCAAAGCAGCAGGCTCCAATGCCGTGAAGGGACGGGTGTACTGCCGAGGGGAGGGTAAGCAGGCAAAGAAGAAGGAAACCTTCCCTCTCCCACTGTCCTTAACGAGCTGTGTCTTCCTGTATCAAGATCTGGAATAAATTTGTGTGTCACCCACCTCAAGAGCTGAATCAAAAGCCTGCGTCTCCCAGCCTCAAGATCTGGATCACGTGTGCCCTCTGCTTCTGGATTGCAGTTCATTTCTGATATAGCCAAGCTGACAACCCACAATAGCCATTACAAGAATCTCTCGGTAAGAAGATAATCTGTCTAATTTGTGGGTTCCTGTTACCATCCACTTGTCAGGACCCACAGAATGCAAAACAGCAAAAGAGACCCCTGGGGTAAAGCTATAGACTTTAGTTAATAAAATATATGAATATAATTTGATTGACAGCACAATGCTACACTAATGCAACATGTTACTGACAGGAGAAACTGGAGGCCATGGTGAGGAGGCCATGACGCCTTCACCTTTCCCCTCAGATTTTCTGTAAATTTAAACTGTTGAGGCTGGAGAGATTGCTCTGCAGTTAAGAACACTGGCTGCTCTTCCAGAAGATCCGGGTTCAATTCCCAGCACCCCCATGGCAGCTCCCAAGCATCTGTAACTCTAGTCCCAGTGCCTCCTTCTGGCCTCTGCGGACACTGCATGCATATGGTGCACAGACATGCAGTGGGGGCAAAGTCATCCGTACACAGAAAAAGCAAAATGCAGTTTTAGAAAGACTATTCTTAAAAGCTGATTTTTAATAAAGTCAATTAATTAAAATCAGAAGAGGGTGAAAAGAAATGAGTAAAGCAGGTGAGAAGTGAGATAAAGGTGCAGTTGAGAAGGGATCAGGACGGGGAGGAGAGGAAGCAGAGAGTGGAGGTGGGAGAGCAGTAGTCATTCACTGCGACAAACTCACCACCAGCAGTGCCGGGGGCGATGGGGACAAGTGCAGTCAGCTCTCATGAAAGGTTATCTTTGTTATGCGTGTGTCTGTCATAATTGGGGTTTCTATGGCAACTCTTATAAAGGAAAACACTTAATTGGGGTGGCTTATTGTTCAGAGGCTCAGTCTGTTATCATCATCGTGGGACATGGTGGCTGAGAATTCTACATCTTGACCAGCAGGCAACAGGAAGTGGTCTGCCTCACGGGGGCGTGGCTTAAGCATATTATGAGCCCTCAAAGCCCACCACCACAGTGACACACTTCCTCTAGCAAGGCCACACCTACTCCAACAGGGCCACACCTCCTAATAGTGCCATGGCCTTTGGGGGCCATTTTCTTTCAAACCACAGCAATGTATATCTGTGAGATTCTGTGCACGTGACGGAAGGGACCAGAGGAAGCCAGAGGAAGGCATTAGATCACCTGGAGCTGGAGCTGCAGGAGGTTGTGGGCTGATGTGGGGGCTAAGGACCAAACTTGGTTCCTGGGGAAGAGCAGAAAGCACTCTTAACCCCTCAGCCATCTCCCCAGCTCCATGAATTAGTCTTAAAAGACCACAAAGGCCGCTCTAGCATAAGACACTGATGTTTCTTCCCGTTGCTGCCCCCTGTGGCTTATGTCGGAGTGAAGGCTTTTACCTCCCCGTCACTCTCCTAACACTGTGCTCTTCATCTGGTTACTTGGATTTATTGTTGTTTATAAAACCTGGCTCTAGCTCCTCTAATCTCCCATTTAATTCAGAGGCAGACAGATGGCAGGCAGATGATAAATAGGTTAGATATATAATATAATGAGAGATACATTTCACAGAAATAAATGTAATATACATAGCAGCAGAAAAGTGGGGTTTGGATGTTTTTGGAGCCTTAAATTATGTGTTCAGTGTTACTTAATAACATACCTACCAATTAAAATGTATAGCTCTTATACGAATGATGTTTAAAATTTTTTAAAGAGATACAAATAAGTCAACACACTAGGCCTTTAATCCTAGAGAGGCAGAGGCAGGGAGACATTTATGAGCTTGTGCCCAGCCTGGTTTACATAGTGAGCTCTAGGCCAGCCAGAGCTGAACAGTGGGATTTTGTCACCACCACTACTACCACCACCACCACCACCACCATAAATTAATAATAGCAATTCAAGAGAAGTGACAAAATGAAATCACAAAAATACTTAATAAATGGAAAATAAGGCAAAAAAAAAACCCCGCTAGACAAACCTAGAAAGATTAAAAGAGCTACAGGATAATGGTTTTAATTCAGCAGTGGCAATAACTACATTAAATAAATGGTCAAAATATTTAAAAACATAGTGTGTTAGAGTATTAAGAAATGAAACCCATTTATATGATGCCTCTGAACTTCCACTTTAAAAATAAAAATAGAAGTAGGTTAAAAATAAGAGAACACGAGCATCAAATAACATCAGAGGAATCTATGTTAGCATTAGAAAAGTAAACTTCAACTCAAAGGCTGTCACCAGGGCTCAAGGGATGGAGAAGCCACTTCCCAAAGATGATGCAGTAAACAAAAGTTTCTCAAAACACATGGAGGAAAACAGAAAGTGCTGGAAGGTCACAAACATGAAAATACTCTGTAGTAGTCGGAGATCTTAACACTTTCTCAGTGATGGGTAGAGCAATCAGGAAGAAAACAATCAAATTTGTATGCAGATGGCTTGAGCAATACTAGCGACAGTTTGACTTACTAGTGTTTATGAGACAGCCCGGCCAGAACACTCTCTTCCCATGGAATTTTCAACCGAACAGAACCTATTCAGGGCAATAAAATGAACTTCCACAAATAAGAGAGATCAGAAATTGTGTCATGTTTGCAAACAACAGGGGAGATGGCAGAGCTGTTAAGAGGCAGGGCCTTGTGGGACATCAGCAGGTCGTGAGGACATTCCTTTCAAGTGGGTTGTGAGTCCCCCCCTTCTCCTCTCTCTTTTTCACACTGTCTATGCGGAAACAGATTTCCTCCCTCACAGGGCCCTGCCATGCTGTCCTGCCCTGACATCGCTTCAAAGGCAGTGGCCATAGATCAGAGCTTCCTAAGTGGTGAGAAAAAACAAAACAAAACAAAAAACCCTTTCCTTTGTTTAAGTTGACTACCTCAGGCGTTCTTTTCCAGTGATGGAAGGCTGACTAACAGAGATGAGACAGTAAGTAGAATTGTCACCCACAGTCAATGGGAATGTAAAAATTAAATAGATGTATAACGAAGAGGGAGGAGCTAATCCGGGTCAGTTTGCCCAGATTTGGAGATTAAATGGCTGGAGAGGAAAAAGAACTTTATATAAAATACCAAATTCTAGTTGGTAGGTTGATTCTCACAAACTTGCAGAACTATCACATGCTAGGGCCCCAAATCTAAGCCAGCATATTTCAGATAATGGATCTGAGCTTCTCCCCGCCAGAGAAAGAAGTCATTCATGAGCAAAGGGCTAATGTTAGGACCAATTCTGGCACTGGGCTGGAGCATATGTGTCAACATTTTCTCGTGGCATCTTTTTTTGTAGAGAAATATAGATGTGTTTTGGTTGTCATCTTGACTGGACCAAGGGACATCTGGAAATGAGCTAAGCCCTCTTTCTAGGCATGTCTGTGAAGGTGTTTGCAGTAGGTCCTTGGCACAAACTCTCAGTGAGCGGAGCCATCCAGCAGGGCAGGGCCACAGTGGAGCAAGAAAGCAGAAGCAGAAAGTTGGCATCGACTCAACTGGGGCCCTTGGACAGTTTTGATGCTGTTGTGACCCAGACTCCTCAGCTGTTGGCTGTGGCCTTGCATCATCATCTCCCTAGAGATGTCAGGCTTTGCCTGGGTCTGGCGCTGCATTCTTGGCCACAGTTATTCTGGTTTTCCTGTAGCTGTAACCTGTAGGCAGCTTCCGTGGGATCATCTCTCCTCTGATCATGCTAATAAACCCATGGTTTTGATCATATTCTCTTGGTTCTGTTGCCCTGGAGAGAAAGTAATGCAGGGTTTGTGTGTGTGGCTGCCCGCACATGGTCTTCATGCATTTCCGAGCTCCGTCTACTGACTCCGGGAAGAGATGTCCTGCAATAGCGAACACAGCCCACGCTCAGGTCTTGGTACCTGAAGTCCACTCTGTGGAGAACTAAGAGATGAGGGGAAACCAATACACAACGACCGTAGAATAGATTAATGTGCAGAAAGTAAGGAAAAAATAAACAGATCGAAAAAGAAGGGGATGTGTCCAAAGAACCTGTACAAAGGGAGGCAAATCTTTACCTCAGACCTCCCTCACACAGCTGGACCTGAATTAAAGTGACATAAGATAGCTCAGCAGAGGAAAATGATACAAATGTAGTTAATGCAAGTTTTACCTAGAGGGCGCCTTCCTGAGGAGCTTAAAGAAGCATCAATCCACATACGCTGGCTTGGATGGGAAGTAGTGATCTGTGAAACTGTGATAAGGCAAGTGTGGTATTTTGAATGTAATTGGCCCCCATGATCTCATAGGGAGTGGCACTATTAGGAGGTGTGGCTTTGTTGAAGTGGGTGTGGCCGTGTTAGAGGAAATACGTCACTGTGTAGGCGGGCTTTGAGGTTTCCTATGCTCAGGATACTGCCCAGTGTATCAACTGACTTTCCCCATTACTTACAAGATGTAACATTCTCAGCTCCAGCACCAAGTCCGCCTGCGTGCTGCCATGCTCCCTGTCATGATGATAATGAATTGAATCTCTAAACTGTAAGTGAACCAAACCAATTAAATGCTTTCTTTGTAAGAGTTGCTGTGGTCATGGTGTCTCTTCATGGCAATAGAAACCCTAAATAAGACAGCAAGCAAAGACAATTAGGCAGAGAAGTGAGCAAGAACATAAGGGTTTGTTCGTCACGACAAGAACACCATTGTCTTCTTAATAAGGGTTAGGTGGGGTGGGTTGTCTTCTGAAAGGGAATTCCATTTTTGTCTTTTGGAAGCAGCACGTATCAGAGCGATCTTCTTGAACCTGCTGTTTGTTTCATGGCTTCAGCTTGAAATACTTCTTATGCCGAAGTAGCACATTTGGGGTTGCATGTTCTGAAAGAGCCCCCAAAGGCAGAGCTTTCTTTTCTGTAGGACCATCCCAGATCTGTCACTCGGAGAAGAGTCGGTGAAATTGAAGTGGCATCGATTTCTAATCCCCCAGACTCTGGATCCCTCACAGGACCCAAGGGGATTACACAATGCTAGCTTGCTCCTGACTTCCACTTTGTTAGCTTCCTTATGCAGCTCAGGATGGTGGCCCCCACAGTGGCCTGGACTCCCCTCCATCCTTATCCGTCTAGCAGATTGCCTCACAGACATGCGCACAGGTAAATCTGACCAACTGAAGGTTGGTTTTCAGTTGAGAGTCCCTCTTCCCAGGACACTCTTTGTTGTATCAACTTGACAATAAAAACTAACCAGGACACAGAAGCAAGGGGGGTTGTTCTTTGACTATTCTGATTGGCTTATTCGAAAGGGCTATTACCAATAATTGACTGGAGAGCTGTTGCCAGATCAGATGAGGTAAGAGGTCATTTTGACCCCGTTTCCCAGGGGACGAGAGTGGTAAGAGCCATGCTCAGGACTTGGGGACCAAGTGCAGGGAGAATCCAGCAGAGCTTCTGCTTGCCTCTCCAGGGACCTTGTCTTCCTTTCTGTGTTCTTAATGAACCGCAACAGTGGACTTGGGCAGTGCTGTTCTCAGATGCTATGCTGCCTAAAAGCTACCCTAACACAGTCAGGAATTAGAGCACTGAAGTGGAGATTTAGAATTTGGCATCTGTAAACATCTGTACATTCGGTTCTAGACTCTGTTAAGTATTTTTTGACCGACAACCCTCTCCACCACCAATGCAATAATCCAAATTAGACCAGGTCAGACCGAATTACAAGACATTTAGATTTAATGAATGGCAACATGCCTGGGTTCTGTGGGAGGTCCTTCTGTCTATGAGAAGACTAAGAGTATCCAACAGCTCCGAGTCTGTCAGAGGGAGACCTCGGGTCCATGCCAAAGTGTCACCACTAAGTCATCTTGGCATGCATTTTAATGCCATCATTTCTAACATTCCTTTGTCTGCATACTTTTAAAAAATACGTATTTTTTCATTTAAAAATCTTTGTGTGTGTGATATGAGTGTGGTGTATGTGCACAGATGCATGAGTACACACAGCCATGCACACATGTAGTAGATGTGAGGGATGGGCATTTGGTGTTGTTGGACTCTAGCGTCCGAGCACTGAGAAGGAGTCGCCCCCAGAGACCATCTCACACACCACAGCCAATGCAAAAGCATGAGGATTTTATTAATTCTGTCATGACAGGATCCTCCAGCATTCGGGAAGCCGAGGGACCTCGAATAGCTGGTACAGTCTACTTTTAAAGGGGCCACAGAAGCAAGGGGGGTTGTTCTTTGACTATTCTGATTGGCTTATTCGAAAGGGCTATTACCAATAATTGACTGGAGAGCTGTTGCCAGATCAGATGAGGTAAGAGGTCATTTTGACCCCGTTTCCCAGGGGACTGAATCAAAGCATACAAATATGGGTAATTGTTCAGGAACTGAGTACCTGCGAGTGTAGCTGTTAGGTCCTTGGTTCCCAGGGGAGGAGGGGAAGCACTATGGCACAGAGGCTGAGAGGATTCAGAATTGTCAAAAATGGCTTCAGGATTGTCTTAAAGTCTTACAGTGTCCTCCTCTATACCATTGCCCCATTTTCTTGAGCCAGAGTCTCTCACTGAACCTGGATCAAGCTCTAGCATCCTCCTGGCTCCGTCATCATGAGGCTATAGGTTATAGACTCATGAGGCCACACCTCATCCTGAGGCTATAGGTTATAGACTCATGAGGCCACACCTCATCCTGAGGCTATAGGTTATAGACTCAAGAGGTCACACCTCATCCTGAGGCTATAGGTTATAGACTCAAGAGGTCACACCTCATCCTGAGGCTATAGGTTATAGACTCATGAGGCCACACCTCATCCTGAGGCTATAGGTTATGGACTCAAGAGGCCACACCTGGCTTTTTACTTCTTTTCTGGCTGTTTGATCTCAGGTCCCCATGCTTGTGCAGCCGAACCCTCTCCCCAGCTCCAGCTAATTTCTTGACATTCCCCAAATACCCACTTTGAGGCCTTAACATATACAGCCAATAGACTGCATGCCTGTTCTATTTTTGCTCTAAAGAACCTCCATCCTTATGTGTACAGCGACCACTTATGCCCCCACCAACAGTGTATGAAGTCTTCTTCCTCCAGTGTCCTGGCCAGAATTTGGAGTTTCTTACTGATACCCATACTGGCTGTGCCATGGTAGAATATCAGTGACTTGCATATGCTTTATGGCTAAAGATTTTAGATGTGTTTATTAGCTATTTGTAGTGGTTTTTTTTTTGTGTGTGTGTGTATGTGCATGTGTTATCCATTTGCATGTTATCTTGGAGACCCTGAGGTCCCCAGCAGGTGTATTTCCTCAACTGCTTTCCTTATTTCTTGGTTTACTTCTATTTGAGGCAGGGCCACTCACTGAACCTGATGCTCATTATCTCGCATAGGCTGGCTAGCTAGTGAGCTTGAGGCTTCTTTCCTCCCATTTCCCCTGTGGAGAGATTCCAGGAGTATGTTTCCTACCCCTGGCTTCTTCTGCAGGGCCCAGAACTCAAGCTCATGTTCTCCTGCTTGCACAGCAGGCCCTTGACTGCATGTGAGTTCGGATGAGAAATGTTCCGTATAAACTCGGGTAGTAACATGTGGTTCACAGCTGGTAGTGCTATCTGGGGCAGTCTAGCAAGTGCAGTCCTGCCGGACATATGCATTGGAGGTGGGCTTTGAGAGTTCATAGCGGTGCCCAAATTCCAGATCACTCTTTGCTTGGTATTGAAGGTGTGGTTTCTCAGCTTCCTGCTCCAGCCACCATGCCTGCTCTGATGCACTGCTAGCGTTCTGGACTGTAAGCCCCAATAACGCTCCCCTCTATAAGCTGCTTTTGTGCTGGTATTTTCAACAGAGCAACAGAGAGTAACCATTTCCCCAGTCCCCACTTGTACTTCTTCTCAGAACTGTTTGTTTAATCCATGTGCTCATTTGTTGGCTCGGTTCTCTGTTCCGTTGTTTATTGTTGAGTTCTTTATGTGCTCTGGATATCGGTCCCTTCCCAGATGAGGAGCGGGCAAAGCGTGTCTCTCCTTCTTCTGGCTGGCTCTTCTCTCTGTTAGTTGTCTTGTGCTACGCCGTTTAATTTCCCCACAGCCCCACCTGTCAATTGTTGCTAGAGTTCCCTAAGCAGTGAAAGTCCTATTTAGAAAGTCATCGCCTATGTACATGTTCGAGGTGTCTTCTTATGCTTTCCTTAAGAAGTCTCAAGGTTTTTGACCTTACGTACTTTGATCCCCTTTGAATTGACATTTGTACAGGATGTGGGACAGGAATATGGGTTCATTATTCTATATGTGGATATCTAGTTTGGTCAGTATTGTTTGTCATGAGGTTTTCTTGTTTCCAATATATGTTTTTGGCTCCTTTTTCAAGAATAGGCTGGATCCCACAGTGCTGGAATTACAAGCGTGAGACATACCCCAGCCCCCTTTCCAAACCTTCTTTTATCATCGCAAACAGATAAATAGATCCAGGGAGGCTGGCCAGGTAGCTCAAAGGGAAAGGGTGCTTGCCACCAAGCCAGACAGCCTGAGTTCGAGTCGGGCGACCCTAATGATGGCAGGAGGGAACTGACTGTTCAAAGTTGTCCTCTGGCCTCCAGACTTGCATGATGGCGTTCATGTGTCCCCATACACACAGTAAACATGGAAAAGAAACCATTAACGGTAGACATAGAAAAGAAGATGATAATATGGACGTAACACTGTGTGTTTGTTTCTGAATTTTCCCACCAAGAATATATAAAAATTGTAAATATGTATGGGTCGTTCCTTTTCTCAGTGTCTTTATCTTCTTTGATGAATTTTGAGTTGAAGTCTACATGGTGAGAGACGAGTCTGCTTCTGATCAGTTTCAGCTTCCACCTCCTTGTTAAACCATTTCACTCACTGTTCCTTTCTGTTCACATGCGCCTCTGTCACAAGGTGGTTTCTTGCCGACAACCAGCAGTCGGACTGTGTTTTTCAATCTATTACTAGACTTCCCCGTTCATAGTAACGGTGGACCATTAGTGTTTATGATGTCATTCAGTTATTGACGGCTCCGAGTTTTGCAGTTTTCTTGTGTTTTCTCATGGTTATTTTGAATAGTATTTGTTCTTCTTCATCCTTATTTATCTTAAGAATTGGCTCCCTTACTGAGTTGAGCATATCTGGTCTTTTCCTATTTCTCAGTTTGTTCATCGACTCCTTCCCATGGATTTTATTCTTTCCTTAACACTGTGTGTGGGTTTCATGTTTGTATAGGAGTTCTGGGTTTCTTCCTCTTGTTTGTATAGGAGTTCTTTAGGCATGTCTTGAGGCTGGTCTAGTGATCATGAGTCGTCTTAGCATTTTCCTTGTCCCTATCTTAGAAGGTCTTAGATCTTCATTGGTTTTAAAAGATATTTTTATTAGATATAGAAATTTTGACTAGGCTGTGGTCGCGCACACCTTTAATCCCAACACTTGGGAGGCAGAGGCAGGTGGATTTCTGTGAATTCAAGGCCAGCCTGGTCTACATAGTGACTTCCAGAATAGCTATGGCTACACAGAAAAACATTGTTTTGAAAAACCAAAAATCAATCAATCAATCGATCTTGGCTGGCTGTTATTTCTTTTGAGAGCTTGAAACAGCAGTGAATTTCCTGGCTTTAGGATTTCTTAGGAAAGGTCTCCTGCCATTCTGATTAGCTTGTGTTTGTAAACCAGTTGGTATATTTCTTTTGTAGCTCCCAATTCTTGGGTTATTTATTTATATCTACTGCTTTTGTGTTTGGCATGGTCTTGTTTTCCTAAGACCCCTAATCTACATCATTAAGTAGTTTAGTTGATTTTTTTTTTTTGATGTAGGTCCCTGAGAGGAAGATGGACAGATCTGGGTGGAGATGCAGGCTGTGGAAACGAACTGACTGGCCTAATTCCTGTGTTTCTTTCTGATTCCACTATTCCTTCCAACCTCTTAGAACCCAGCGTCCTTCTCAGAGTCCCATTCTCCCCTCTGTGTCTTTGTAGTTCAAATACCCGTGGTGGTGGATCTCTGAGTTCAAGACCAGCCTAGTCTACAGAGCAACTTCCAGAGCAGCCAAGGCTACAGAGAGAAACCCTGTCTTGAAAAACAAACAAACCACTGCTGTATTGGCAGACAGGCAGTGCTGTGCAGGCAGCCCCAGCAGCTGGTCACACTTGCGATTGATTACCTTTAAGGTTTGGGTAGCTGCTGGCCCGCCCCTATGCAGATCTTGCCGATGTCTTGCTTGCTGTTTGGAGTCCTTGGGAAAGGTACTGTCTATATTTTGGTTCCCACTAGCTTTTCAACTTGCAGAAATTCTTTTATGCAGTCTCTCGAGATCTGTTTATCAGGCTTCGGTGCATATCACCCACGATTTTTGGTTTGCCATTCCCAAGAGGTCTCAGGCTGCCAAGACGATGTAACAACAGAAATCATTTTGCAATGTTTTCTTGCATCTTCTCTGTTGCTTGCCGGGGCTGAACACCCAGAACCAAGGTTTTTTTCTAGCTTCTGCTATTGCCAGCATTGTCCTGGGTATTGAGTCACCCCCCTCTTCCACACCCCCATAAACATGCAGCGCGCCATCACTCCCCCCCCCCCCCTTTGGGGTGCCCAGTGTTTTTCTCTTAGCTCTTGTCAGCTTTCTCCAGACTGTTCTCTGGAGACGATCCTTTCCCGCTTCAAGGTTGCTCCGTGTCTTCTGTTCTCATGTGCTAATTCCTTTGAGAGTTAACAGCATTTGTTGAGGTGTAGAACGGGTATGTGTAAATTTGCAGATGGCCACGAGATGTCGCTCTACACCCGCGGTATCGGTTCTGTTATGGCCAGGAATGTTTAAGCGGAGGGTTTCTGCGTGAAAGCAGACTTGATCTGTTTTTTGGAGTGCAGAAAACGTATCCTTCATTAAGATCTAAAGGAATATAGAATCAAACATTGTGCCTGGGAAGAATCTCTAAGGATTTATGCTTTGTTTATTTATTTTCTTTTTTGTTCAAAATTCTCTACGACATTCTCTTGCCTCAACTGTGAAAAAAGTTATGCAGCAATATCTGTATTGCTGTTTGAAATGATTTTCAAAACTTCCAGGAAGATTTAGCTTAGTTATGGAATGCAGGTTTCAGACTTTTTCGTACACTCAAAACTCATTACAACTAGTTTTTCTTTAGTGTGATGATTATATGGTTAACACCATCTCTGTTGAGCCTGTTTGTAAGAAGGCATTCGGTAATAGTTTTTGTTTTTTAAATGAATAAGTTGGAAGAATAATTTAAAATTTTGACTAAAGGCTATTTTGTAACACTTGTTAAATGCCCTTAAGAATGATCTTGTCCCTTCTTTATTTTATTTTTAATGAATATGCCATCAATTTAATAAAGGTAATGGTTTAAAAATAGCCTTAAACTTACTTTTTTTTTTAGTTTTAAAAATAGTTTTTATTCTTATCTTATTTAAACATTTCATATATGTGTATTGTATTTTCATAGTTTCCCCCTTGCTTCATGGCCTCTTTTAAGTTATTATTGTTTATTTATATATGAGCAAATCAACACATAAATACAACATGCTGAGTTTATTCAGCGTTGCCTGCGTGTGTATGTTTTTAGGGCTGATGGCTTGGGATTGGATACCAAATGAGGGTGCTCATCCTAGAAGAAGCCTCATTCTCCGTCTTTGACCAGTCACTAATTGTCTGTAGTTCTTCATCTAGGGATGGGGTCCTCTGAGGTTCCCCCATCCATCTTGTGTCAACACGTCAACTGGTGTTATCCGTGCCTAGGTCTTGTTTAGGCAACTGTACTGTTGAGATTTCCACGGCTTCTCTGCTGCGTGTATCCCGGAAGAGGTCCTGGTCCGCCGCCTCTCACAGCCCTCTCTCTCCCTCTAGTGCAGCGTTCCCTGAGCCTCAGGTGCAGGCGTTGTGGTGCTCAGATGTCAATTGGAGTTGGGTTTCCTGTAACACGGAGCGGTTCACAGCCAAAGTTCAGGGTTTGGGCACAAGCTGAAGAAATACTTTTCCCTAAGAGTTTGGTGAACCGGAAGACAAGGGTGAGGACGAGAACCAAACACTGGGGGCTCTGCTGCTCTGCGGAAGCGAATTCTGGGCAGTGAGTTCACAGTGGAGACCAGCGCGATTCTGGGTGGCCCTGCTGCAGTTACAATGCTCCTGGATCCAGAAATGCTGGCCAGCAGGGCTGTGCCGGAGACATTTTCTTCCCTTCAGAGACAGGCATCGCCTTACTTGCCTCATGAATCCCAGATCATCCTTCCTGGTTTCTCTCTTCCCTTCTCCTTCTCTCTTTTGGCCACATCTGCTTATTTTAAAGAAAATTGATGCTAACATATGTTTTTGGTTACAACAGGTATTCTGGGGACATAAACTATATCATGAATACCTGTTGTAACCAAAAACATATGTCAGCATGTGTGTGTCTGTTTTACTTACTACCAGCATGCTTTCATAACTCCCAGCAGATTGTTTTGATATTTGCTTTTCCTTCCTTGAACATCCTGATTCATTTTTATCTGATACCAGCTCCGTTTATGGCAATCAGCTGGTAACTTCATCTCACAATTGCCTTGACGAGCTGCATACAAGAAGTGTGGTCTTGTTGCGATGCTGGTACTTGCCTGAGTCACAGCTTGCATCAGCAACTGCAGCCTGATTTGTGATTCCCTCGCATCCTCTCTAACCTCCCACCTAAGCTACACTATGGTGATACAGAAGGAATGGCACTTGGTTTTAGTAGAAAACCTAAGTAATTTCCGGTGCGCTGCTATGAAAGGTTCGGAAAACTTTAAACAACAATCTTTATCTGTATTAATGAATCACCTTTGCCCTGTTTTTAGAGCTTGTTTAAAGCCATTCTTAAAGGGTTTGTCAAAGTGACTACTAAGTAGTAATCAGGACAATAGTCCATTGAGGTTTTACAAGTTGGGAAAGGATGTGGTTTTCGATGGAGATCTGAACCTGAAGGGCCATATGTAGCTTTAACCCAGTTAAATACCTCGGGCTCTGATACAATAGTTGATTTTCAAGTGTGTTTTGGAGGCGGGGGATATGCTCAGTGGTTATTTGCCTAGGATGTTCGAAGAGCTGGGTTAGATCCTCATACCAAACAATAAGCAAAATCAAACCAAACATACCTGGGTGTTAGTTTAACTTCTTAAAAACTCATTTATTTGGGACCTGATATCTGCTCCTTTGTGGGTTATATTATGGTAATTTGATACACCAGCAGTCGGGCTCTCTGAACCACAGAATGCAAGGGAAACCTTCCCTGGGACCCTGTGATAGGGAGATGGAGACCCCATAACATAGTTCGGTAGCTACAGGGTGGATTTCCATGAATGAGCACAGGTAATACTGGAGTCTATGGCATCATTAATCATGAACTCTCAAGATTATATAATGTAGGGGGAAAAACTTGGCTTAGGTCCCACAGGGACAGTTCTAAGCTTTGGGTTTTATAGCCCTGGAAGCCACTTTCCCAGATCTGTGGGACCCAGATGACGCCTTTTCCAGTCTTAAAGGGATAAATCACGTGTGTCAGGGTTTTGGGTAGCAGCAACAGCTATTGGTCCAACTGTGTGGGACTTAAAAAAACTTTCCCTCTGTCTCTCGTGACACATGTAGCTAGCACTTGCCCTTATGGGCTGGAATGTCCACTCCTGGAGGTGGGGGACATATCAGGTTGGATATGGTTTGTGCTGTGTCTTGTGTCTTCGGTGTCTGTGGTCCTGGGATTTTAAGATGTGGGTGGAAATGCGCACAGAAGAAAGCACGGATGGGGTGAGGCTTGCAGTGCTTGACACTCACCATCCCAGCGCCATGGGATGCAACTAGGACCTCAACCAGCTTCTGATGGATAGGTCCAAGTGGAACCAGACTTTCACTAGGAGCTGTAGCTCCAGCTGAGGTCTGGGGATGATGGTCAAGAGCAGGCATGACTCAGCCTTTATTCTGGAAGCGGAAGGAGGCATGTACAGGCCCAAAGGCTTCTGACGACATGAGAGGGACAGCTACCAGCCCCGAAGGCAAGATAACACCTTTGGTGGTTGTTGCTGCGGATTAGATTCTTGGGTCTGGGAGTGGCATGGTGTGAGCTCCTTGTTTGCAGCTGAGCTGTTGCTCTCAGACCAGGCAGCTCCCCCAAAGTGGATGTCAGGCCCATGAGGACCAGGGAATATGCCTGTTCTGCTGTTAGGATGAGGGTTCCTGGTGGCCTTCTTCTCTTAGCTGTTCCTGAAAGGATGGATTGCAGAGGAGGCGGGCTGGAGTTCCTTCTCTCGGCTGCCCTTCTGCCTCTCCTTGCCGTCCCTCTTTACTTGCTGGTTCACAGCCCTCCTCCCAGCGCTCTTCTCGGAGCTGAGTCTTTCCTTGGTTTCCCTGGCTCTTGCCTGTGGCAGAGTCAAGGACACGCACCTCTATTAGCTATCTCTGCCTAGTCTCCTGCTTCCAGTGTTAGAACTTAAAGTCTGTGATGTTCTCCACTTCCCAGTTAAGGCTGCATAGGGCTGAGTGGTCCGGAGTACACAATGGGATGGAGACCAGACTCCCTTGCAGCTTGTCGCCGGCTGCTCACAACAGCTCAGCAAAGTGCCGCTGTCTCTTTAAATGGAGGGAGAAGAGTGAGGTGTGAGATACAAGACCCTTTTAACCGTGTGTGTGTGTGTGTGTGTGTGTGTGTGTGTGTGTGTGTGAGAGAGAGAGAGAGAGAGAGAGAGAGAGAGGGAGAGAGAGACAGAGAGAGAGTGTGGGTGTGTGTATGTGTGAGTGTGTGGGTGTGTATGTGAGTGTGTGTGTGTGTGTGTGAGAGAGAGAGAGACAGAGAGACAGAGAGAGGGTGTGGGTGTGTGTATGTGTGAGTGTGTGGGTGTGAGAGAGAGAGAGAGAGAGAGAGAGAGAGAGAGACAGAGACAGAGAGAGAGTGTGGGTGTGTGGGTGTGTATGTGAGTGTGTGTGTGTGTGTGTGAGAGAGAGAGAGAGAGAGAGAGAGAGAGGGAGAGAGAGACAGAGACAGAGAGACAGAGAGAGAGTGTGGGTGTGTGTATGTGTGAGTGTGTGGGTGTGTGAGAGAGAGAGAGAGAGAGAGAGGGAGAGAGAGAGAGAGACAGAGACAGAGAGAGAGTGTGGGTGTGTGGGTGTGTATGTGAGTGTGTGTGTGTGTGTGTGTGTGTGAGAGAGAGAGAGAGAGAGAGAGAGAGAGAGAGAGACAGACAGACAGACAGAGACAGAGAGAGAGTGTGGGTGTGTGTATGTGTGAGTGTGTGGGTGTGTATGTGAGTGTGTGTGTGTGTGTGTGTGAGAGAGAGAGAGAGAGAGAGAGAGAGAGAGAGACAGACAGACAGACAGAGACAGAGAGAGAGTGTGGGTGTGTGTATGTGTGAGTGTGTGGGTGTGTATGTGAGTGTGTGTGTGTGTGTGTGTGTGTGTAAGAGAGAGTATGTGTGTGGTGTATGCTTTGCCTTCATTGCATATAAGCATGTCACACACGCGCAGTGTCTGCAGAAGACTAGAGGGCATCACATCGCCGAGAACTGGAGTTAGCAATGGTTGGGAGCCACCGTGTGGATTCTGGGAACCCGGCCTGGGACCTCTGTGAGAGCAGCAAGAGATCTTAACTGCTGAGCCATCTCTCCAGCCCTGCAATAAGAGAATCTTGGCGTGAATCACATTTGTTATGTTGGAAATCATGTATATAATTCAGTGTGTGTATATATAGGAAATCCACACTGGGTGACTTGTGACTGTCTGCAACTCTGTTTCCAGGGATCTAACTCCCTCTCCTGTTCTCCATGGATACTTGCACACATGGGTGCATACACATGAATACACACAGACACACATACATACGAGGCATATACGTTTTAAACAGCTTTCTTTAAAAATGATAATGTATAGGATAAGGATGGATGCTGAAGATCTTAAAGCTAGTGGATCTTCATCCTGGAAAGCCCTGGTGTGATGTAAGACAGGGCACAGCTGTAGAATTAGTAGATAAGAAACCGCTTTCTCTGTGTGCTGGGGTCTAAGCAGCATCTCTCACGAATGTGAGTGGTTTGGAGCCATCAACCCTCCCCAAGGCTTTCTTGGTTGAGGAGCGAGTCCACTGTGAAGTATAATTCCACTATTTCAGTATAAGCCTGTTGACCGTGAGGATGAAATGTAGAATTCTCCCGGCTTTGAAGTGGCTTGGAAGGCTTGTCTCCATACCCCAGATTGTTCCTGTCTCAGCTCTCAGCCTGATCGGCTGCTTTTTGAGGCATTTGCTATTTTTAGTTGTGAAGATGGTTTTCTTGAATCACTGGCACATTCACTATACATTTGAGGAAATAAATGTTAATTTATCTGTGCGTGTTTGATTTTCATTCAATTAAAATACTGTATTTAGGAGACACAGTCCTTTTAATGGAAGTAGTTTCTCATTGAAGGGAGTTTTTCAGGCGAAGGCCATTGCTGGGCCCTTTTCTATAGAGTTAGTAAGTAAATTTAACAGAAAATATAGGATTTCCAGTACTGGCTTGAGTAGAAGGCCAGTTAATGCTTACATCAATTTAAGGGAAAGTAGGGACTGCATTTATGTGTGTTAGCTTTTTCCTTCACTCTCCATTATCAGCGCTGAGTGGAAGGAGAGAAGTATCATCACTTGTGAGGGCCAAAGGGGGCTTTAGCTCATGCTACCCAGCTCCTCATGTTTGTTATAAACTTCTGGAAAAAGGAACATTTTGACAGAACATTTGAAGGATTTGTCTTTTTTTATTTTAATAAACGTTTTCAAATACAGTCCTGGAGAGTGTGTAATCTGTGTACATGTGTAGTCTACATGTGTGTGGTGTTTGTATGTATAGTGTGTGTGTCACACATCAGTAAACTGAGCTCTCATGAGGCTTGCTATGAATTCCTGTCTTATTTATCAATGCACCTAAGTGATGTCTCATCTACATAGCTAGTTCCAGGTCATCCAAGCTAAGAGCCTGGCTCAAGAAAACCAGTTGACCTAGTACATATGCTAAGTCACTCAGTGTCCTGAATATTGTCTTTTACTAGTCACTTTGGGAGACAGGAAAACACCTTTGAAAGAAATCCTCATGGAAGAAAAATATTCATGAAATGCTTCAAGAAAGACAAAAAGTCAGTTTGCCTTAGTGAAAACTACCACATCAAACAATAGAAAAAGAATTGAAAACAACGATCGAGGGTAAGGAGGATCCAGTCTGTGCGAACATTGAAGATGTCTCCAAAACTGGAATGGTGGGCAGAACTTCACTTAGGGAGTTCAGAAGTGGGCCAGGAAGTTGTGTGTGTGTGTGTGTGTGTGTGTGTGTGTGTGTGTGTGGTGTGTTTGGGGACCGAGGTCAGTTATCACAAGCTATACTACCCAGAGTTAAGACAAAGGTTTCCTCTCTCACATGGCAATCTGATCATAAATACAGTGTAGCGTTGTTGCTAAGGCAGGTCTTGGTGTCAGCGATTCTCAGGTGTCTCAAGCTTCTCAGTCATGCGTGGGTTATGCCCTTATCAGTGCATTAGATGATGGTTTAGTGATAGGTGATCGCATCTGAGGAAAGAGGAGGAAGAAAAAGAAGTGTACACATTTTTCTTTTGAGACTGGGAATGTGCTCTTTCAAAAAATACATATTAATTCCTTAAGAATTTCTCATACACATACCCTGTATTTTGATCATAATCATTCTACTCTTCCCCTAATTCTCCCGACATCCATGCCTTTCCACCTCCTTCCAACATACTGAATAAAATGGACTGCGTGTATTCATGGGTATGGAGACATGAGATAATATTCTTAAGCTGGAGGATCCTGTGTAGCTGACACAGAGGAAGAAATCAGATACATGTCAATTCTATGATTCTAAAATGGTGTTATAAATGAGCATGAGGCCAATTCCCTCCCCTCACTGTCGCACACGAAGGTAGAAGGCACGGACCCTCTATAGATAATGGTGGTCTTGGTAGTGACAGAGGGTGGCATCTTTATAAGAAGCAAGAAAGGAGGAGGAAAGATACTAGCACCAGCCCCCACAAAGGAGTGCCCCAGAACACCTTCAACTCCCTTCCGCAAATGTTCCAGAAAGCCTTTCAAAAACTGTGCTGACAAGGAACGTGCTTAAAGTCATGGTTGGGGAAAAAATGAACTGATCCTGTAAACCGTGAAACACCAGTCAAAACAAACCACCAAAATGGCCGTGACAAACAAGGCAAATAATCACAAGTGTTGACAGAGACACGGGTAATTTAGAGTCCTCGTTTCTTTGTGTGTGCTGAAAATGAAGATAAACAGTAACCTTGGAAAACAGCCTGGCAGGGAAGCTACATGTTCAAGAGAAATAAAATATTTGCAGAGGAATTTGTGTCTGAATATTCACATCAGCATTACTCATAAGAGCTAAATAGTGGGAAAACCCAAGTATTCATCAATTGATTAATGAATAACTAAATGCAGTAATCCAAAAGTGGGATTAAATTGGTTATTTTAAAAAAGAAAAGAGGGGCATATACTTATAACAACATGGACTAACTTTAAAAATACATTAAGTTAAAGAAGTGAACAATTCACTTTATATGACATGTCTATAGAAAGGGGATCCAGAGAGACAGGCGGTAGATTAGTGCTTTCCAAGGGCTGGGTAGCTGGTGATTGAGCGTGTCTCAGAAGGGTGATTTAGAATGGACTTTTTTTTTTTGTGTGTGTGGTGAATGAGAATCTTCTAGAGCTGATTGTAGTGGTAGCTATACAACTCTGCGAACATTCTGAAAACCAAGTCATGACTTCACTGTGTAAGTTTTGTAAACTTACATGTAAAATTGTTAAAACAACTAAAGGTTCAACAACTTACAGAGATATGTGCTTTCACTGCGATGAAAAAGTAATAATAAGAAAAACCATGAGTGCTGGAAGTCATTCCTCAAAGGCAGTAGTGAGCCCAGTGGCCCGCTTACCCAGTGTCGTGGGCATTTACAGCACCAGGCCCTGCCTAGAATGGCTCCGACCTAAGTACTGTGTGGTATGAGAAAATGGGAAGAGAATGTGTTAAAACATAATGTTTTAGAAAGAGTAAATCACGATTCTTGTGCAGTTATAATGAATATGTATTAAAGATTTTATTTAACTTATGCAGTGAGGGAAATTGGCAGATGTTCTAACTCGTTCAAAAGAGAATTCAGAGAATAGACGTACCCGCACATGTTCTACAACAACTCTGTGATAACTATCCAGGCTGGAAATAGATGGCGTGGCAGAGGGTGCCATCTGTAGATACTGCTTAGCAAGGACGGACTCAGATGGCTGGGGGATCCTCTAGACCACACAGTCTTAGAGTGAAACATACAGTCTTCCTCTATGCAGTTTTTTTCCCAAATAGCTCATGGCATAGAAGGTGGGTGAGGAGCACCCAGAAAGCACATGAATAGTCAGTGTTTGTGCCCAGAGCAGCAGACCTGATGGGAATGATGGCGCTGGACACCAGGGATGAGAGAAAGGATGATTTGTTCAGACAGGAGGCAGTAGCTGGAGGAAGAGAGGGGCAGAAAGGGAAGAGAAGGGCTGTCTCGGCAGGCAGGAGGGCAGCTTGAATAGATGGACTTTGACACTTACTAGACCTGGGGGATGCAGGCACAAAGGGAATCCAGGCTGGATCTGTGCTTTTGTAATCAAGTTTCAGTTGTTACTCAAGGAGTGCTTTTAAAAAAAAATGTGTCCAATTTATCTAATAACCAGTTCACGCACATAATTTACCAAAACCACCAGTTTGTTTCAGTTCGCCGTAATATTAGCAAATTGCTCGTTGATTCAAACCATCTTTTAAAAAATTGGTCTAAAAAAAAAAAAATTGGTCTGTTTCCAGATTCTGATTCCCTGGGCAAATGGGCTTGCCAATGTTGAGTGGCTCTTTCTGTAAGCCACTTTCTACATTCATTAATTTACACATTCATCCGTTGACAGACATTTTGGTACTTACTCTGCGTCTGGCCCTGATCTGCAGCAGAAGCTTCTGCCAACAGGGCTGTGGAAGAAAATGCTCTCCATGATACATAATTGACAAAGATGCCTTGACTCAGAAAGATCTACCCCAGATGGGAGTCTAAGTTAGTAATAAGATGATTGTATGGTTTGAATAGGGATGCCCCCATAGGCTCATAGTTTTGAATTCTTGGTCATTAGGGGGTATGCTACTTGACAGGGATTAGGAGATGTGGCCTTGTTGGAGGAAGTGTGTCACTGGGAGTGGGTTTTGAGGTTCAAATTCTCAAGCCAGGCCCAAGGTCACTCTCTTCCTGCTTCCTGTGGATCTGGATGTAGAACTCTGAGCTACCTCTTCAGCACCATGTCTGTCTGAAGTCACCACGCGACCCGCCATGCTTCCCACCATGATGGCAATGGACTAAACTTCTGAACTCTAAGAAAGACCCAACTAAGTGCTTTCCTTTATAAGAGTTGCCATGGTCATGGTGTCTCTTCACAGCAATAGAACACTGACAAACAGAGCAGGGGACAGTAACAAGACACAGGAGAGTGTAATATTACTTTCCTCTTAATTTGCACAGCGCTCTTCTGTAGCTTGTTAGGAGGTAGCAAAGGGCTAGAGGCCTTTCTAGAGCACTTGCCTAGCATGTGCAAGGCCAGGGGTTTAATCGTCAGCACTGAAAAACCAGAAAAGATGTCAAGAGATAGCAGATTTATAAAAGGAATGACCAGGTCATGTTTTACAGATTCCTGTGTAAGTTATCTGACACAGATCACTTCCTGCAGAAATAATGTTAAAGCAGGAGTTAGGTTCCTGGTTCATGGCTCAGTAGTTGAGTCACAATGTGGCAGTGAGCGTTGCAGGAGAATGTGTGCTCTGGTCCCAGAGATGGGGACTTTGAGTCCCTCAGGCCTGGCTTTGATTAGCTGTTGTCCTGGACATATATCTGAACGTCTCTGAGTCTGGACTCTGACATGCGGATTCAGAGCCCCACCCTAAGGATGGCTAGCTAAATAAGAAGATGCAAAGCAGATCCAGCCCGCCTCTCAGGCCGCATGCAGCCCAGGATAGCTACCAACGTGGCCCGATGCACTTGTGGGTCACATTCTGTTGCAGGGTCAAAAGGCTGGAAAGCCAAAGTTGTCAGAGAATGAAACTGAACGCAACTTTTGCTGTTATTGCCTTCTGTCTTCTTGAAAAGAAGAAGGTAAGTATAAGTTGCTGTTTCAAGGACTCTGGGTCCTCAGCCCTGTGCTATGCTATTGGCCAGTGACATCCTCAGGGACATTTTACCTGCCTAAGGCTGGCCCTTTTATAGTAGTAAATGGTCTTTGAGTTATTTGTGCTTCTATAGTCTGATGCCGTGGAGTCTGGCCCTACTTTGTATTCTATGTTAGCCATACATTTCTGGGGGGAGCAACCAGGGATGTTACTCGTTTGATTCAGCTGTAAGTCACTTGTAGCCAGGCTCTGAGAGCACAGGTCTCTCCAAGAGACCTGTTATTGAAGGGGCCTTCCAACCATGGCACCAGGGACTGCCCGAGACTGACCTTGGTGCCCCACCTAGCAACCAGAGAATGGTGCCTGGTAATGGCACACCCACCCTGAATGGTGCTCAGGCCACTGCAGGAAAGAGTTACCTGCATTGCCTGGGCTTAGATGATCGGGGAACACTTTGGGCATCTGTATCACCCCTACTGAGGCTCAGGGGACATCACTGAAGAGGGGGCAGGAATGATGTAAGAACTGAAGGAAGGGATAGGGTGAGGTGGGATGCTATCTTAGAAGCTGGGCAGTGCTGCTGCTCTCTGGATCTTCGCTAGCACAGAGGAGGCATGTCAATATCTCGACGTGGGGTTGGGAATGAGGAAAGGGGCCCTGAGAAATTCTAAGTAGATAATCATAGCCAGGCAGGAAGAGACTGGTGAAGCCCCGCCCCTCCCTGAGTATAAATGGGCAGTTAACGACTACCAGGGCTGGGGAAACCTCCTTCAGTGGAGTAGCCATCCATCTGGACCTAAGTTTCTGTAAAGAATCCCTCATCCAGGGAAACCCTAATAAAACATAGTGGGGGCGGGGCTGGGAGATGGCTCAGCGGATAAAGCACTTGTCGCACAAGTCAGTGCCTTGAGTTGGACTCTCCAGAACCCACAGCAGGAAAAGCTGGGCAAGCATGGCCGCCACCTGTAATCTCGGCCCTCCAGAGGTAGCGGCAGATGGACTCCCTGGGGGCAAGTTGGGACTAGCCAGGAACTGGCAAGCTCTGGATTCGAAGAGGAACCCCGCCTCAGTGAAAGTGGAGAACGAGGGAGATGGAGGAAGACACCTGACATCAATTTCGGGCATGCGTGCCCCACCACACTTGTGAACATGAGCACACAGATGCACATAAACCACACACACACACACACCAAGAAAATAGAAAAGAAAAACGTCTGGGAAGAGGAAGTGGGCAGCGGGAGTGGGAGGGGGACAAGACAGGGTGACCCGAGGTGAATTGATCAAAATGCGTTGTGTGTATTCTTGAACATTCTTAAGAAAGCCTTTACCATATATAAATAATGTACGCAAATAGAAAAGAAAAAAGTCGAATACAGTCACCAAACCGAATCAAATCCCAAAGGAGCATCCTGCAGGGGTGGTTGCAGGCCCCTTCGTGATCTGAGACTTCCAGAGACTCGTGTGCTTTCCTCTCAGCATCTGGCTGCACACAGGCCAGGGAGAAGGCAAGTGAGCAACCATGATGTGTTTGAGCCCAAGCACCAGCTGCTCCCTATAAGGTCTGTCTTCCTGGACTGCCGGTGCCCCTCCCTCGGTCTTCAGGTCGTCTTTGCCTTGTGTCCTCTCAGAGACCATACAAACTCTCTAGTGTCTCCTGGTGTCTCTTTCTGTGAGGACACTAGTCCTATTGGGCCCTCCCACCCTGTGGTGGCTTGAATAAAAATGACCCCCACAGCCCTAGGGAGTGACATTATCAGGAAGTATGGTCTTGTTGGAGGAAGTGTGTCACTGGGTGGGGGGTGGGGGCTTTGAGGTTTCAAATGCTCAAGTCAGCTGCAGTGTCACTGTCTCTGCCTGCTGCCTGTGGATCAGGATGGAGAACTCTTTGCTCCTTCTCCAGCACCATGTCTGCCTGTGTGCTGCCTTGCTTCTCACCATGACAATAATGGACTAAACCTCTGAACTGTAAGCCAGCCCCAATTAAATATTTTCCCTTATAAAAGTTGCCATGGTCATGGTGTCTCTTCCCAGCAACAGAAACCCAAGATCCACCCCTATTCCATGTTGTTCCACCCTGCCTCCACAGAAACCTGAGCTCCACATCAGTCACAGTGGAAGTTAGGGATTCTGCTTAAGGATTGGGTCAGCGGCACACAAATCAGAACCCAACAGAGGTTGTCTTCCTACCTCCCAGCATCTATGCCGGTACCTAAGCTCCCTGCTTAAAGAATAAAGGGACAAATATGAGGTTAGAAGTCCATCCATACCTGGTATCAATTGCAGACCAACAGAGTGACTTTGGAGTGTTAGCCTAACCTGTCTGAGCTCCCATGCCAGCAAGCTGGAGGTAAGCCTGCCCTTCCCAGTGCCCCGAGAGTGAAATGACACAGGGCATGAGGAGCCTCCAGGCCTGGCTGTGCCAGGTGGCAGGTGCTCAGAACAGGCAGCTGTGGAGGTTTATACTTCACAGGTTGCTTGTGATTTTGCCTTTGCACCCACAGGGCTTTTCCACTCACGGGCTCATCACACACCTGCAGGAAGGAAGCATCGGTAGCATCCACGGCAAGAGGGCAAAGGCTTCCCTTCCCCTGTGCTCTCCCAGTATCCTCTGCAACGGATGGTGCCGGCCGCCGTGTGCACTTACATATGACACAGGTAGACTGTTTGGCTGAGATGTCTTCTAATCTCGGCTCTTCATTATTTTGTGGCTGCCGTTCTTGTCAGCTTTGGTCCCCAGCTAACGTTTATGATCTCTTTTAAGTAAACATCGGAGAATAACAAAACCTCATGCACAGCTAATAGGAAACAGCAGGGGAAGAGGAGAAGTTATTTTCCCCTCCATTACCAGTCTACCTCCATTAAAACCCCAACTGAGATCAAGGTTATCTGCAACAAGCACAGAGAGAGGCCGGGGCCAGCCTCAGCGCATCCCATGGAGACATTCTCTTGCTAGGGTTTTCAGGGCTTTTTGTTCTTCGGATTCTGTGGGTGCATCTCTCTGACTGTAGGCACGCTGTTGCAGAAAACCCAGAATGTATCAAGAGCAGCGCTATAGCTGCCTGGCTTGTTAAACATTGAGAAGTTGCATTGTCTGGATTGTGAAGGCTATCTTCTTGCATTTGCATTCTAGACTTGAATATAGAAGTCTCTACATTTTTTTTCCAATTTCTTTCAGCTTTTATTTTATGTTCGGGTGTTTTGCCTGTGTGTATGGCTGTGCACAGTATGCAGGTGGTGCCCACAAAGGCCAGAAGAGGGTGTCAGATTACTTGGAACTGGAGGTATGGAAAGTTGTGGGCCGCCATGTAGATACTGGGATTTGAACTCAGGTCCTCAGGAACAGCCATCAGTACTCTTAACTGCTCAGCTGTCTCTCTGGCCCAAGGCTCTGCAAACCCCTAAGGAGCGTCCCCTACATAAGTGTAGCTAGCTCCCTGCCCCCAAGCTCAAACTACTCTTTGAAAGAGTTTGAATTTAATTTCTGTTTTTTTCTTTTTGTCACATGGGATGAACGCAGGTTGCCGACAGGAGAATTCTGCAGGCTGCAGTCAGAGCCCTGGTCACATACACGGAGATGGCAGAGGTGGGGCAGAGGGAGGACAGTGACTTCCCTGATGAAGGGGGCAGCCTTGAGTGACAACAGCTGCTGGTCCTGGTGCGATTCTGCTCTGGGAGAGCTGGAGAGAGGAGGAGAGGAGGCAGCGCTGCTCCTCCAATCAGAACGCCTGGTGCTTGTTGCCCTGAGGACACCGGCAGGGCAGATGCAAGAAAAACCTGAGGCACCAAGCAGAGCCCACCAGCGTTTGTTTCGGGGCTGATGTTAGGACTTGTCACTTCTGGCTCCGAGTTCTCCATGAAATTTCCTTTCATTTTGTTTTAGTTCTTACCTTGGAGAGTCTTCCTTTTCCGAAGTATTTTACAGGACCTAATCATTAGAAAAACTCCCCTGGCAGTTTTTAGTTTGCCCCTTATTGAGGAATGAGCTTATTGTGTGAGGATTGAGCCCACCCCCCACTCATACACAGAAGCTGTAACTCGCAGTGTGGTGGTTGCATGTTGAGTCTTTGGAAGGTAGTTGGCTCGGATGAGAGGACAGAATGGATTGGTAGGCACTCGTGATGGCGTTGGAGTCCTGAGTAGGAGGAAAACCAGAGCTCCCCTGCTGTCTATGGTGAAGGGGACACTGGGAAGGTTCTGTGTCAAACCAGGAAGAGGAAGCCAATTCAGCACTGAACAAGGCCTCCAGAGCAATGAGAATGAAGGCCGTGGCATCAAACCTACCCAGCTATGGTATTTCATTATGGCAGCCTGAATCCACAAGACTGGAAGGAGTCAGCCAGTGAGATGTATGAACAATAAATATGCTAGTTTTTAAAAATAAAAAAGAAAAGAAAAATTAAAAAAATGTTAAATCAGACCTGATTTGTCTGGTTTAGAAAAACAGAAGGTCTGCATAGTGCTGAAAATGACCGTTCATTCATTATTCATCCATCCGTCCTAGCTGAACTTGAGATGAATGAGGCTTTCCCTGACTCTGGTGTCTCGCAGCACAGGAGCGCTCCTGGGGGGTGGGATCAGATCTGCGTTCCCAGCATTTCATCCCTTAGTCTCATAGACCACGTAATTACTACTTTTATATCAGTGAACCTGTGTGTGGGGGGGAGAGATAATGCACTGCCTCGGAGAGCAGGGGATTTAAATGTTTAAATGCCCTTCTATAAATATGAACAGCAAGAGGTGCAATGCACCCTGAATGGGCATCTCACCTGGCTCTGTCCTCCTTAGACATTGCGTCCCCTCACTACAGCCTCAGAACCACACAGTAAGCAACGATGACATGCAAAGTCCCAGAATCCCTGATGCCCAATGGAAGGCGGGTCATTCTGCTTTGAAGGCCGGGAGAACTATTGGCACTTTGATGAGGAGGAAGAGGAGAGAACTTTTCAAACAGCTTCTCTGCTACAGTCCTTTATATTCATTGCTCCATTTATATCTCTGAAAGATGCAGCGTCATTCCTGTTTTAGCGATAAGAGAACCGAAGCTGAGAGAGTGAACAACTTGCTAGTACTTGAGTGTAATTTGTCTCCAACTCCAAGTCTAGCATTCTCGAGGTCAGCTCTTTGCAAGTCCCTTCAATCGGAAGGAGCAGCCAGTCTTTAAGCAATTAGTTGATTGTTACTGTCTTAATCGCCGCCATGTTTCCACACTGACTCTAATGAGCTTGGTGGGAACAAGGAAGTGTTACTTACCAGTTTTTCTCCTTCTTTGTGTTTGTTCATGTGTGGGAGTCAGTGTGCAGGTATCACAGAGTGCATCTAGCGGTCAGAGAACCTTGTTTGCTTCAGGGTCTCTTGGCTGTTTGCTCCTGTGTATTTCAGGCTAGCTGGTTCCTAAGCTTCCAGGAATTCTGTCTCTATTCCCAACCCCATCCCCATCCCTACAATCTCACCCATAGGAGCACTGGCATTACAGGTGTGTGCACCTGTGCTTGGCTTTTAAATAGGTTCTGGGGATTTGAACTCATGTCCTTTCACTTGTATGCATGTGCTTTACCCATTGACTTGTCTCCCCACTCTATAAGATTTGTGTAATTAACTTGAAATCCATTTGAGAAGATACTGTGTGATATAAATATACAGATTTCCATAAATATAAAGATATAAATAATATCTCCTTCCACTTCTGTTAAAGGGAAGACTAGAACCTAGAGAGAAGGGAGGGCTGGAGGGAGTAGCTGGGAGGAAAAACGAAGTTTTCCAGGAAGGCAAGGCACTCAGGCTAGAAATAAGGGACCATGGACAGGCAAGGGTGATGAAGGTTCAATTTTTATACTTATACATGAGATTTATGATGGTGTTGTCTGTAAGGATTCTTTCAGCTCCATCTCATGGATCTCTGAGTATGAGCACTGGTCATCTGGGAGGAACTGGGTAGACCTTCAGTCTTCTGGGATGTGGTAGAAGTCCTGAGATTTCCTTGTTTGCTTCTCTGCTAGATTCCCACCCAGTCATCAAACACAGCCTAGAGAGTGAATTAGCCATGCTAACAGCCATGTGCACTGTTCTCTTGTTGCAGAATTTTGGTTTTCTTACAAAGCGCAATTGACTGTGCGCTGGTGCAGAAAGCATCGCTAAAGGCAGCTCTCACATTCTGCACCACTTTGAATCAGCACAGGTAAAACTTTGAAATTATTGTACACAAGCCCCATACCCTGTTCTGGTTTGGGCATACATGGTCTTCTGTGATGGCAGACCTGCTCCCTGGGACAAAGGCCCATCTCTCACAGTGAGATTTGCCCATGTGTCCCCTTTCCACAGCATATCCACCCTGAGAGGCAGCAAAGACAGATCTAGACAGAGACATAGGAAAGCAAGAAGACAAATCTGGACCCCGAGCAGAGCTGGGTTTACAGGCTTGAACTGCTATGCCCAGCTTTTTATGTGGGTTCTGGGGACCAGAACTTGGGTCTTCATACTTGCATAGCTAACACATATTGAGTGAGCCTCCTCCCTAGCCCAATCGGATTGTCCTTCTGTGCTGAAGGTGAAATATATCCCTCTCTGGGGGTCAGCATGAGCTATCAGGGCCACCCACAACTATGAGCTCATGGGGACGGCCTATGTGCTGTCACTCTGTCTGCTCAAGGGTTCCAGACAGGAACTAGGACCCTTTCCTCCCCTTCCAATTGACTCTTTCCGTAGTGATATCTGCCCCATGGAGACAATGCAGTCTGTCATCTCTACTTGGGGCCCAGACAGACAGATCCCTGGAGCTCATTGGCCAGCACTATAGCCAATCAATGAGCTTTAGGTTCTGAGAGACCCTGTCTCAAAAGATAAGGTGGAGAGTGTAGAAGACACTTGATGTCCACCATTGACCTCCAGATGCACACATGTGTGGACCTCCGTGAACACATACATATATAGCTCCTGCCCCAATCAAACCCAAAATGTGTTCTAGAAATATGGATGCTGAACTCTGTCATGGAAGAGGGCTACAGACTGTCCTGTGCTTGATGCTTCCTTCCTGAGGTGTGTCTCCTTTCCTACCCGTATCATCATGGTTGGGGGTGGGGAGTGTGGCCCGCTTTGCCAGCCCCTGACTCTTCAGGCTGTGGTCTGCTTAGCAGGGAGCTTCACCCCGCCCCAGGGCTGGCTGGTGTACTGCCTGTTTGCGGGTGCAGTGCCAACTTCTTCTCTTCAGTCTCCTGGATGTTGAGATACCCTCTCACCCGTGTGTCATTCAGCCCACTACTGACTCTCCCCTTTGCACGCGTATTAGGCTGAGGTCCTTTATCAGCAGACAGAACATCAGAAGTGGCCTGGGGGCCAGGCTACTCAGCTGCTTTCAGCATCAGATAATCTTATCTCACCCTGCCCCTGGCGTTTGCTGCTTCTTAGGAACATAAATTGGTCTGTTTACTGACTTTTATTTTTTTTTTTTTTACCTTAAATAATATCCTTCTCCTCTGCAACAGCCAGCTCCTGGGAGATGAGGAGGAAGACCAGCCCTCAGTCCTTTGAAGTGGCAATTGCACACGAAAGGAGTACCGCTGCCTGCTCAAGCCACTGATTTTTCTTTCCTCTTCAAATTCGAATCGTCCTAGGAGCGGTTAATGAACTCACATAGGTTTTGGAAAGGACCTCTTAGAACCAGAGTGGGGATGAAAAAGGGGAGTTGACAATGTCAAATAGAGTTTTCTGTTCCTGTAGCTTGAGCTGGCTTCTGACAGCTTCCTGGTTGGAGGAGGGGCAATTAAGAAAAGTCTGCAAGCTCTCCCACAGAAGCACCCCTTGATAGAGAGGCAGGAAGTTCTGCCTCTTGTCATTCTCTAGGCACATAATCCAGAGCGACTCTCTAGCCAGGGGCGGGTAGTTTTATGGCGCCTCCTGGTTCTAGGCTTCTGGCACACCAGTTTGTCCTAAAGTTGTATCCCTGCTCTACCAGTCAGGGCTAATCTCACCCTTGGCCCCCAGGTCCAGGTGTGGCAGTCGGTGTACAGGTCAGCTCTCCTCTTCCTCATCTTTTAGAACTCATAGGGTCCAAACAACGCTGCTTGCATGCACATGGGTATGGTGCTGTCTTAGGGCTTCTTAACTGCGAAGGGACACCATGACCAAATCAACTCTTACAAAGGAAAACGTCTAACGGGGGCTGGTTTACGGTTCAGAGGTTTAGTCCATTATTGTCATGGTGGGAAGCACGGAGGCACACAGGCAGATGAGATGCTGGAGAAGGAGCATAGAGTTCTCCATCCTGATTCACAGGCAATGGGCAGAGAGAGAGAGAGCGACACAAGGCCTGACTTGAGCATTTGAAACCTCAAAGCCCACCCCCCTGTGACACACTTCCTCCAACAAGGCCACACCTACTCCATCAAGGGTCCATCTCCTAATAGTGCAATTCCCTAATGGGGGCATTTTCGTTCCAACCACCAGAGGCCATCCACTGTAACATGGGAAACCTACACTGGGACATTGGAACAGGGGGCCACAACCCAGTATAAATATAACTTCATCCCTAACCTTTGCCACCATCCATCAACTGCCAGTAACTTCTCAGTAGGAGTGGAGTCTCATTATCCCTTCCTTTTTATTCAGTGATGCTAGAATGTTATGTAGACAGCCATACTGCTGGGAGGTTTGCATGCAATGGCCGTATCAGGTGCAGAAGACAGCATTTCACAGCGCTCCTCTCCATCTTCCAGCTCTTACATTCTCTCTGCCCCATAGTCTGTTTTTTTCCTGGACTATTCCCTGAGTCATGGAGGTGCAGAGTTAATTTCCCATTCATGGCTAGACATTCCACAGTGACTTAGTCTCTAGCGCTTTGGCCAGTTTTGAGTCTCTGTGCTGACTGCTCTGCTGTGTGCATTTACGCTTATGTATGCTTTTTCAGTAGGAATAAAGAAACCATTTGTAATTTCCATTTCATGAATAATACATGTTCAGATTAAAACAATTTTGAACATGTAAAAGTAGAAAGAGAAACCTATAAAAAACCTACAATTCCGTCATGAAGAAATGACCTTCTCCGCGGTTATCTCACTAGCCAGACTAGATACTGGTGTTCCATACACAAACAAATGGACACGTCAGATGCTTGCAGGTGGCTGGCTCTGGTACGAGGGGAGAGTGGGTGCAGTGGTGTGGGTGGGAGCTCAGCACAAACACATCCTGGCTGTGATGTGGACCAGGACTTCATCCATGACTACATCATGGAGTAGGGACAGAAAAATCCATTTCCTGCTAAGAAGAGCGCGAGGGAAAGTTTCCACAGAATAGATGTTCAGTAAATGCCTGAAACAGTGGCCACACACACGCACACATTCATACATGCATGCATGCATGCATACATGCAGTCACACAAACACTCACACACATACACATGCATGTATGCACACACTCACACCCACGCACACCACATACACATGCACACATGTACGCACACACGCACACATACACTCACACACATGCACGTACACACACATGCATACACACACATGCGTACACACACATGCGTACACACACATGCGTACACACACATGCGTACACACACATGCGTACACACACATGCGTACACACACACACACACACACACACGAGCCCAGGCAGAGAAAAGGCAGGAAGGAGCTAGCTTAGTATAGCACATTTGGATCCCACCTAAGAGGGAACTTTGTTGCAAAACCCCAGAGAATGAAGACCCTGTACTCCTTCACGTAAGACCTCTCTCCAACCACCCTTTTCTGGAGGAGTAGGGACTCACTTCTGTCTGAACTTCTGTGGCACAATTAATCCATTTATCACAGTATAAAGTCTTTGAAATTGATAAGTGGCGCCTTACCTGCCTGCAGAGTTCTCTCGGGCAGGATAACATTTCACTTACCTTCGCATCCTTGGAGGTGCTCGCTGCAGTGGCCAGAACAGATGCATTGTCTGTGGGTGACACTCTTTATCATAGCTCACACAAAGCTATGCTGACTCGGGGTGCTTGCTTCTGTGCGAACATGTATGTGAGCTTTCTTTTGCAAACATGTGTAGGGGGACGCTGTGGGCAGACTATAGGATGGAGATGCTGTTTTAATGAGCTGGAGGTTTTTTAAAAAATCTGTTTAACACAGCACACGGAGATCCCCTTTGTCTATACTGAGATTCAGCATTTTTTGAAAACCTACTGGGAGTTAATACTTCTTGAAGTTTCCACCCGGAAAGTTCCCCAAGGCAAAGAGAATGACCGCTAGACAGGGTTGGGTGGGGGCAGTGGGTCAGATCATGAAACCTCCATGTTTTAAAAAGTTCTTCATTTAACTTTTTGTTTGCTTTTTTGAGGAAAGGCTATTCTCAAATTCTTTATGTAGCCTGGGCTAGATTCTAGGTTACATGTTTATCATTAAATAAGATTACTTTTTAAAAATAAGAACATATTAAATTTGGGATGTTATGGATTTGCTTCCTAACTGACAACTTTTTCATTGAAAACAATAAGCTACTAATCATATTCAACTTTGATTTTTTATTATATTAAGGTTTTTTAATTTATTAAAAATATTTTAATTTAATTAATAACTGATTATATATAAACAAACTTACATGTATGGGTGTTTTGCCTGTATGTCTGTGTTCCAGGAGTGTGCCTGGTGCCCACAGAGGCTGGAAGGGGGCATCCGCCTTCACATGGGTACTCAGAACTGAACACAGATTTTCTGGAAGGGCAGCCCGTGCTCTTCTGCGCCATCTCTCCAGCCCTCCTCCATTCAGTTTTAGATGTTTCACTTTGGAAGTTGGGTTCATTGTATTTGTCAGAGGATGCAAGCAGCCTTTTCCTCACTTGCTCCAAACATGCCGTAGTCTAGACAAAAGCACAAGTGTTAATAAGTGAAAATGGCTTCTGATTTCTCAGCGACAGAGAAGGAGTCAAGGGTGACATGGTATTTTCTCATAAGTAAGACGGCTTTGCGAACCGAAAGCCAATCAATGGCCGAGGACAGCCTGGTGTGCCTTCGGGTCAGGTGATGAGGAATTTGGTTTCAGACATGAAGATTCATCTTCCATTTTCAATGTTCCATGTCTTTGTTCAGAGCACGCAACACACAAAGCAGGTGTTAACACAAAATAAAAATTTAACAAAAAATGTCCAGCTCATCGGAAGGAGTAAGCCAGGCGGGCGTCTATGGAATGAGCTGACCGTGGTGACACCGCAGAACTGGAGTATCCTCAAGCAGATATTTAGCCTGAATGTTCTCATAAGATTCTAGGTTACATGTGAATCATTAAATACGATTACTTTTTAAAAATAAGAGCATATTAAATTTGGGATGTTATGGACTTGTTTCCTAACTGACAACTTTTTCATTAAAGCTACTAAGCAGAATGTATTATATACATATCGGAAATTGCCAAATAACAAATTTAAGTAATAAAAATACCAAAGCTTGTCAAGATAGAACTCAGAAGGAGGAGCAGGACAGGCATACTGCGGTTCATCCAGTGCTTTGGTTTTATTCCATACCAGCTGACCGCCAACTTTGATTTTCCCGGCTGTAATGCTAGGGATCAGTCTTGGGTCCCCAAATGATGCTTAGCACGCACTCTGTCACCGAAGCTGAGCATGCTATTAAGTACACACTCCATCACCAAAGCTGAAGATGTCCTGAGCATGCCCTCCATCACCGCAGCTGAGCGGCTTGACTGTAGATTCACAGAAAACAAGTCATAACTGGATTTCACCCTCAAGTGCTCTGAGTGAGTGAAACAGGCTTCAAGAAGACTCACCATGTCTGTGCCTTCATCTGGTCCTCCTGCCTTCCCTACCTCCTCTTTGGAACTTATATAGATTGAAGACCAGCAGCTCTCCAGGAATTCTTTAGACTGGGAATGATGTCCAGCCTTGTGAAAGGGGCAGCCATGGAGTTCTCAGTCTTCCCAGTGGGAAACAGGCATCGTTGGACTCCCCAGACGGCATCCTGTAAGCCAATATAATAAATCTCCTTTTAATGTATTCTGTAATGTAGATTCACCCTGTTAATTCTGTTCCTTTAGAGAGCCCTGACTAATAAAAACCCTTGGCACCAAGAGATAAAAGAATCTAAGGAAGCAACTTGGGTTAGAAGCTGTGTGAAGGGTCCTTCTGTCTCCACGAGTCACTCTCCTCAGCAGGGTGTGATGGGTCAGGAAGTATGTGCCTCTCTCTTTAAGAGGAGCTGGACAGCAATGGTAGGGCTTCCCAGATCCAGGCTAGCACCTTGTCCTGCCAGTCTACAAGAGCAGGTTGCATCCTGTGAAAGAAAGTGCCTTGCCTTATTAGGAGAGTCACGGAGAGACCCTAGTGGATGGTGGGGGCAAAGAGAGTCTATCGACTTCAGAAGCATACTCAATCCTATCAGGAGGAGACACAGAGTTGCCCCATTGGTTGACATATAAAACTTAGCTAGGCACAGCAGCCATAGCTCAACAGTTACACTTCAAGACCCAGCAATACTACTTTTGGGTATACACCCAAAGGATGCTCAATCATACCACAAGGACATGTGCTCAACTATGTTCATAGCAGCATTATTTGTCCTATTCAGAACCTGGAAACAACCTAAATTCCACTCGACTGAAGAATGGATAAGAAAAATGTGGTACATTTATGCAATATAGTACTACACAGCGGAAAAAAATAACAACATCTTGAAATTTGTGGACAAGTGGACAGATCTAGAAAACATCATTTTGAGTGAGGTAACCTAGACCCAGAAAGACAAATATAATATGTACTTACTTATAAGTGGATTTTAGACATGAAGTAAAGAAAAAAACCAGCCTACAGTTCATAATCCCAGAGAACCTAGACAACAAAAAGGACCATAAGAGAGACATACGTAGATCTAATCTACATGGGAAGTAGAAAAATACAAAATCTCCTGAGTAAAATGCAAGTGTGGGGATCATGGCAGAGAGTAGAAGAGGAGGGGAGCAGAGAAAAATATATATCTCAATAAAAACAGTTAAAAAATAAATAAAAAATGAGGTACAGATCTAAACAGAAAATTCTCAACAGAGGAATTTCAATGGCTGAGAAACACCCAAAGAAATGTTCAACATCCTTAGTCATCAGGTAAATGCAAATCAAAACAACTCTGAGATTCCATCTTACACCTGTCAGAATGGCTAAGATCAAAAACACAAATGACATCTCCTGCTGGAGAGGATGTAGAGCAAAAGGAACACTTCCACCATTGCTCGTGGAAGTGCAAACTTGTATATCCACTTTGGAAATTAGAAAGGCAGAAATCTACCACAAAACCCAGCTATACTACTCTTGGGCAAATACCCAAAGGATGCTCAATCAACAAGGACACTTGTTCAATTATGTTCATAGCAGCTTGCCCCTCAACTGAGGAATGGATAAAGTAAATGTGGTACATTTACACAATGGAGTATTACTTAGCTGTTTAAAACAATGACATCATGAAGACAAATGGATGGAACTAAGTGAGGTAACTCAGACTCAGAAAGACAAACATGTTGTGTCCTCACTCATAAGAGGATATTAGCTATAAAATAAAGGATAACTATGCTACAATGCTCAAACCAATGGAGACTAGGAAACAAGGAGGGTTCTATTTGGGTTTTTAAACATGAGTCTTGGGGATTGAACTTAGGTCTTCATGCTTGCAAGGTAAGAGCTTTATTGACTGAGCCACACCGCCTTCCTCAGCCCTAGAGAAATGTTTTTTTTTTTTTTTTACATTGCTTCAGTGAGAGCCCTGCTTTCTGAGCAAGGCCTCAGCTGAAGGTCCTGCCACTGCAGGTGTAGGGAGGACCCATCCATAACGAAAAGGTGACTTTGAAATTCCAGGTCCCTCCAAGAGGTTGTAAAAGGTTTAGTTTAGGTTAGACTTGATTACTTTGTGTTGTGTTCAGTAACTCAAAAATAAATATAAATAATTTGAGAAGATGATATTTGTTAGATTTCCATGTCATAGCGTCAGACCCAAGGGTGTAGGTTTGGGAGAGCTTCTTATAGATCTAAGACTTCTTGCATTTTATTTATTTATTTGTTCTGAAGCAAGGTCTCACTTTGCCATCCTGGCTAGCCTAGCGCTCACACGCTCTGGCCTCAGCCGTCTAAGTGCTGGAACTACAGGCCTGTGTCACCAAATCCAGTGACACTGCCCTTGGTGACCTTTGACTTTGCTAGAACAGTGCTTGGGTCTCACTCAGTACAGCCAGAGGAGAAAGAGCACCCAGCAAAACTGCTGGGTTTTCTGCTATGGCTTGGGAGTTTATTTATATTTTAAGAACTTGAGGATTAATTCGAAAATCTGTCACATATGGAGTGGCTCGGATTTTTGGCGAATCTGAGAAAGAATTTGAATGCTGCTCACCTTTAGAGAAGTAAATACAGAAGCCCTCGGCGGGAAGTGTGTGTGGAATAAGGATGGCCTCTTTTCTCCTCGAGGGTGCCAGGCGTGAAAACGCCAAACGGCGATTTCTTTTCTACGTATGCAGTTTCCCCCCCAATGTTTGTCTATCGGGGTTGTCAAAATGAACACAATCACAAAACATGTGACTTGCTTACCTTCAGGCTGGACATGTTTTCTTAGCCCTCCACTTCTGACCCTATATAGTTGCTTCTCTGGGAGGGAGACTTCAGTTAAGGTACAGGGCTTGTTGGTAACAGATAAAATGGTAGCTTTAATTCCTGGCCTGTTTAATTATTTCCCGTGTCATTCCTGACCCACCAAATAAGATGCTTCAAGGTATTTATTCCGAGGACTTAAATTTTATGCTCTCCCAACACACACTGTTTTGAGACAGGGTCTCCTATACCCCAGGCTGGCCTCAAATTCCCTACATACCTGAGGATGACCTTGAACTTCCGATCCTCTTCTTTCTACATTTTGAGGGCAGGGGTCATAAGTGTGCATATATAAACTATACCTAGTTTATACAGTTCTGAGGCCCAAACCCAGGGCTTTATGTATGCTGGGAAAGCACTCTACCCCTTGGGCCACACCCACTGCTTCTCAGCTTGTCTTTCCTAACATAATACAGACAAATGAGGTCTTGTTGCAGCAGCTATCAAAACGACAGCTGTAAACTGCATATGTTCTGTAGACATGCACATAGCGTTTTTTTTTCAGGGCAGGGTTTTTATGCATAGCCATGTCTGTCTGGAACTAGATCTGTAGACCCCCTGGCCCCTAATTCGGAGGTCTGCTTGCTGCTGCCTCCCTAGTGCTGGGATTGAACATGTGCACCACTATGCCTGCCTGGGTCCACATAGTTTTCATATTCTCTCTACCTTGAATTATGAATGCATATGCGAAGCATGATTAAATGAAGGATGATTAATAAAAACTCAGGGTCAGAAATTGCGATGCGAACTTGAGATCCAAAGAGCAAAATAGCAACTGGCTCTTACCTTGACCTCAGTCTGAAATGGCGATCCTGCCTCCAGGACTCTCAGAATGAGATTGTGTGTTAAGAGCTGTTTCCTCCTGTTTTATAATCCTTCCTAGGGCTGGGGTTAAAGGTGTGCACTACCATGATTAAAGCCATGCACCACCTGATTTCTATGGCAACTAGTGTAGTTACTAAGATTAAAGGTGCGTGTCATTGTGGTTACTGGAATTAAAGGTGTGTGTTACCATAACCTGGTCTGTAAGGCTGACCAGTGGGGCTGTTTTACTCTCAGATCTTCAGGCAGTCTTTATTTATTAAAACATAACTGAAATGCCACTACACATATGATACATATATGCATAAATAATAGACTAGATCAAGAAGGAGTTCTAATTTGCTTTCTATTCTGGTGATGCACATCGTGACCAGAAGCAGCTTCAGGGAGGTGTATTAGTCAGAGTTCTTCAGAGGAGCAGAACTCATAGAATGGATGAGTATATATCACTGATCAAGAAAATTCCCCACATGCTTGCCTATGGCTCAGTCTGATGGAGGCCTTTACTCAGTTGATGTTTCTTCTCCGCAGATGGCTCTAGCTTGTTTAAAGTTGATAAAAACAGAATAAAATAAAACTAACCTTCACTGAAGGGTTGGCAAATTTATGGGGAAGAATTCTCTGTATAGTATAGTCACGCCTCACTTTGCTCCATAAGGCTTGGCCCTCCCCCCAAGTATGCACAGAGTGAAGGAGAACCTATCAAGAATCAGAAATCACTGTGGCTTAAGGCAGTGTTTCTGCTTCTTAGTTCAGCCAATGAAATGAGAGTATTAGGCTTCTTCATATGGTTACTCTCAAACTGTAGGCTATAACCAATGTAGAGAGAAGAGTGGGGAGAACAGAAGCAGATGTTAATGTGATATAACAATGGAGTTAGATGACAATGCTGGAGAGGGGAACAGACCAGACCTTAGTTTCACTTCACTAGAATGGGACAGAGCTGAATAGGCAGGCCTCATCAAAACCACAACTTATGGGTGACCCTCAGCAAGCACCCCCACAAGCCCTTCTGCTGGATCAATGGATGCCCCCTAAATTTCTGCAGGCTGATGATATCTTCCCCTACTCTGCTGCTGGGAGGTCCCTAACCACTAGAACCTTCCACCAATCAGCCCCCACACTAATCTTTCCTCCACCAATCAGCCCAGATTAATCCCTCCTCTCTGGCATTCCACTAACTCTGTTTAAAAGGAGCTCTGACCTTCTTTGGGGGTTTCTCTTTCGCCACCCCAATGCTGGAGTCAATAAAACTCTCTTGTTATTGCCTATGTGGTTGTTGGTCTTCTTTGGGGGCTTTTTCTCAAACTCTAACTGTTGGCGGAGACTGCTTATCCATTCCCAGCTGCCCAGAACTGAAATGACAACATAGAAACTGTATTAATTAAATTACTGCTTGGCCTATTAGCTCTAGCTTCTTATTGGCTAGCTCTTACTTACATTTTAAATGAACCCATTTTCATTATTTTATATTTAACCACATGGTTTGTGGCCTACCGGCAAGGTTCCAGCTGACAACTCACATCTTTCTCCTCTGGTGACTGCATGGCATCTCACTGACTCCACCTACTCTCTCCTCCTCTATCTGCTTGGATTTCCCACCTTGTCCTATTCTGCTAAGCCACTGGCCGAAATAGCTTTATTTATTAACTAATAAAAGCAAAACATAGTCAAAAGGACTTCCCACACCACCTAACAACAGACACATGCAGTTGGATTAATAATCAGTAAGAAAGCAGGCATGTTGGAGTCTCTGTGCACACGTGAATGCATATGTGTATTTGGAGGCCAGAGGGCAATCACTGACGTCATTTCTAGAAAGCCAATCCCTTCAATCTTGTTCTTCGAGCCAGGATCTTTGGGTGGTCTGGAATTCATCCGTCTGGCTCAGGCTTACTAACAGGCCTTGAAGATCTGGTCTACCTCGCTAATCCTGGGACTGCAAGCTCACATTGCCACACATAGCTTTTTTAAGTTGGTTCTGGGGATTGAACTCAGGTCCTCTTGAGTCTTCTTACCCACTGAGCTCAGTTTCCAGTCCCAAGAGAGTATTTTCTTGATTGGTGAGGTAGGGGTGGAGGTGCCATAGACAGTGGAAGGTATTGTCTGAATGTTTGTGATCCCTCCTGAATATTGGAACACAGTCTCTAACACAGGAGTGCTTACAGGCAGAGTCCTTTGAAAGTGTTTAGGTATCAGAACCCCTATGAAATCAGTCCAAGGGGCTTGTTCACCCTTTCCACCATGTGAAGAGGCATAGAAGGTATGATATATGAGGATCAGGACTTTCTGAACAATCATTCATGGGTTTTTTGACCTCTAGAACTGCAAGCAATGCATTGTTTCTGCTTATAAATGGTTCAGTCTTTGACTGCAGCGGGAATGGACTAAGATAAGGTTATCAAAGCAAGTGATAAAAAACGTGTTTCAGACATACAACTATTAAAGACTGACATGTGTTTATAAACTCTATGTTCTCTTTGTCTTTTATATTCTCCAGAATTAAGCTCTCTGGTGGAATTTATAAGATGTATTTACTAACATAATCTGTTACCTCCTTAGGAATATTGGAACAAAAATTACTGTCAGAACCTAAAAGAGAAAGATTCAATTACTGTCAGAAGGGCACATGGAGCTTCCGTGTCTGCCCTTTGCTTTGAGATTGAAACAGGATTTATGCAGGGGAACTACAGGGAGAAGCCAGCCAGAGCGGCAGCGGGAAATTGTTATTTAAAACTGCCAGTGGTTCTTCTGTTCCCTCAGAGATGGAAGTCGGTCTTGACTTTCTAGGGCAGATTAATCCTTTAACAGCAAACACCGCTCTTCAGTAGGCCTTCTGCTCATACAAGGATGAAGGCTGAACACTATTCTGAAGCAAGCAGGAAGGTTTAATGCAACCAGGAGTCAAATTCTTCTGCTTGAAGTGAATGTTGCCAGGAAACTATGACCATTGTCTTTGATTGGGTGACATAGGATTGTCTTAGTTTGGGTTTTTATTGCCATGAAGAGACACCACGACCATGGCAACTCTTATAAAGAAAACATTTAATTGGGTTGGCTCACTTACAGTTTCAGAGGTTGGATCCATTATCATCATGATAGGGAGTGTGTCAGCATGCAGGCAGATGTGGTGCTGGAGTTAAGAGTGCTATGTCCTGCAGGCAACAGGAAGTCAACAGGCAGCCACACTGAGGGAAACTTGAGGAAAAGAGACTTCAAAGCCCACCCCCAAAGTGACACACTTTCTCCCACAAAACCACACCTTCTAATAGTGCCACTCCCTTTGGAGCCATTTTCTTTCAAGCCACCACAAGGATATTTATTATTTTGTTTGGTATGGTTTAATGGTTTGGTTGTGTCTGCTTGGGGGTTGGAGCAGCATTATCTGCAATCCAATGGGCTTTGTTAGCCAGTTCCTTATGACCCATTTACCCGTAGCATGAGCTCTCTTTCTTGGACTAGCTCTACTTGATGCCTGGCCTTTCCTCAGAAGATACCTCATGTTCTTGGCATCTCCCAAATCCTGGAGTCTCCACAGAAACTTAGGATTCAGCTGTACAGTCTCATACACAGCTCCATCAGGAGCTCCAGGAGGTAATCCAGCCCTGTTACACATGGCCTTGGCCTTTCTCTTGAATCGTAGCATGAGCTCCAATGACTTCCTACATTCTACATTCTGAAAAACTTTCATCATGGGCTGGAGAGATGAATTTTGGGTTCCAGTACCCACATAGAAGCTGGCTTGTCCTGGTTAGGGTCGCTATTGCTGTGATGAAACACCATGACCAAAGCAACTTGGGAAGGATTTATTCGACTTAACATTTCCACATTGTTGCTCATCAGAAAATGTCAGGCCAGGAGCTCAAGCAGGGCAGGCACCTGGAGGCGGGAACTGGAGAAGTGGCCATGGAGTGTTGCTTACTGTCTTGTTTAGCCTTCTTGCTTACAGAGTCCTGGATCACCAGTGCAGAAGTGATTCCACTTAAAATGGATTGGGCCCTTCGCTGTCAACCATTACTTAAGACAATGCCCTATTGGCTTGTCTACAGCTCAATCTCATGAAGGCATTTTCTCAATCAAGGTTCCCTCCTCTCAGAAGGCTCCAGCAATGCCAGTCGACATAAAAACACCCAGCACATGGATGTAGTTGTGAATGCCTATAAATCAAGTGCTAGGGTGGGGAATGGAACAAAGACAGTGAGATCCTGAGAATTCTATTCCCAGCTGGCCTACCCAATTGGTGAGATCCAGGTTTAGGGAGAGACATTGTCCCCCAAAAGAACGTGTGGAGTGGTGGCAGAAGACACCAACATTTACCTCTCTCTGGTCTTCATAGTGACATGAACATACACGCATGCACAGTATGCACACATACACACACACACACACATACAGGCACACACAACCTGGGTCACATAGGTGATGACAAGTTAGCAGGTTGAGATGGTGACTAGCCTCTGTACCCCAGGGTAAATAGAGGTCTCTCTGTCCCGCCCGTCCCACAGCCGCTTCTAAATAATCACTCAAAGGCTTAATATTAATTGCAGAATGTTTGGTTTATAGTTCAGGCTTATTATTAACTAGCTCTTACATTTATATTAACTCATTTCTATTAATATGTGTATTGTATGTGACCATGGCTTTACTGGTCTGCTGGCATCTTGCTTCTTGGGTGGCTGGCTCACGTCTCTCTCCCATTTCACCCCTTTCCTCTTTTTGTATCTCCATTTGGCTTCCTGCCCAGCCTTATTCTTCCTGGCTATAGGCCAAAACAGCTTTTATTATCAACCAATGAGAACAATACATAGTCACAGCATACTGAAAGTTTATTCCATAGCACCCCAGCTTCAGAAGGTTTTCCACTTGAACTGGGTGTTCTGGAGTCTCCGTCATTTAAGGCAGTCTCTTTTGAAAGACACTTTTTTCAAATATTGTTTCCTATGTTTGCACCCTGAAGCCTTTGGTGGGTGAGATCCTGCCCTTCCACACCTTTCACGTTGTCCTAGTTCAAAGCCTCTGGCTTCTTTGGCATTCGCCTCTTCAACAGTTAATGTGCTTCATCTGTGTCTGCTTCGCCTATAACCTTACATTCTTCCCTGATTCATTTCTCCCCAAACCACACATCTTCTCATCTTCTACACTGTTTTCTCTCCATTCCCAGTATAAATCTGTAACAAAGCTGTTTGCAGTAATCATACAACATCCTGAGTGTTACGGTTTTCCTCACCCAATTACATCACCCCATTAGGTGTGAATCCAGCTATACTCACGGTTTCAGGATATGGTGAGAAATATAGCATGTTTTTTTTTTTTTTTGCCAGAATGCAAACTGACCTTTAGCCCAATCTCCAAGAGTTCTTGTCCCCCCTTTGGGACGTCATGAGCTGGGCGTTCATTGTCTTCATTTCCCTAGGCATCTGGCCTCCGGAACTACTAGCGCAATGGTCCATTTTCTCTGTTGATTCAGAGTGCTCCTCCTGTCTGCAGCTCTGAAACCTTCCCCACTTCTCCACAAGCCAGGCCCACGAGCCACACATCAGTCTCATTGCAACAAGGACCGTGCTTTTCATCCTGGTTTTGTATCTTGGTTTCTTTTCTCATTCATTGTGACAAAATGCCTGACTGGGAAGCAACTTAAGAGAGGAGGTTTTGATTTGGGGCTCACAGTCTCACGGCAGAGAAGCCATGACCATGGGAGCAGCTGTGCCCTTGGTGGTGGTGGGGGAACATGTAATGTGACTTGTTCACATCATGGTGGACAGGACACAGGTTGGCATTGAACCTGGACTGGGGAATAATCCTCAAAAGCACTTTCCTAGTGGTCCACCTCCACCAGCTGTACTTCCTACCCCAGTGGTTCCATAACCTCTCTCAAATGGCACCACAAGCTGGACCAAGTATTCAAACACATGATGAGCCTGTGGGATCAAGTATCAATACATGATCAGACCCAATCTATAACACCCAATTGATCTACCAAGAAGCTGAAGCAATAGCCATTGAATAAAGGTTTAAAAACAAAAAAAAAAAGCAAATGATTGACTTAACAGTGTTAATTTCAATCTGATTCCCCTGCTAATGCTCTAACCCTTGCTCGACAACATCTAAATCATGTCTATGAGCTGTGCTGCTATGACACGGCGCACCCTGGGTAGTTCATATTCTGCCATCTCCTGTGAGTAATAGAATTGCTGTCATCAACTTGGGGCATTCAAGAAATTCGTGGGGAAGGGCTCCAGGGCAGTGGAATGAAAACTCGCTTGTTTGTGCATTCAGTCCTGTGGCAAGGGCCAGACCTTCAGTAAATTTGTCCTTAACATTCCGGGAACTGGTCACAACAACTTTTCATGACTTCCATTTCTAGAGAAAAACTGTTCCTGTGTCTCTGAATGAGAGGTTGCACCTACATTGCTTGCCTATTTTATTTGCTATTTTCAATACTGGATCCTCTGCTTTCTACCCCTCAAAAGCAGTGTGATAGTCACTAATGATTTAATCATCTCAGACAGCAGTTCTTTATGGGTAACATGGGGTAGATACTTGGCTTGCAGAGTACTGGGAGGATTTAAGTTGGTTATCTCAGGCAAGTAAAGCTTTTAAGCCAGTGTATGGCCAATAATAGCAAGTGTGCAGAGGATGTTACTGACGGCTCTCTCTGTGGGGTTGCCTGCTCTTTGCTCTGAGAGCAATTGTACAGACTAATTTCTGCATTAAAAAACTCTTTCTCTGCATGCATTTCTACCTCTCTAGAAACCTGTTCTTCTAATTAGAGTCCCTGGGACAGCAGATGTTTCCGATCGACAGCGGAAACGTTGCTAATGCCTCCAGGTTTCTGCGACTTTGGTTCTTTCTGATTGGGATTATATCAGCCATTGAGGCAGTGTAAACAAGCAGAATCCATGTGGAAGGAATTTCTGAGAAGTCAGGCTTCATTAAGATGGCTGCATAAAAGTACCCTCTCAAGGAGTCTTCAAAAAATAAATTTAAATGACTTAATCCAAAAGAGACAAATATTTCAGCAAATTGGATGAGTTGTTGATTTGATTATTCTCTTTACCCCCCCCCCCCAAGCCTGTGTACGTTCTAGCTTATAATTGATCTGCATCTCAAGAACTTGACTGAGGGCAGCAATATCAATATGAAAGTATTTTAAGGTTTTATTTTAATATTCATTTAAAAATAAAGAAAAACCAGTGTAATGTAGGAAAAATGTGAAGCTTAAATTTTCTACATCTGAAAAGGAGGAGGCTTGGGTAGAGCCGAATGGATCAGCTTGACAAAGAGCATTGCTGCCATCCAGAACAAGGGCCGTCGGTTTTCAGAGGGTGTTGTGTAGCCTCTTGATCAGAATTCCCTTCTGGAGAAAAGGAGGCTCACAGGATTCTCACATAACTTATGAAACCCCCTCACCGAGGTTATATATGTAATAAATAGTTGCAGGGGGAGAAGAGACTCTTTGGTGAGCTGTCCTGCATGTTTGGGTTGGTTTCTAGGTGACACAACACTCCAGATCCGTAACCCGTAAAGGTTATTTTACTAAGCTAGGGCTGGGTGCAATGGTTTCTTTTTCTTCTCTCAGTGTCTTAGTGAATGTTCTGCTGCTCTGAAGAGACATCATGACCATGGCAATTTTTATAAAGGAAAGCATTTAATTGGGGCTGGTTTACAGTTCAGAGGTTTAGTCCATTGTCATCATGGTGGGAAGCATGGTGGCGTGCAGGCAGACATGGTGCTGAAGAAGGAACTTGAGAGTTCTATATCCAGATTCTCAAGTAGCAAGGAGAGGAAGGGAGAAAGAAGAAGGGAGAGAGGGGGGGAGGGAGGGAGGGAAAGGAAGGAAGGAGGGAAAGAGAGGGAGAGAGCAAGTGGGATTGACTTGAGTATTTGAAACTTCAAAGTCCACCCCCAGAGGCGCACTTTCTCCAAGGCCACACCTCCTGTTCCCTGTCACATAAAGCCACGCTCTAATAACCAATCAATTAAATCTGTGACCTTACAGGTGCCATTCTTATTCACAACACCATAGTCACTGACCTATCTGGGGTGAGTTAAGTATTTGTTCACCTCTCTGCAGGGGAAGTCATGCAGTGTAGAGGTTCATCTCTGGCTATACTAATCTCTTTGATGGACCTCACACACAAGCCGGTACATTTTCCCTCAGGGCTCCCTGTTATTCTGATGCCTGGACTTCTCTTTGTCAGAGGTATGCCCCTTTCCTGCTAAGATCTTGCATGTCTTTGATTTAGAGAGGCTTTCTCTGACCATTTTATTTAAGATCACAGCATATACCATTTTTCTTTCCTAATATATTTTACTATAGCCTTAACCATCAGCTACAAGACAGGACTTTCTTTCACTTATTTGTTGAATGCCATGTAGTTGTGGTTTTTTTCCCCTTTGGCTCTTTCTCTTTGGGTGGCTCACCACTCAGCTCCCAAATAAATACACTCGAAGACTTAATTCTTTCTTAGAAGTGCCCAGTCTTAGCTTGACTTATTTCTAGCCAGCTTTTCTTAACTTAAATTATCCCATCTATCTTTTGCCTCTGGACTTTTACCTTTCTCGTATATCTTTTCTTTCCTTCTTATTCGGTGTCTGGCTGTGTGAGCAGGTGGCTGGTCTCTTCTTTTCTTGCTCCTTGATCTTTCTTTCTCTCTTTCCTTCCTTCTATTTATTCTCTCTGACTGCCAGCCCTGCCTGCCCTCTCACATGCCTTGTTATTGGCCATACAGCTCTTTATTTATTTATTGTTTATAGGCCAATCAGATGTTTTAGACAGGTAAAGTAACACAGCTTCACAGAGTTAAACAAAGGCAACATAAAAGAATACAACATATCTTTGCATCATTAAACAAATATTCCACAGCATAGACAAATACAACACAGCTTAAAATAATATTCTATAACAGTGGCATCTTCTCCAGCAGCTTGACTTATACAGACTGGAGTTTTGTTTCTTTTGTTCTTGTGTTCCTGGCACACAGTAGGGGCACAATAGAGATTTGGCCCCAGGGTGGTAACTTTAATCATACTCATTTTTATAGAACCCTGCAAACCAATCCAATTCACATTTGTATCGAGAGGGGGGTTAACAGAAGCCAGAGAGTGGCAGAGACAGGACTTGACTCAGATCCCCAGCTCAACCTGAGCCCTGGTTCCCTGTGTGAAAGCCTGCCTGGTGGGATGTGGTGATGGTTTCTATATCTCACAGCCATGGGATCCTTGAACGGTTCTTGGTCTTTTTCTCTGGCTCCTGGCACATAGCTTCTCAAACCCTTGGAATTTCTTGAGTAGCAATGGCTTTAGACCATTTTTGTTCTAGTGAGGTGACTCTTGGCAAGTCCCAGTCAACGGGGAGACAATACCTTGATTAGAAACTTTTATTTTATTTTTATTTTTGATTAGAAACATTTATCTGTGTTCTCAACTTGCAAGGAACAAGGAGGAACTTGAGACTGGGCATTGTTTATTTTTAATTATGATTTATTTTCTGTTTTTATTAGAGAGAGGGAGAGAAAGAGAGAGAGAGAGATAGAGAGAGAGAGAGAGAGAGAGAGAGAGAGAGAGAGAGAGAGAGAGAGAGAACCACCTATGGAAACCAGAAGAGAGCATCAGATCTCCAAGAGGTGCAGTTACAGGCTGTTGAGCCCCTGGCATGGGTTACTAGACACTGACCTCAGATCCCCTGGAAAAGCAGCGTTTTTAACCTCGGAAGCAGCCCCAATGGGTAATGATTTAATCAGTCATACCTACCTAACAAGTCTCCTGTGAAATCCCCTGAATGACACTTCACAGAGCTGCTGAGAGGGGGAAAGTTTCCAGGTGCCAGGGGTTGGCACACCCTAACTGCACGGTGGGCAGAAGACTCCTTTACACTCCGCTGTGCATACAACCTTGTACATCTGTATCCTTGATAATGCGTGGAGAACGTAAGAAAAAAATGGAATCAGGGAGGCAGTGGTGGGAATCCCTGCTTCACACAGCCGGTTCATCAGACCCGCTGGCGACCTGACGCTGGTGATGATATCCGAAGCCAGGGCAGCCTTCTGGAACTGAGCCCTTAAATCTGGGGAGTCTGCGAGCCTGGTTGTTAGTGTCAGAGTGGAGCTGAGTTATAGGATACTTAGTTGTATTGGAGGCTTGGAGAAGTGGCATCAGAAAGACACCACGCGTTTGCCACCAGGATGAAAATGCCTCTCAACACCGAGGCAGCACCGGGGCCCCTCAGCATGCTCCCTGTATTCTGCAATGCTGTGTTCCCCGTATTCCGGCATGCTCCCTGTATTCTGCAATGCTGTGTTCCCTGTATTCCAGCATGCTCCTTGATTCCACCTGGACCCAATTAGTCATCCAAGCAAAAAATATTCAGAGCCATTCTCAACTCCTTCCTCCTAGTCATCTCCTGCACTGGACCCATCATTAAATCTGGTCAGTTCTGCTTCCAGAATCACCCCTGATCCAGCCATTCCTTTGCTGTTCTGGGGGAAGTTACTGTTTTCATGGACTGGGATTATTCGAATGGCCTCCCAATTTAGTCAGGCTGACTCCTCGGTTCCCCTCTAACTCATTCTCTACATCACAGGCTAAAATGACAAGAATCTATAGATCTCTATTCTGGGAGCAGAAATCAGGTCCTGCCTTCCAGGTGCTGTTCCTTGGATGCTCTTGGCAGCATCCTCCCTAAGGCTGCTCTCTGCACAGTAGCCCAGCATTTGCCTTTTGATGGCATTGCATTCTAGGTTGTTAAGGAAAACCTCAGCAGTCCTAGCCAAACTGTCGTTTTAGGCTTGTCCTGGTCCTATCTTCCCAGAACACCCATTGCTCTGAACTATTACAAGATACCAAAGTAAATAAATAAATCAATCATATAAAAGCACCATGCAGAAGCTAATTGTTTAATATGCTATAAATTGTTTCCTTTTGCTACAGCTGTGCTTGCATTTTGTATTTGTGTCAAAAACCCCTGAGGAGTAACAGGCTTCTGCCAGACGGCCTCTGGCATTAGCTTCTCGAACACAGGATTGGACAGAGGCCACGCAGGGTTGCCAGGGGATTGTGCCGAAGGCGGCAGACTGGCTGGGCCACAAGCACTCAGCTCTGGATAGAGAATGGTGGATCAAAAGGACACAAGGATAGGCAGGCAGTTGCTGAGTTCCTCCTGCTGCCTTCTCTCCCCATGAGAGGCTGCGTGCAATTAGCCCATGCCAGGGCCTGGGATGTGCTTCTCCCACCCAGAAAAGCTCCTCCCCCCAACACACATTTCAACAGAATTCTGCTGTTTCAAAGGATTCTACAGATTGTCACATTTGGGCCTCAGCACAACCCTGACAGGTGGTTGGAGTAGTCCTTGGCTCCAGTCAAAGCCTTGAAAAGTTGTAGCAAGAGTCAGGAATTGGTTAACAGCTCTGTGTCCTAAACTCAAGCTTCTTTCTTTCTTTTTCTTTCTTTCTTTCTTTTTTTTTTAAAAAAAATCATTACTCTACAGTAAAAAATACAGTTTTACCATGGGCCAATTTTGATTGATAAACTTTAGATCTTGGAGGGGTACACTGAGAAATGGTTTGAGACCATTGTTGAGCTCCTTAGGAAATGATGCTATGGTTGATGGTTCTGTCACTGACACAGGTAGATGTGATGGTACAAGCTGTTCAGTTGTGTGTACTGCTTCCTCCAAATGAAACACTTCCTCGTGGAGAGAAGAGGGCTAGAGCTAAAGAGCCAAGCAGTGTTTAAATGAATACAATTTGTGTGTTGTTATTTCGGGGCATAGGCTAGCCAGGCAGCCAGAAGCCAGGCTGTGGGAAGAGGCCCGCAGCTCCTACTACAGGATGGCACCCGGTGTGGTAGCAGCAATTTCTCGGGTCTGCTCTGCTTGCTAGAAGCAAGCAAGCGCTCTCACTAAGAGAGGCTTCCTGACTCAGTTTTAGCTGCAAAACCCTGCAGCTCATTAAGAGGTCCTGCCATGAAACACTTAAATGGTGTTGATAAAAGCTGACTGAATGCTTGTTTGTTTTCAGCCATAGGAGGAAAAAATTTGTGCTGTTTTAAAATGCTGGCTTTCTGGGCTGTCCTGCCAGGGCAAACTCTGACTGTTTGAGGCAGGAGGGCCGACTACAGAGAGAGGACTTGGGTGTTGTCTGTGGACATAATGCTGCAGCTTGCTTGCTGGCAGGGACCTTGAAATGCCACAGAGTTGTGGCAGTAAACATGGCCACAGCCAGTACCTCAGCCATGAGGCTGGAAAGCTAAGGAATGGGCTGGATCTAGCTGGCAAAGCCACAGCTTTAATCTTACCCATATTGCTCAGTAATTTAAAGGCTCATGTGGTCAGAAAGAGAGAGAGAGAGATACAGTAAAGAGAGATTCAAAAACAAAACAACAAAAAAAAACCCTTTAAATAATTTACAGTGTGTTAAAAATATATGCAGGCTTGAAAAAGAAAAAAGTTAAAGTTTCTAAAGTGAAAAAAGGAAGAAAGAAAGTAGTTGGGTGTGGTAGGACACAGTTTTAATCCCCAACACTTGGAAGGCAGAGGGAGATTGACCTCTGAGACTTCAAGGTGTGGTAGCACACGCCTTTAATCTCAATGCCTGGGAGGCAAAGACAGACAGATCTCTGAGAGTTCAAGGACAGCCTGGTCTACAGAGTTATTCCAGAAAAAAGATATACAGAGAACCTGTCTCAAAAAGTAAAAGTAAAAATAAACGAAATAGAGTTAAAATAAAGCTATACAAAGATGGAAAATACACAGAGAATTTTGATACTGTATGCTATTATGCTCTCTTTGAATTGTTTTAATGCTGAGGAAAGAGCAACATCTGCTAAAAGATATTTGTTTATAAATGCTGCTGAACTAATCCAAGATAGAGATTTTGAAAATACCTTGACTTCAGAATTTGGGCCTAAGGATATGATGCTTTGGAGAGGGTCTTCTTTTGTTTTCACAGAGGGTGAGAGTCTGTGGATTGCTTCTATCCCAATATGGTATGATGGACCACGCCCTCCTGAAAGGTTGCTGTGAACACCTTCAAAAAATTACTTCACTCGACTGCTGACTGAGATGAATCTAGCACACAGGTTATACCCTGAAAGACCTGAATAACAGCGTCTCCATACAGCAGGAAGCAGTTTGGAGAGAAAGAACTGTGCCCCTATTCCCAAATATTGCTTATAAATGTTCTTTTACATTTAAAGGGGGATATGATATAGGTATGAATAATTTGCATTGATATGGATTTTGCTTTAGTGATTTAAATTTAAGGTCAATTTTGTATTTCTGGCCTTGACTAAGATATTGTGATTGTGTAGTTTATGTAAAAATGTAATGTATATAGGTTGTTAATGGATAATCATCTATAATAGTCAAGCTTGTAGTTATGTTAGTTAGATTTACTAGATGTGCATAGATATATTTTAGATAGACATTCTTCATATCTTTCAAAGACTACAGAATATGACATTTTAAATGTTTTAATAACTTAGGACTTTTCATTACAATGAGACATGTCTGCTCCTCGCAGCATCAATCTACTTCAAAAGGAAGATGGGCATCAAAGAGGCTCCTTATGGAGTTTGGGCAAGAAACTGCTCTTGCCTGGATTGATGCATGAACTGGACACAAAGAACCTGGAGAAAGAGGACTGCTGAACTTGCCTAAAGGTGAGATAGTCTTTCCGGGTTCCTGACTTATGAAAGAGTCTGCGAGACATTCTGCAGGATACAACAGATAGTGACTGAACTGCCTTTTAAATTTCCTGCTTCATGGAAATGTCTGCTGGAAACTATGGGCCTGTAGGCTGAAGATGGATGCCCCAACGGTACAGAGGAACTTTGGGTGACTGTCCAGACAGCGAGATGTCTCTGTCATTTCTAGAGTTTTGTAAGTTGCTTATTTCTTGTTTGCTTAGGTAATATTAGTTTTCCATTGTTATGATAAAAGATAAAATAGATGTAAATATTGTAACTGTAATTCTTGCTTTATGACTGTTTTGTTATATGTAATTTTGCTCTGTTAAAGTGAAAGCCTTTCCTTTTTGTTTAAACAGAAAAAGGGGAAATGATGGAGTAAGGTCATTGGCTAATAAAGAAACTGCCTTGGCCCATTAAATAGGCCCAGCCTTTAGGTGGGTGGAGTAAATAGAACAGAATGCTGGGAGAAAGAGGAAGTGAGCTCATACGCCTTAGCTCTGCTCTCTGGGGCAGATGTGATGAAGCTCCGACCCAGGATGGATGTAGGCTAGAATGTTCCCAGTAAGCGCACCTCGATGCTACACACATTAATAGAAATGGGCCAGGCAGTGTTTAAATGAATACAATTTGTGTGTTGTTATTTTGGGGCATAAGCTAGCCAGGTGACCAGGAGCTGGGTGGCAGGAATGCAGCCTGCAGCTCCTACTACATCTCATTATGGTGATGGGGACCGTCATCACTTTACAAGAATGTTAACAAGGGTTCTCAGGAGTTTCATTTCCGGAATCCAGCCCAATATGGTATAGTGTCTACCTTCATGGGATGGCATCTCTGTCTACTTTGGGCCTGTTTAAATTTTGGACCCTTGTTTAATAGCACAGCAAGATGGAAAACCAGAGCCAAATTAGGGCTTCTCATGTGGCTATCTGTGGCTAATTATACCTTGAATGATTCTGCCCTTAACTCTTCTCAAGCTTTGTGTCTTTTGAACAGCTGTTGGGCTAACAAGATGACTGCCGCTGTGGGCTGGCTTCCGGGCTTGGTGCCTGTTCCAGGGAGCCAACTGGTGCTGAGTAGTCCTGGCTGAGATTTTGGAATCACCATGGGTGGCTGCTATTGTCACTGCTGCGGCCTCCTAGACACCTGGAATTGCCACCAATCAGATGACTGCTGTGGCTAGCACTGCTGATCCCCTAGCCAGACAGGTTGCCACTGCCTTAGAGATCCAGAATTTCCTATATAATTTTCTCCAGTGCATTTTTTGGTTTGACCTATAGACTTCCTTTCATGAGAACAGTCGGAGCATGCAGTTGGCTGTTCCCTTTTTTTCCTTATATTTGTGCCACGGCCATGCCAGTCCAGCCACTCCCATTCGGCCTAGGCTTGCTGAACAGCCAGGAGCTCCTGGAGGTTTCAGTTGCTCTGCCTCTACAACAGGCATCATCAGCACCAGCAACAATGAAATAGCTATTTGCCCAAGAAAGTGGGCTTCCTCTGAGAGCAGTATGGGCTAGCAGGCTAAAGAAAGACCAGTGAGCCAGAGACGGCTAAGACAGGAGCCTGTCACAGTCAACCTAAGACAGTGGCCTTGCGTGCTGAGGCAAGTGTTCTGTATGACAGGTAAGATGTGGATACGCATTGCTGCAGTCCAAGAGAGGCCTGGTCTAATTATATGGAAAAGAGGGATCTGTTGGGGGCTGCAGATCCCTGGCCCCTTGACTTTCTTTGCCTGCCTCAGACCCTTTGCCTGATGGAGTTAACTGAGCAAAACAACTTGTTTACCTGTGCCTGCAGCTTCTCTGAGCACAAGACCCTGATGGCAGGGGAGTGGGTTCTGGTGAGGCCTGCAGCTGAAAGATCCCGCGAGCTGGGGCATGGATATCAGTTAAGGATCCCTATATAAGCTTCCTTGGAGCACAATAAACTTGGCATTCTTGTATCAAGGATGACCTGTATTCCCCTCTCTCTCTCTCTCTCTCTCTCTCTCTCTCTCTCTCTCTCTCTCTCTCTCTCTCTCTCTTTCTCTCTGTGTGTGTGTGTCTGTGTGTGTCTGTGTGTGTTTGTGTGTGTGTCTGTGTGTGTATCTCTGTGTGTCTGTGTGTGTCTCTGTGTGTGTGTGTCTGTGTGTGTGCATTTTTAAGTCTCCAGCTAAGTTCCTGGCTCGCGTTCCATCCCTTAGCACTGTCGCCACATGTGAGAACTGGGAAGAAATTTTCTAGCTATCCCTTGGATGTGATTATGGGCTTGTATTAGCTAACTGTATCACTCCTGGACAAAATACTTGAGAAGCAATTTGAGGAAGGAAGGACTTATTTTGGCTCGCCCTTTGAAGGCACACATTCCATCATGGCAGGGAAGACACAGGGGTCCAAGCAGCAGGCCTGCTGGCCATCTTGCATTTGCAGTGAAGAAGCATTGATCAATGTTTGATCAATCAAAGAAGCTATTGATCAAGGCTGCGCACAACTTGTTTCCTCCTTTAATTCAGCCTGAGACATCAGTCCACACAATGGTAGCTCCCACATATAGAGCAGTTTCCCCCACCTTAACCTAATCTAGATAATCCCTCACAGACAGGTCCCCGAGGCTGCTTCTTCAGTGATTCTAGATATCATAAAGCCTACAGAGCTGGAGCCAAGACCTCTTTGAGCCTGACTTTCACTGAATTTTATTAGTACCAATTAGTCCAGTTATGTCTGGGGTGTTTTCATCAGCCAAGGTAAGTCTGGTAGAAATGCTAATTAGCTTCATTTGGGTTGTGGATTTTGCCAGATAACTGTCATTAAAAGACATAGGGTTAAGGAGTATTGAATAGTCTTAAAAACTGTTTTTTAAGGTTTTTAAAGTGATAATGGAGTTGAGGAGGTGGCTCAACAGGTTAAGTGCCCGCTGTTCAAGCATGAGGACCTGTGTTTGATTGAGAGTACTTGCTTCCAAAGCTATTCATGGTGAGTGTGTCTGCAATTCCACTACTGTTCATGGTGAGTGTGTGTGTAATTCCACCACCATTCACGGTGAGTGTGCCTGTAATCCCACTGTAGGGGAAGGGAACAGACCAGGCAGTTTAGCTGAATCTGTAAACTCTTTCCAGTGAGAGACTGAAAAACAGATAGAGGAAGACATGTGAAGTGACTGTCTGGCAAAAACATCTGCACATATATATATATATATACATAACACAGAAAGATTAAAAAAAATTAGGGGTTTAGTACTAGTTTTGTGGTACCATAGCACCATTAAAATAAGAAAAGTCTTATAAAACAGCTATAATGGATAAGGAAGGGATGAAAACTGCCGAGAAGGCAGAGCGCTAGATGGTAGTAGATCTTCTAAGGAGGCTGAGGGGGAGGTGCTGTGTTATTGCTTAAGCCACCTAGGAAGAAGGATAAGGACTGAAGTACTCACTGGCTGACATACTGAGTCTGTTGGTGATGGCCAGGCAGAGGGTAGAACTCAAGCTGCAAAAGCAGTAGGAGTAACTTCAGAGAGGGTGGGAGAATTGAGGTCAAAGTAACCATACAAACAGAACTCAAACACAGTGTCTAGGAGGCACAGATCATTTTAACAAGATAGTAATGCTTTAACATTTTTTTTAAAAAAAGATTTATTTAGTTATTATGTATACAGTGTTATGTCTGCAGGCCAGAAGAGGGCACAGATGGCTGTAAGCCACCATGTGGTTGCTGGGAATTGAACTCAGGATCTCTAGAAGAGCAATCAGTGCTTTTAACCTCTGAGCCATCTCTCTAGCCCCTGATTTAATACTTTTATCTTGATGATTTACTGATAGTTTCGGTGATTAGAAGATTGTTAGAACCAAGTTAGAATTGTATTTTATGTAGGTGATTGCTCAGTGCTTAGGTTGATTCTGGAATTCCTCTGTAGTTCATGGTCTCTTCACTTGGGGGCCCCTTGCTCTTGCTCTTCTTGCTTTCACTTCTTTGGGGGTCCTGGGAAAAGTGCGGCTGGCAGGTGTTGCTCCCAGCCCTTTCTAACCCCACAGGTCATGGTGAACACTCAGATGTCGCTCCACGGCCCTGGTGGAAGAGTCTGATTTGAGGAGTCAGATCTCTTCTCAGCCAGGGCTCCAGGGACTTTGCCTTTGTCTCCCTTAACACATTCTGTGCTTGAATTGAGCTTTGTGGACACAGTGCGGCTTAGGGGCTTGGGGACTGAGCTATTCCTTGGGAGAGGAAGGAGCCAGAAACAGTCAGGTGAAGGCACCTGGGGAGCTTTGGAAAACTCTCTGTCTTGGCCTTCGCTCCTGACTGCTGAAGGGATTACTGCAGCCACCATGGACCTTGACATCTTTGGTGTTAAATTAAGGTAATTTCCAAGGGAACATAAAGTCATGGCACTTTGAACCTTTGTAGGAGTGAGCATACGTTTCATATTTTATTATGATGTTATAACTGGTTTAGAAGAAAAAACTAGAAAGTACAAATTTATATGGAGTAAAGCTGTTGGCAATCTGCAAATGAAGGCAAACCTCTGTTTCTACTAAGTGGGAAGGGGAGTAATTTGAGTTTCCAATGGACAGGACAGAATTTGTCTGCAGACAAGTGTTATTTTATATTGCTATCATATTATCTGTAATTTGCAGAGCTGAAGAATAGCTTGCATAGTTTCAGAATATGATAATGCACAAGACGAGTTATAGACTATGCAATTTCCATGGAACACTACCTCCCTGAGTGAGCAAGAGCCCCTGTCTCCTTGGGCGGGGGGCTGCCCGCCTTCTGCTGTTTTCCTGCAGAGCTGCTGATTTGTTTCCACTTCACCTCCAGGCTTCTGAGCGAAAACTTAATCACCGTGGGAAAGGGCCACAGAGGGAGATGCCCAAACCTTTCAATATTTAAAGCCATGGAAATAGCAAGTCTTTCAATCTATTAAATACATTAGATATTTCCCCCTTTCCACTTTATTACTTTGAAGATATAGGTCTTGAAGAAAGCGTGCGGTGGATACTAACAGAGCTGCAGGTAGAGGAGAAAAGTGAGCGCCCCTTCAGGAGGCAGGATGTGATTCGAGGGGTGATGTGATAGCTGGAACGGGACTTTGTTCTCTGTGGTAGATGCTCGTGGCTGAGAGGCTGTGATTGTGCGTGGGCGCTCCCAGGTGGGGATGGCCACTCCTTTGAGACAGTTTTCTCACAACTTTTATAATTGCCCAGCACTTTGCAGGTTCAGTTCATCTTGGGATCTTTGGCTCACTGCGACCAGGGTCCAGGGAGGACAGGCTGAGCGTAATGGGTGGCTCTCCTGGCTCTGTTAAGCCCTCTGTAGGCACTTCACTGGGCACAGGCAGCTAACATCAGCAAAGGATCAGACTGAATTGGTCTGGGTGGGTCTGTGTCCGACTACACTTTATAAACCTCTTTGAATGATGGTGGTGTACAGCGAGGGGGGAGAATGAATGGCCTGTGTGGTATTTCTGCAGCGTGGGTGATTGTGTAGACTCAGCGGAGATACCTTTGAAAGGGTTGGGCCAGGACACACCCTCGATGACAGCTGCGCAGGTGTGCGGTAGGACATAGAACTGGGAACGCTTGACAGGCACTCTCAGGGAAAGGGATTGCTTCTGCATCAGTGCTGACTCCCCACAGGCGCAGGCTCACAGAGCAGTCACAATTGTCCAAGTGTCTTTGCAGTTTTCTTTTGTTCAGTGTACTCATTCCTGTTCAGAGATTGTGTCTGTATCGGTCATTTGTGTAGACTGGGCACATCCTGGTCAGTGTGTGAAAACACGTTTCTTTTCCTTTAAGAGACCTGGCTATGCTAGACCAGAGCAAGGCTGCATAGAAGACACTACCCTAGCCCCTGGAGCCTGGAAAACTACCGTCTCAATGGTCTTCGCTGACTGCATTTAAATAAAGGCCTTTGTGAGGGGAGGTTATTTTAGATTAACTGGGTGGACCCTAAATGAGGTCACTAAAGTGTTGGGGGGGGAGGTGTAGTAGAATATTATCTTAACTAGGTAAAGAGGTGTTACCTTTGTTTATGCTACATTTGTTTAACTTATTTGACATGTACTGATGTGTGTGTAATTATGTACAGATGTGTTGCATCTGTTTTACCTTGCCTGATTGGTCTAATAAAGAGCTGAACAGCCAATAGCTAGGCAGTGAAAGATTAGGCAGGGCTAGGAAACAGAGAGAATAAATAGTGGGAGAAAATAAAAGAGAAGAGGAAGAATGAGAAGAACGAGAGGAAAAGGAGGAGAGAATGAGGGAGACGATGGGGCCAGAGTCAGGTGATTGTCAGACAGCCAGGTATAGAGACAGCAGGAAGTAAGATATACAAAGGGGGAAAAGTGGAAAACCCATGAGGCAAAACATAGATGAAGAGAAACAGATTAATTTAAGTAAAAATGCTAGCTAGAAACATGCCTAAGCTAGGCTGAGCATTCAAACTAATAATAAGTCTCTGCATCATGATTTGGGAGCTAGTTTGATGTGGGATTCCTCTCTGTATGCTGTGAATACCATTGATTAATAAAGAATCTGCTTTGGGCCTATTGTAGTGCGGAATAGGGCAAGGCTGGTTTCAAGCAGGTAGAGGAGGAATTAGAGCCAGGAAGGCACCATGTAGCTGCCTGAGGAGAAAGATGCCCATGCACTGGCGGTAAACCACCAGTCTCATAGTAAAATATAAAATAATAAAAATGGGTTCATTTAAGATATAAGAGCTATCTAAAAATACACTTAAGCTATTGGCCAAACAGTATTGCAATTAATACAGTTTCTGTGTGATTATTTCGGGTCGGGGCGGCTGGCAAAACAAACAAGCAGTCTTTGCCAATACTAGTTGGTGGTCAAAAGAAAAAGCCTGGGACAGCTGGGGTGGAGTGAGGAGGTGGAGGGTGGGATGGGGGGAAAAGGAGAGGGGGGAAGGAAGGAGAGAGTGCAGGAGAGATGGATAGAGCAGGGAGCCATCAGTTTAGAGAGAAGGTAGTGTGTGGCTGAGAGCAAAATCTGGCCAGAGCCATGAAGCTTTGGAGGAAGCCTGCCCAGCAGCCCTGGAAGAGAGGAGCCTCACTGTCTCCCTTTGAGATAGCCAGGCTCATGACTCAGCTACTATGTTGGTAGAGAGACAGATTTCAGACATCTAAAATGTCCACCAAATTTGTAGAAACCCACTATGGCAGCCTCAGGAGACACATGCACACTTCTCCAGGGAAGGGATGCCACCGAGATGCTGACCCAGTGAGTTTGGGCTATGTCTCAGTCATTGTGGTGTGCCTCACAAGGTGACTTCTTGGGTGACACTGTCTTGTGGGTCTGAAGACAACACACTTTGAGGAGCAAGTACAATGGTCAAATAGAGAGATGGCTCAGGACACTTACTGAAGCGGGTGAGACAATTTTACCAAAGTTTTTGGAGCCTATTTCTGTCGTGTCTGACATCTCCAATCACAGTGTATCTCTCTGGACAAAGGGAAGATTAGAATTCAGGCAGCTGCCTAGATAACCGAGATAAAAAATTAATTGGATGATTCCTCATTTCCCTGCTGTAGCTGTTAAGACCTGGCTATAAATGGTGTGAGACTACTTCAAAGCCACAAAGGGACAATTGATTCACGGCCACATCTGTAATGGTCATCATTTTTGAGAGTCAGTGAGAAAGTCTTCACCAATTGTCAATGAGTGTGGGAGCATCAGGTTCATTTCAAAAGCTATGAAGTCTGAAAATTAAAAAGAAACTCCCCTATGATCAATTTTAATGCTAAGTTGCTGGCCATAGCGTCAGTAGTCAGGACTGACTTAGAAACAGTCTTGAGTTTAACCTTGGCCTTGGGATAATGGTTGATTTGGTTTCTGTCTTCTACTGGAAGTATTGTGGGTTCAGGTCAAGCAAGAAGGAACTGCTAGGCCATGGTGGTGCATGCCATTAATCCCATCACTCAGAAGGTCACAGATCTCTATGAGATCGAGGCCAGCCTGGTCTATACAACTAGTTCCAGGACAGCTAAGGCTATATACAGTGAAACCCTGTCTCGAAAAGCCAAGAAAGAAAAAAAGGGAGAGAGAGAGAGAGAGAGAGAGACAGAGACAGAGACAGAGGTGGGGGGATGGAGAAAGAGGAGGAAGAAAGAGGAAAGAGAAAGAAAGAAAGGAAATAAAGAAAGGGGGAACTTATGAATTTATTTAAATGCAGACTCCTTTGGGAATAGACAGACTACAAATGAGGGCAGAGAGCAGAAGTGACTTCTGGGAAAAATGAAATACTACCCAACTTCCCTTAGAGCGGAAAGTTGTGTCCCTAGTCTTTGGGGGTGTCCCTGTTCCTGGAGATTTGATGTCAGGCTCTTGCTTCTCTTTTTCATCCCTCTCCATGAAGCCCTGGGAATTCTGGCAGGCATCGGACTGTTTTTAGTGATAAAACATACACAACACAGTGTTGAGCGTTTTCATTTAGGAGTGCATCCAGTGCCATTAGGCAGAACAACGTCATCGTGTTGCCATGGCCCATCCAGTTCCAGAACTTTTCCATTGTCATGAGCTGAAGCCATATTGACAAACATCACTTCTGCACTCTCCCTTCCTGAGGTTTCCACTTCTGCCCCTGAGTTTGCCTCTTCTGGGTGGCTCATCTGAATGGAATCACAACATACTCATCTTTTGTGTCTGGCTTATTTCACTTAATATAATGTTCTCAAGATTCAATCAGATATCTGAATTACATTCCTTTTTATGCTTGGGTATGATCCCATTGTGTATAAATACCACATTGTGCTCATCCATTCATCCATTGTATTTGAATTACTCCCAATCTTTTGTCTATCGTGAATAAGTGTGTTATGTTTTAGATTGTGATTGAAATTTGGTAAAAATGGTGTTTGAGAATTACATACCTTTTCTTTACTTTTCTTCTTATTTATTCTTCTCTTATACATTATATACCAACTGCATTTTCCCCTCCCTCTGTGCCTCCAATTACCTCTCCCACCTCTCCCCATCCACTCCTCCTCCATTTCCTTTAAAAAAAAAAGCCAGGCAGGGGTGGTGCATGCTTTTAATCCCAGCACTTGAAAGGCAGAAACAGGCATAGATCTGTGAGTGTGAGGATAGCCTGGTCTACAAGAGCTAGTTCCAGGACAGGGTCCAAAGCTACAGGGAAAGCCTGTCTCAAAAAACAAAACAAAACAAACAAAATAAAACAAAAAAGAGCAAACTTCCCAGGGATAACAGTCAAACATGGTATATCAAGGCTGGGTGAGGCTATATAATAGGAGGAAAAGAGTCCCAAGTACAGGCAAAAGAGTCATAGATAGCCCCCACATCCACTGTCAGGAGTCCTACAAGAATACCAAGCCACACAACTCTAACCTATGCAGAGGACCTAGCACAGACCCATGCAGGATCTGTGGCTGCCACTTCGGTCTCTGTGAACCCCTGTGGGCCCTGCTTAGTTGTTCTTCTAGAGTTGGAGGAATCTAGCAGAGTCACTGTATCTAGGGTAAGCATTAGAACAGAATAGTTGCTTTTCTCTGTCTCTAAGATAAACATCAGAAGGAACAGTTGTTTTCTGGAAGTATTTTGGCTTTGAAGAAATCATGGTGGAAACCAGTGATCGTTTCCTGTGATTTATAGAGTTGTTTTTCTGAAGCAGCCTTACAACCTTTTCATCACTTCAGGCACAAAATGATCCGGGCACACCTGGAACTCTTGGATTATTGGGTACTTCTAACAGCGCACAATAAGGAATAAGGTGCTTGGGTGTGCAAACAGTGCATAATAAGGAATAAAGTGCTTGGGTGTGCAAACAGTGCACAATAAGGAATAAATTGATTGGTGTGCAAACAGTGCACAATAAGAAATAAAGTGGTTGAGTGTGCAAACATTGCACAATAAGGTACAAAGTGGTAGAATGCGATGCTTTCCTTCAAAAAAAAAAAAACACATGGATTAGATTAGGGACTTTGGTATGAGGAATTTGTTTACCCCAAAAACAACTTTGTGTAACCATCAATAAACATGCCTTTGAATGGCTGTTCAGTGTTCAGTCTATCAGAGATCCTAAAATTCATCTTAGAGTGACCTTCTTTCTTTGACTGGCACACACAACACAGAGCACCCGACATTTGGTACCTACAATCCTTCATCCCCCTCTGTGAGGTTCCCTGAGCTCTGCCTTATATGTGGCTGTGGATCTCTGCATCTGCTGCCGTCAACTGATGGAGGAGGCCTCTCTGATGATGCTCATAGGGCAGTATCGCTGGAATCATTTCACTGACGCTTTTGTCTTTTTGCCAGTCATGCTTGGCTCTACCCTAGATCTCTGGACCATCCAGCTTCCTGTGCCTGGTCATCCAGGCAGTGTTGGGCATTAATTCCCTCTCATGGTATGGGCCTAAAGCTAGATCGGTCATTGTTTGGCCACTCCCACAAGTTCTGAGCCACCAGTTGCCCTAATACATCCAGGCAGGCAGATTGTGTGTCAAAGGCTTTACGATTGGGTTGGTTTCTCAGTCCCACCACTGGGTGAGGAATGGATAAAGAAAAAGAAGTACATTTACACAATGGAGTATTACCTGACTGTTTTTTTTTTAAATGACATCGTGGAATTTGAAGGCAAATGGGTAGAGCTAGAAAACATCATTCTGAGCGAGGCAACCTAGACCCAGAAAGAAAAATGTGATATGCACTCACTTATAAATAGACATTAGCTATTAAGTAAAGGATAATCACACTACAATCCACAGACCCAGAGAGGCTAGGTAACAACAAGGAGGGCTATAGGGGAAACACATGGCTCTCCCTGGGAAGGGGAAAGAGAAAGAACTTTGCAGGCGGACTGGCGGCAGGTGGGGTTGGGAACAGGAAGATCAGGTGGAGGATAGAGGGATAGAGGGGCAGAGTATGGGGAAAGATAGTAATGGAGAATACAGAGCCAGACCCGGCCATCTCCTGTAACCATGGCAGTGGAAGACACACTCACAAACCCCAGCTTGAGAATCATCATCACAGGCCTTTTTCGTTAGAATTTTATGTGAAGAAGCTTTTAAGAACAGGCTTGCTGAGCATCAGGAACAGAGAGCAGGTGCAAGGAGAGGAGAAGCGTGAAAGAGGATCTCAGGCAAAACAGCCCTTGCTATTGAGTCCTGAGTTGTGGCCTTGGGTCTCTGCTCCCAAGGCCCTCTCTGATCCTCCTGCGGTAATTCTTCCTATGTGCGTGCCTAGAGTGTGCTCTTTGTACTCTTTTGTGTTTTATTGTGGACTCGGGCCCAAACTCTTGCCACTTGAGGGTCCTGAGCCTTTGAGTGGCATCTTTGTGTTTGACTCCTGCTGTTGGTATCTGCTTGCCTGGTACCATGGCTGGGGGAGGGCCTTGCTGAGGTTATTTAGGTCCTGCAGAGACTCAGAGCACATGACAGGATGTTTCAATGAATGGCTGAGATGGTACAGGGATTCTCTCCTCCCAGAGCGCCCCTCCCACGGCCTTTCCTCCATCCCTCACACACGCATACACGTGTTTAAAGTGCTGAAAGATTGTCATCCCGGATTTGACCGTGGGGACTTAGAGAGGATGCAGAGGGGATTGTAATGTCCTGAGGAGTCACTGGCAGTGACAGGGTTGCAAGCATTGTTGCCTGTATCCTTGCCCGCAGCAAGCAGGTTCTTTGGTTATAGTGGCTTAAAGTTTTATTGTAAGATCTGAGTCCTGTGATGACTCATTCCTGTAATCCCTGCATTTACATAGTAGAGTCAGGGGGATTGTGAATCTGGGCAGTCCTGGGCTACATAGTAGGATCCTGTCTCAACAAGCAAACAAAGAAATCTGCAAAATCCAAAAGGGTTTGAGCTGTAATAACCACCTTGGAACGAAGGTGCAAGAGACTTGGTCCTAAGGCCTGGCTCCTAGCTAGTCACTGGGATGTGTGAAGAGAAAGCTCGTGGGCTGTTGTCTCTTCAGTGTACCAGTGGGGCTGAAATCTGCCCACACGTCTTTCAGATTCCATGGCCTAAAGACGGAGGAAAAGTCACACCCATGCCGGACGCGGAGGAAAACAGCAATGGTGAGCGAGTCCTCCATCCCTTGCTGAGTGGTACAGGATGAGAATCAGACCTACTATGATATGTATTCATCTCGCTATTTCCTTCCTCTTTCTTTACATCGCTTTTTTATGTCTTCTCAGCAGGGGACAGAGACGGGTTCTGCAGGGAAGCTGCCTTGTCTGGATGGGGACAGAGAGAGGCTGACCTGAGCCTGGGACCACTGGCTGAGCCAGGGCAAGATTGACCAGTGCGCCTTAATGGCTCAGCTCAGAGCTAACAGGCCCAGGGCAGCAGGTGGTGGTTGTCAGTGACTTTCCATCTGCCACCAGAGCCAAAGCATGGTGACAGTGGGACATGAGCGCATGTAAGGGCCTTCTGCTTTACTTCCTGGGCCCCTTACACTCCCTTTCCACTTTTGTGCTCTTGGCAGCTCAAGACTGACTTCCAGCCTATGAGTTGCCAAGCTCTGGCTGCTCAGTGTTCCTCTATGAAACTGCTTCTTCTTAGAAAGTGTTGAATAACTGTTCTCTACGCCGTAATCACAGGGCTGAAACCTCAGACTATCGAGGCCCTGATCTGACTGAAGTAATTCATACTAGGTGGGAACTGATAAGCATATCACAGGAAGGATTTGCATGTGTAATAAGAGCTTGTCGACACAAGTGAATCTGTTATTGATATATTAATACGGGAGAAAAATGTTTCGAAGCCGAGTACCTCCCCTTCTCCCTTGTGACTACCCACATCTAGCCTCACGAGTAATGAGGGCAGCAGTGGAAAGTCATCCTCATTGTGGCGGCAGGGATTAGGGCACGGGACATTTGTCATCTCCTTTCCTCTTCCTATGATTCCCTCAATGTCTTAGCCACATTTTGCTAATGAGGGAACTAAGTCCCAGAGAAGACAACAGAAATGCCCAGGCCACATCACACAGCCCAAATCTACAAGAAGAGCTGGGCCTGGGATTCTGGGTGCTGCTCTGAATGATGAGGCAGAGACGTGAGAGATGAGGCCAGGGCCCGCCGTGAGCCTAGTGTTCAGTGAGGACAGCCGACTTCTCAGCACCCAGGGGCCATGTCCTTTTCCTGAGGCCCTAACTGGTGTCACAGTGTCACATCTCTATCTCCCTTTTATTGTCTCCAGAGGCTCAGGTCTGGGTTTCCTCAGAGCCCCAGTAGGCACCTTGGCTGTCTGGGGAAGAGACCAGAGAGTCTGGTGAGAGGACCAGGCAGAAGTACAATTGGTTATTGTTAGTCTAATTAGGGAGAAGAGCCTCCTCGGTTTCTGGGTGGAACAGGAGAACAAGCCAGGCCTTCCTCTGCCACTGGTGTCTCAGCCTCCTATTTACATAGCTATGGAAAATAGAACTTATAAGTGGGCCAGATAAAGATCAATGAAAGAATTCCATCTGTCCGTGCTGAGTTAGGGTCATAAAAATCAGGAAAGGGAAATTGAAAAATTAAATAACCTGATAAAGAAATGTCCCCTTTTCTGGGCATTTTGACTGTTTCCTTCATGGGTGAGCAGATTATCTTTCCTGCTAAGGTCCTTGGTGAGCCAGGGTGTTGGCTGTCCCGCCCTGAGACTGAGGAGAGGCTGTTGCTTGGCAGTGGGGTGCTGACTGTATTTGGCCTCCCATGCAAATCAACTCTCATCTGCTCTGTAAGAAACAGAGTTGTTGGTTTTTTATTACATAAAATTACCTGCTAATTATCTCCACATTTCCACCCACCACACAGTGCTGCCCACAGGCTGGAATCTCCCTGACAGCCAGGGCATTGTTTTGATCTCTTCTTTGGCCTGTACCTTTGTTTTTCTTAGCGTCTACCTCTTCAGACAGTGTTCCCTCCTCTCAACTTCTGTGGTCCACAGTAAATAATAATAATAATACCTGTGTTTTACCAGACCCCTCCTGTGTGCCAAGTGCTTGATCTGTTGAGTTTCTAGTTCTTAGGATTCCCCAGTTAGAAGTGGAGAAGATTGAGGCCGGAAGAAAAAGTGATCTGCTGAAGTCTGTCCTGGTGGCAAGTGATGGAGCTAGCTGATTCTAAGCCCACACTCGTACCCAGAATGTACCATCTGATTGCAGGAGTGATGGCTGTGTGTTGGAGGACAGTCACAGTTCTGAGGCCCAGCCTCTCTTTATGGAAACATTTTCTAAAATCCCACAAAACCCCACTTGGGTTTCAGGACTGTTCAGGGAAGACACATTGCCCAAGGAGGCCACCTTACCCAGGGAGAACACCTTGCCCACGAAGGCCACATTGCCCAGGGAGGTCTTCAAATCATTCAAGATCCCTTTTTCTAAACTAGAGGCAGCATCCAGGTCAAAGGCAACTGGATCTCACGGCTAGGGGACAGAACACTTTTTTCTCTGCTTCTTGGGAAATCTCATTGTTTCAAACTTAGGTGTTTGGTAGGAGATAGAAGAGAGTGTTGTCTGTGACAAAGGTTGCCTCTTCCTCTCTTCCCTTCTCTTGCAGTGTTTGCTGTCTCTTCAACACCTTCCTTGTCAATTTATTTCCATCTGAAGCAATGCCTGAGGCAGACAGCTACCAGCAGGTGCGCAGACCAGCATGTCTGCCTGATCCTCCCCGTGGCCCTGGGAGAGAGGCCTGTACTGAATGTGCTAACGTGAAGTTAGCAGGCAGAGCGCAGCCTGGCCAACCTCACCCGTTGGCAAATATGCATGCCCATTTAGGCCTGGCTGGTTCCAGCCTTTTCTTACTGGGTCTGCAGGCTGTTTGGGCCTTGGAAGAAGCCTGGCTATTGAGCAGAGAGAGAAGAAACTGACATTAGAAAATGTGAGGGACTTCAACTGGGGGTCTGGGAATGCCGAGGACAGAGTTCAGGACATCTGTGAAGTCTGTTGAGTGAGGAGCCCTCTTCTTTGTGTTCTCTGACTGAGATGTAGGATTTCCTCTGATGATAAAAGAGTACATCAGTGGCATCGAAGACGTCGCCATTCACAAGAGTTACAAACGTCTCCACAGACCATGGTTTGAGCGACCTTCATCAGGTGCTCCTACCACTATTGCATAATTTGGGAAGGTAGAGATGATTTGATGGAATATGTCTCTGTCCTCTAGGAGGACGGGTACAATGAACGAAGGCGTGGTACTAATGCCTCATTTATTGGTTCATTCATGATGCCTGCTGGCCACAGTATGTCCGAAATAAGACCTTGGGGTCCTTGTCTCATAGGAATTCTCTTCTAATAGAATGTAACAACTCTTAAACTGGAGACATACAAGAAATGAGGCAGATTAGGGATGACAAGGGGCCTAGAGAATGGAGTGGGCTTTCTGGGTGGAGGCAGTGAAACATGGAGGGGGTAGTGGTTTTCTGGATAGGATATTAACAGAGATGGCATTTTTCTCTTTTATCAAAACAGTATTTATCAAGCATCTAGGGTTGTGGGGATATAATGGTGAGCAAGATAGAACCTTTGATATTGTAGTCTGAATGTTTATGTTTCTCACAATTCATACGCTGAGATTCCCATCTCCAGGATCATGGTACTGGAAGAAGGGGTCATTAGGGAATGGCTAGTGTCTTTAAATACAGCTGAAAAGAGTGTTTTGTCCTTTCTGTTGTGTATGGACAAGAGAGGAGGGGGCTGGCTATAAACACTGAGAATCAAAGCCTACCATGAATTGGTCAATGCCTCGGTCTTAAACCTCTCAGCCTTGAGCACCATGGACATAAATTGTCAAGGTAAATGATTCTCCTTGTCTATGACAATCTGTTAGAGCCTCTTAGATTCATGACGACACTAATTTTCTATAGTATGTGTGTGTGTAAATAAATTCCATGAGATAATCAGGGATTATGTTTTGAGGAGGAGCCTGAGAGCATCCAGAGCCCCACCCGCAGTCTCTGTGTCCTGCTTCCTCTTCTGCCTGCTTCTAGCATTAAAAGGAGACCTCATGTTGACATGTGAGGTTTTCTACTTCATTTTCTTTTCTTCTCTTTTGCAAAAGGATGCAGCAATTTTTTTTTTTAAAGTTCATCTGCTAGGAAGTCAGGGACCTCATGGGTTGGCGCACCAGTGAGCCTGGAGGTGACATCTAAGTGGGGTGAGAGACTTTTATGGGGAATTCCCTCAGCAGTTGGTCTACCGGGCCATTCAATTCCCTTTGCATTTACAGAGCTGCTTGCGTCAATGGGATGCTTAAAAAGGCGCCATCCCTCCAGGATGAGTTGTAAGATCCTGTCTTGTAAATAGTGTTTCTTTTTTCACACGACAGTTCTTAAAAGGTCAGAAGTCTACTCTTCCGAGTTGTACTGTTAAGCTCTGGTTTCAAATGTCATTGTCTTCTTCAGTGTTTAGATAATGATGCCTATAATAAAACTAGTGGCGAGGCATTAACTGACCGCTTACTGGGCTGGCAGGCTTTGCATAGCTCACCTCTTCCTCCTCACTCCAAACAGAAGTTGTGAGCGTTGCTGGGGTGAGTTATTCTCAGACATCTTGATTGGAGTCTTAGTTCTGCCATTGCAAGCTGTGTGACCTTGGACAAGTTATTCAATGATGGAGGAAGGTCATTGGTTAAAAAAATAAAGAAACTGCTTGGCTGGCCCTCATAGATTAAAACATAGGTAGGAGTAAACAGAACAGAATGCTGGGAGGAAGAGGAAGTGAGCTCAGACTCGAAGCTCTGCTCTCTGGAGCAGAGACGCCATGCTCCCCACGCCTGGGCAGACACACGCGATGAAGCTCCGACCCAGGATGGATGTAGGCTAGAATCTTCCTGGTAAGCGCACCTTGGTGTGCTACACACCTGATTGGAAATGGGCTAGTCCAGGTGCGAGAGTTAGCCTACAAGAGGCTAGATAGAAATGGGCCAAGCAGTGTTTAAATGAATACAGTCTGTGTAATTATTTTGGGTAAAGCTAGCCATGCGGAGCTGGGGAACGCAGCCCACCACAGCTCCTTCAACAATTCAAGAGTAAATGACCTATAAAATGGGGCGTATCAGCCCATCCAAGGCATTCTGAGGGGAAATCCATTACTATCTTGCAATACTTTTGCCGATGTACCCTGCTCGTGGTATGTCCTGCGACAGCCATTATTGGGACAGAGTGACGGCACTGTTGACCCATTTACCAAATGTCAAAATCAAAAGTTAAAATAAAGCCATCTGTCTAGGACACACACCAAAGAAGGCTACTCACCCACTCCTGCAGTATGGGAGCTGAGATTACTGTCTGTGGTTCTGATTGCTCCTATGTGAGCAAGTCTGGAAGCTAGACCCTGTGGCTTATCTTTGGGCCTGGGCTCCACAGGACCATATGCTAGAGTGTGCTGGAGAAATATGATTTTTTTAATCAATTTTGCCATCTAGTCATAAAGTAGACCTTTCTCTGTGAATGGCATCTCTTTAAACCCCATTTCTTAGTAGGAGCTGACAGTATTGGCAGAATGATGGGACTCTAGCCAGAACGATTAGTTGTTTGCCTTGGAAGCTATTTCTCAGACCTTAGAAAAGGCTCACGTGCTGTGGTTACTTCCCAGAAGCGCAGCTTGGAGATTGGAAGTGGGACTTTGGCGCCAAGCAGGCTTGGGTTTGCATCCGGGCACTCCCTGCTCAACTGATCTTGGGACATCGCTTCATTTATTTTCCCCTTTGAGACAGGATCTCACCGTGTAGTCCTGGCTGGTCTAGACCTTGCTATGTAGCTCAGGCTGACCACCTGTCCTGCTGGGATTAGAAGTGTGTACCCCCATACCCGGCCTTGAGTTTCACGTTTCTGAGGCTTGGTTTCTTTGTGTGTAAAATGGGATGATTATCATGCCTAATTTCTAGAGTTGTTTTGAGGATGGAGTGAGATCATACACAACAATAACAGCAGAGAAGAAGTCATTTGAACTGCAGGCTGTGAACAGCTACTGGCAATGGTTGTCCTAATACTATCAGTAGCATACACGGGACGTTTCTATTTCTTCAATATGTAGAAGCTGTTCCATTCTACCTCTTCATTTCCCATGGCAGATATTTTCCGAGACCCCAGTGGCTTCCTCCAACCCTGTGAGCTGTGGACTTGTTGGCAAAGATGTACACAAATCACGTGCCATTCATTAACACCTCTCACGCGCTGCGTGTGCTTTTGCAACTTGAAGTGCCACCGGGAAATGAGATCATGTTTTTCCTACACAGTTCCAGATGTGGATTTATGATCATATTATTTATAAATTTATCATACCATCACTTTCTTTTCTTATGAAGCCACTACTCTCTGTCTCTTCACTTAAAGGAAATCCTCCAGCAGCTTCTCCCTGGCATTTTAGACTGCTCTTGTGCTTCGTGGCCACAATGAGGTAAATCATAGTTACCTGAGCACAAATCCTGAAGACCGTGATAGCTGGTGAAGCCAAGATCACTGCTGTGATGGGGAGGTAGTGTGTTTGCACTGGACCAAGTGCTATTCACATCCCGGATGAGAATCAGGGGTATGGCATGAGATTTCAATTCGCCGCTTGGAACAGCTTGCATTTCAACATATGAATTGTTTAATTCTGGAATTTTCCATTTAATATTTTTAGATCAGAGTTGATCATGAGGTAACTGAAAAAGAGACTGTGGCAAAGGGGGACCGCCACAATTCAGCTCTCCAAATGAATCGTTGGCATTTGGTTTCCTAAGGGGTTTCCTGTTAGAGCCCCTGGGTTAGACAGAGTTGGTGGTGGTTGGGCACGTGGCATGATGTATCAGTGTTTTTAAGTCCCTTTGCCTTTTGTGTCTCTCACCTTGAGTTAAAAGCAAATGCTGACTGTTCAATTAATACCACCTCACAGAATCCTCTGGAATCTATTATCTGTACCATCTAGGAAACAACAGAGCCCAGAGTTTTATTGTGAGCTACAGCCTAGTTTATCAACTCCATGTCTGGCTTCTCTACGTGGATGGGTTATAAAAATGGCCCAAGCAGAATTTACCATATGCTTCTTCAAGCTGGCCCAAGTATCTGCTCTCAGTAAATAACAATATTGTTTTGCACAGAGAAAGAATAACTCAAGCTGCCTTTGTCCCATTGTTTCCTTTAGCCTGCCAATCACCAAGCCCCGTGCACTCTTCTTTCTGTAATTCTCTTGAATCCCCTGCTTCTCTCCATCCCTTTCCTGTGACCCTGGTCCAGGCCCATCCTACACTGGACCATCACCGTAACCTTTCACCTCTGGCCTCTATACTGTTCTAATCCTACTCTCTTTCTCTACTGTTGTTGGCGGATGCTCTTTCAAAGATACCCCCACCCATGTGAATCCTTCTAGAGACTTCCTCCTGCACCTAGGATGATGTCTCAAATCTTTGCCACAATGGCCAGAGTCCTGCCTGCCTGCTGTACCTGCTGCCTCTGAACCTGTCAAGATGGGCTCCCTTTGAGCATACAGTGCCTTTCCTGGGAGTGGTCTCTTCTACCGCTGCTCCCTGAGCCCATTTCTCACTTATTTCAGGTCATTGCTCAAGCAAACACCTCTCCAGATGAAAGTACCCCATCCCTGTGCTTGCCTCCAACCCAGACTGGCCACCTGGTCACATGCTTGCAGTCCTTGCGTGGTGTTCCTCACACTTACAAACACTTGTTTACTATCCATTTCTTTGCTAGCTTATAAGGTCAATGGGAGTTCAAAGTTTTGGCTCAGACTTGATACTAGCTGACCCTGGGATACAGGAGGGTGGCTCCTGTGCTGCCTGTCAGGGAACCTTTTGTGGTGGCTGCCTGGGCCTCTTGCTATCAAGGCTGCATCAATTCTGTCTTCCTTTGCGGCTAGTTTTAGAAAACAGAGTTTGTTTACAGATCCGAGTCCATGGGCTTATGTTTGTCATCACCCAGGCTGTGGACTCTCTGCCCAGAATAGAAGGCTGGAGGGAGAGCCTTAATGGCAGCATCAGGGAGCTACAGGGCTGAGGCAGGTGATCTATGTGTGGTAGGCCACCAGCACGGGAATCTTGTGAGACCATGGAGGGAAGCAGGGTGTTGCTGTGGTGACAGAGATGGCGTTTTTTGATGTAAGCACCTGGTGGGAGAACGTGTAGAGCAGTTTCTGTTTGATTCAGAACTGTAAAAATATGGCATTTTAAAACTTTCAAGTGTTTAGGAGGTACCTCCATGCCTACAGCTGCAGCCCGGTCATCCGGGCAGAACGGCATGGGTTTTTATTTAAAAGCCACAGAGCTCAGCTGGCACCACAGGGGCGAGCCCAGACGGCTGTGGCTGGCCAAGCTCCTGGGCTCAGTGCACACCATGGGGCTGAAATCTTGACAGAGTCACTCGTTTGTTTTGACAATGATAAAAGTTGGAAACCCTGGGCCTCTTTGCTTTTCCTAAAAGCCAGGCAGCACAACCCTGCTCTTGGCCTAATGGAAGGAAACAGAAACTGCAGTAAACCTAAGAAGTGACGTTTGCACGGCCCTTGCAGTCTCCATCTTGGCTGGTCTTCATATGTGGACTAAGGCAGGTTTCTGATTATCAGCTGTAGGGCAGAGGTGGACTGAGGGGCAGTTGAAGCTCCAAGAAATTGAGATTTGCCCCTGGTCACACAGTTTCCAGTGAGACTCACTGACCTCACGGTGACTTATCTTTGCCTGGGGCTTTTCTTCTCAACTCTATTTCACAGTTCAGGGAACTGAGGCAAAGACAGATTCCTTCACCAACAGCTGGATTCAGGTTGGACCTGTGACTCCAGAGTCCAAACTCTTAGGGAACCTTTTGGGCTTCAAGATGTTCATTCCTCCTGACAAGACACCCTGACACCTGACGACATTGTCTTTGAGATGTGTGTCTGGACCAAAGAAATGGAGGGTCCTATCCTTCCAAACCTGCTTTGAGAGAACTCCCCAGTATCTGAGAAACAGCTCAGGTATTCCATCCTTCCACAGCAAGTCAGTATGTAGTCAGGGCAGGCTGTTCCCGACCTTTAAGCCCAAGAAAGCAAAACTGAGAGGTTGGGAAACACAGGAGTTTAACAGTCCTGTGGAAGATACACAATGTTTTCTTTGTTGGCCTCCTCCCAGGTTTTTTGGTTTTGTTTTGTTTTGTTTTGTTTTGTTTTGTTTTGTTGAGCCAGAGTATCATTGTAGCCCAGGCTGGCCTAAACTTGTACACGGGATCCTGTGGGACCACACTTACAGATGGTTGTGAGCCACCATGCGGGTATTAGGAGTTGAACTCAGGACCTCTGGAAGCTCAACCAGTGCTCTTAACCACGGAGCCATCTCTCCAGCCCACTGGAAGCATTCTTACTAGACACTGAATCCACCAATGTCCTCATTTTGCACCTCTTAGCCTCCAGAATTATGACCAATCAACTACGTCATCTCTAAGAATACTCCTGCGCTCCCGCTTCTGGTTGTCTGACCTTGGTCTCCTTGTGCAACGCAGGCACACTGGGAACTTGTGATTCTCCTGCCTCAGTCTCCCAAGTACTAAAAGCACAGGCCTGAACCACTGTTCTTAGCCTATAGTCCTTTCTTACAGCATCCTGAAGAAGCAGGGACAGGCAGGATGCTGGTCCTGCTAGGAACCTGAACCTGGTCAGTTCTTGGTTTTCCTTCTTAAAAGTCAGTGTGGGAGTTCTTAGGCAAATTTAACAAAGTGCCATTTTGGGAGATCAAACGCTGCCAACTAATGTTAGATTTTCTCCCCTGCCCACCTCATCCCTCTCTGACTGTGAGGCAGAGGTTGGCCTTTAAAAGATATGTTTGCCTGCCAGGAATTTTCTTGCTGATAAATATTAGCAAATTCAAGCCAGATGCTGCTTCCTATGACCAGCGTCTCCTGAGAAACTTTCAGTTTGCCGAAGTGAGAGCTGCAAGGATCTGGGCAGGTTCCTCCCCTCCGTCCCCTGGTGATGCTCCCGGGCAAGGACAGTCAGCCCACAATGCTGGCTTTACAGTGCAGTCACCACACCCACAAAGCTGCTCCTGGGTACAGGACCACAGCGGACGTCTGTTAGCACTTCACCGCCACAGAGTTCTCAGCTGCATCTCATTTTCACCATTAGTGAGGGGAGGATGATGGGCACCTTCTTAACCTGGTATCTGACCAAATGCAGCGTTGCCCTGCTCTGTGTGACTCATGTCACTTTTTTGATTAGGCCTGAGTCCTTCAGGGTCTGGCAAACTCCTGGGATCACTTTCCAAGGCTGGCTGACATTTCTTACACATGAAGAGCAGGTGTCTCAAGGAGCATCACTGAGGGAAGGGCAGCTCTCCCCGAATCCATTGCTCTTTGGAAGCATCTCCTGAGCTCAGTCTGACTTTGCATATGTAAATCACCCCAACATCCCTATAGATGATTGGTTCCAGGAACCCCCGAGGATACCAAGAGCTACATACGCTGCTTGCTCAAGTCTCTCACGGGAAGTGGAGTCATTGCATATAAATACACACATACTTTTATGTCCCTTAAGCCATCTTTAGATGACATGTGCCCACTAAACACAGGTGCTGTGTAATTAATGATTATAATCTCTCATGGAATAATAGCAAGGGAAAAAAAAACCTGTATATGTTTCTTAGAGACACGTGTTTTTTTGTGGGTATTTTCGAGTCACAGTTGACCGAATCTATTCATGCAGAACTCTAATGCAGAGGACCAATAGTTGGAGGGCAGTTTTACGAATGAATACAACATTCACTCACACTAACACTGAGGCCACTCTGTTGTTTGCTAGGGATGTCATAACAATGTCCCAGACTAGGTAGCTCCTCACGGTTCTGGAGGCTGCAAGTTCAAGATCCAAGGACCCGCAGCTTAGGTTTCTCCCATGGCCTCTCTCCTTGGCTTGCTGGTGGCTGCTTTCCGAGTGACCCTCATCCTGCCTTCTCTCCATATGCCATCCATCTTTTAGGTCTCTTGGATACCCACATCGCCTCCTCTTCTAAGAACACCCATCAGGTTGGTTAGCCCCACACGGACGGCCTCATGGTGATGTAATCACTTCTCTAAAGGCTTTGATTCCACACACATTCTCAGGTACTGGATTTCAGCCCATAACAGATGCCTTGTTTCATTTGGCTCACAGCATGAGGCGCTTGGAGCAGGAAAGAAAGCACCCATTTTACCTCACTGCACGGAGCACAAAGCTCCCTGCGGAGGGTTCCATGGGACAAGGGGTAGGAATCAGACAAAGCTGCCCATCTTGACAGAGCCCTTTCATTCCCATCTTTTAAAGAGGAGGCAGCAGCCGAAATCAAACGGCCAGCTCTTGTGTGTCTGGAAGCTGTTTAATTTAACACGCTGCTTTGCAGTCTGCACCAGTCTCAGGTGTAGGAGCCGCAGAGCTCAGCATTGCCTGGGGCACCATCTAACATTGAGCATCTGCCTTTGGCAACTCACACTTTGTTGGCAGAGGAGCTGTCTGTCAGCAGCCCCCAGAGCCCAGAGACGCACATATATCTTAATTACATTGGAGAACACTCTGAGGGGTACAGAGACCGGGTCATGAATCCAAGATAATACATCTTTGAGGAAAACCTCTGTGTAATCTGTCTTACTGACCTTAGATACCTTTTCTTTGAGGAAAAAAAATACACGCGCACACACAACAGAATAATGATACATATTTCTTTAATAAGAAAGTTATCCTCTGGTCCTCATCATCCCCTGCCCGCCTTTCATGGTACTATTGTTTGACAGCCAAAAGCCAGGGAGTTGTATTAAAACTCTGTGCTTTCTTTTTAATTGCTGTCTGGGGTGTGATTTCAGTAAAAGGGGCATGGTGCCTGTCCTGGATGTTCATGTGATGTCATTAACATTACTTCCAGGGTCTAAGCCTATCTAGCAGCAGGGGAAAGTGATACTTAATTGGATTTTTGCAATCTTTGAGTCGACAATTGCTCTTTTCTTTAGAAGCTGTATATTGAGTTCAGAGTTGAACCAGCACTGCCTCCACCTATTAACTTCACAGACAGTTAAGCAGAGGCATATAAAACCACATGACTAACTGTGCCCATAGCAACTGAAAGCCAGATAAGGTAATCTCAAAATCCTTTATTTCAGCAAATTGTGTGTGCTAAATAACCTTTCAGTGATCAATAGTTGTGCAAAATACGCCTTTGTCCAGAATCCTGTCAATGCTGTGTTCCAAAGCTCAGATTGATTGATTAAGAAGGTAACTTTGGAAGGCTTTCATAGAACTATCAAAAGGAACTTGAGAGGAGGGCCCCCAGGGAGGCAAAGGAGAGAGGATAAACAACATCCCTGACCGTTGATGGTACCTGTGAGCCATGGAGACCTCTGCCCTGGTAACCATGAGAACCACGCAAAGGCTTTGAACTAATCTGGATGCCTGGCGCTACTCCAGACTAAATCGTACTCTCACAAATTGGACAATTGTATTTGTTAACTCTCCCTTGATGGTTCTCCCAGGAAAGACCGGATTTGTAACTTCGTGCTATGGAGAGATGGCAATGGCTTTGTCAGTGAATTGGAGCATCTGCTAGGACCCTGGGTCTTTGAGACCACGAACACTAGAGATTTCTCTAAGGTGAGTTCTAAAGCACACTTGCAGCCCAGCTGAGAAGTTCTTAGAGCTTCGAACTCACGGCTTTGAGGTAGGGCTCATGTTGGTTGCCTTTATCCTTGACTTGAGAGACACCTGCTTAATTTTTATTACATTTATTTTTAAAATTTATGATGAATGAATAGTAAATTTAATTTGTGTCACTGACAGGGTTTCATGGACATGGATTCCTGTGTGTTAACAGTCTTCTTGGAGGAGATTGTAGGTGACCTCTCCATGGACGTTTTCCTCATTGACTCTTGTAGCTGTGAATTGAGACATGAACTACAATATTCAGGAATTTGTCAGTATTATAAGGGATTCTCTAATTATAACTTGGACACAGAAGACCCTGTGTTCTGCCTCTGTCTGGGATCCTGTGGTCATGCTGGAGTGGTCCAGGATGCATGACAAGTCAAGAGAGCAAGGAGTACAATACAGCCACCAGAGATCTGGAAAAGGACAGAGTTGGGAGAGGAATGGAACGGGGTTTGAGGAATAGAATTACAAATGTTAAGGGCATTGTTGGAATTGCCCTGTTAAAGACAACAAGAGGTTATCTCTTCGTAATACTATAACTTGCATAGATCATCTCTGGGAGGTGTCAGCACCGTTCTTCATACATGGATTGCATTTTCCAGTAAGACAGAGGAGTGGGGACACAGGGCGACTTGATAAAGAGACACAAAGGGGAACGGGAAAGTGCTTTGTGTATGCATCTCTTTTATGGAATGGCACTGGGTGTAGGAAGAACTATTTGGGTTCCAAGTTATTAAGTCACTCCCTGCCATGAATTTATATTCAAACAAGATCACTTCAAAAAAGCACAATAGGGTATTCACAAATCACCACGAATGATCAGAAAGAAGATGCTGGTAAGTCGTGTCCCATTGTGGTCTGTCTGCATTAAAACCAGAGTAGGGGCTGGAACAGTTAAATTCAAAGCATTTCCTGGCCTGTCCAGAGAACCTGAGTTCAGAGCCCAGCACTCACTTGGAGTAGTTCACATGAAAGCAGACTGGACCCAGGATAACTTCAGAGCTGTGAAGAAGTAGCGGGTCTTGTGCGTCTTCTTCCAGTTTTCCTTTGTTCCCCTACTTCAATTCCTGTCTATGTACATACCTCCTTAGGTACCTAAAGGGTTAAACAAACCGGGAAACTAAAATCAAAACAAGACGTGACTTAAAAAGCAATGCTTTCCTGGTGTACACTAAGGGCCTGCAGCTGGGAGCTGCGCACACTTCTTCCTCGGATGAGTTCCTGAGATGGACAGGCACACAGGAGTGGGTGGCCTTGAGGAGTTTCGCTGAATGATCGACTCCTTGCTTGTCAGCCAGATTTCTTTATTTATTTCCAATGAATTAGTTCCTTGGAAGCAGAGTCGGAGGGCTAGGCAATTTTCTCTTCAGAGACTGGCAGGAAAGGCAAGCAGGAATGCATTAATCATAAACGAGTCAATTAATTACGGCTCTCCTCCCTCTCATGGGGTCAGGGCTGGCAACGGTGGGTCCAAGTTATTTAGGGAATTAGAAACCGAAGATGTCCTTTATAGAGTCAATTATGCGGAAATAAATTACTCTCTCAGATGACAATATGCTGTGGCCCCGAAACGTGTGGGGAGGGGTGTCTTTTTGTCTCAGGTTAGTCGGCAAGCTACTTTCCATGATAATTGAAACCCTGAAGCCATTTGTGGGAAAGCTAAGGTTTATTTCACTCCGCGTCTTTGACTGTAACAATATTGGATGCTAAGAATATGTGTATGTGGGGGGGGTTGTTTTGCAGAGAGTTAATGTGTCCATGTTTGCATAGGGTTCACAGAGGTGTGTCAGAACTCACAGCAGCCCTTGGGGAAGCCTGGTTGGCAGGCAGGTTATCCCTGGAGAGACAGCACCCTGGGAGAGTATCAGAAACTCAGCAAGGAGAGTGCAGGGGCCATAGTACTCTGTTGTAAATGTTTGTGGAGTGCGGGGGCTATAGTACTCTGTTGTAAATGTTTGTGGAGTGCGGGGGCTATAGTACTCTGTTGTAAATGTTTGTGGCAAGAGGTGGCCTTTGGCAGGCAAGGTAACAGGCAGTGATGTGACCTAGAGGCCATCCCTGCTTAAGGAGGGCCAGGGACAGAGGTCTCCCTGTTGTCCTCAAACAAGACTCCTTTCTTCTCTCATCCTCAGTTCCCAGCATCCTTTGCCTGGCACAAGGCCTTAACCACACCTCACATGGAAAAGGGAATAGGTCCAGATGTCCTCTGCTTCGCATTCACACCAGCAAAGGACCAGAATTCTCCAACATCGTCCCCTAAGGGAGTGGACAGAGGGCTCCAGGAAGGCTTCTCAGTAAGGGTGAGCGCTTAGAAAAGCTCCAGAACCCTGGCCTCTGACACGGGGAATGGTCTAACAAGTAATGAACTGTTACAATGTATTGGTGTAAAACAGCCACAGACAAAATGGTGTTTCCACATGTACACAAATATATTCGCTTGTGCCACTAGAAACTGCCTTTCCGAATCTCAAATATATTCGCTTGTGCCACTAGAAACTGCCTTTCCGAATTTCAAAACTGGTCATCCATTGAGGACATCATGCAGTTGAACTCAGGTCTACTCGATCTTGGGTCTCCTGGCATTTGGGGCAGATAACTCCTAGTTTGAGGGTGGACATGTGGTGTCTTGTAAAAGCTTAGGATACATAGTAACATCTCTGGCCTCTACACACCAGGTACTAGTATCATCTAAAGTTATCACATCCAAAATGGTCTCAAATCATCAGCAAATGATGTACAAAAATCCTACAGTGTAAAAAGCAATTGTTTATTTTTTCTGATTGTTTCTACAGGGTTATATATATTTCCCCCCTCCCCTTCCCTCCTCCCCTTTCTCCTTCCACCATTCCCCTGACCCCCATGCTCGCAATTTACTCAGGAGATCTTTTCTTTCTCTCCTTGCTAAGTGAATCCATGTATGTCTCTCTTGGGGTTCTGTTTGTTGTCTAGGTTCTCTGGGCTTGTGGACTATAGGCTGGTTATCCTTTGCTTTGTGTTTAATATCTGCTATGAGTGAGCACATATTATATTTGTCTTCCTGGGTCTGGGTTACCTTAATATATATTTTTTCTAGTTCCATTCATTTCCTTGCAATTCTTAAGATATCATTATTTTTTACCGCTGAGTAGTACTCTGTTGTATAAACGTAACACATCTTCCTTATTAATTCTTCAGTTGAGGGGCATCTAGGTTGTTTACATGTTCTGGCTATTACAAATAATGCTGCTATGAACATAGTTGAGCACATGTCCTTTTGGTATGATTGAGCATCCTTTGGGTATATACTCAAAAGTAGTGTTGCTGGGTCTTGAGGTAGATTGTTTCCTGAGAAAACTTGTTTTCTGAGAAACTGCCATACTTATTTTCATAAAGATTTTCAAAACAGCTATACAAGTTTGCACTCTCACCAGCAATGGAGGAGCATTCCCCTTGCCCCACATCCTCTCCAGCATAAGTTGTCATCAGTATTTTTGATCTTGGCCATTTTGACAGGTGTAAGATGGAATCTCAGAGTTGTTTTGAGTTGCGTTTCTCTGATGACTAAGGGAGATGAGTGTTTCCTTAAGTGTCTTTCAGCTGTTTTAGATTCCTCTGTTGAGAGTTCTCTATTTCAGACTGTATCCCATTTTTTTTATGGATTATTTGTTCTTCGGATGACCAATTTCTTGAGTTCTTTGTATATTTTGGAGATCAGACCTCTGTCTGATGTAAAGTTAATGAAGATCTTTTCCCATTTTGTAGGCTTTCATTTTGTCTTGTTGACATGTCCTTTGCTTTACAGAAGTTTTTCAGTTCCAGGAGGTCCTGTTTATTGTTTCTCTCAGTGTTTGTGCTACTAGGGTCATATTTAGGAAGTGTTCTTCTGTTCCAGTGTGTTCAAGGGCACTTTCCCCTTTTTCTTCTATGATGTTCAGTGTGGTTGGTTTTATGTTGAAGTCTTTGATCCATTCAGACTTGAGTTTTGTGCATGGTGATAGATATGGATCTATTTTCATTCTTCTACATGTTGATATCCAGTTATGCCAACACCATTTGTTGAAGATGCTTTCTTTTTTCCATTTTATAAATTTAGTTTCTTTGTCAAAAATCAAGTGTTCATAGATGTGTTGATTGATTTCCTGGTCTTTGATTGGATTCCCTTGTTCCTCCTGTCTGTTTTTACACCAATACTAGGCTGTTTTCAGTACTGTAGCTCTGTAGTAGAACTCGAAGTCAGGGTTGGTGATGCCTCCAGAAGTCCCTTTATTGTACAGAATTGTTTTGGCTATCCTGGGTTTTTTGTTTTTACATGTGTAGTTGAGTATTATTCTTTTGAGTTCTTTAAAGAATTTTGTTGGGATTTTGATGTATATTGCATTGAATCTGTAGATTACTTTTGGTAAGATTGCCATTTTACTATGTTAATCTACATAATCATTTTCTGATGTCTTCTTCAATTTCTTTCTTCAAGATTTAAAGTTCTTGTCATACAGGTCTTCCACTTGTTTTGTTTGAGTTATCCCAAGATATTTTATGTTATTTAAGACTAGTGTAAAGGGTGATGTTTCTCTGATTTCTTTCTCAGCCCATTTATTATCTGTGTAAAGGAGGGCTACTGATGTTTTTTGAGTTAATCTTGTATCCTGCAACATTACTGTATCCTGCTACATTACTGAAGGTGTTTATCTTCAGTTGTAGGATCTCCCTGATAGAATTTTTGGGGTCATTTAGGTATACTATCATATCACCAGCAAATAGTGTATTTTAGACTTTTTTCCCCCAAATTTGTATCCCCTTGATCTCCTTTTGTTGTCTTATTGCTCTAGCTAGAACTTCAAGAACTATATTGAATAGATATGGAGAGAGTGAACAACTTTGTTTTGTTCCTGATTTCAGTAGGACCACTTTGAGTTACTCTCCATTTAGTTTGATGTTGGCTGTTGGCTTGCTGTATATTGCCTTTATTATGTTTAGGTATGTTCCTTGTATCTCTGCTCTCTCCAAGTTCATTGTCATGAAGGGGTGTTGAATTTTATTGAAGGCTTTTTCAGCATCTAATGAGATGATCATATGGTTTTTTTCCCTTTCAGTTTATTTATATGTTGGATTGCATTGATGAATTTTTGTATGCTATACCATCCCTACATCTTTGGGATGAAGCCTGCTTGGTAATGGTGGATGATTTTTCTGATGTGTTCTTGGATACAATTTGCCAGTATTTTATTGAGTATTTTTTTCATCAATGTTCGTGAGTGAGACTGGTCTGTAATTCTTTTTCTTAGTTGTGTCTTTGTTATGGTTTGGGTATCAGGGTAACTGTCACCTTGTAAAAAGAACTTGTCAATATTTTTTCTGTTTCTACTGTGTGGAACAATTTGAGGAGTATTGGTATTAGTTCTTATTTCAAGTTCTTGTAGAAATTTGTGCTGAAACCAACTGTTCCTGGCTTTTTTTGGTTGGGAGACTTTTGATGACTGTTTCTATTTCCTTAGCAGTTAAAGGTCTATTTAATCTGCTTATCTGATCTTGATTTAATTTTGGCATGTGGTACTTATCCAGAAAATTTTTTCATTTCTTTTAATTTTGTGGAGTATATGTTTTTAAAGTATGACTTGATGATTCTCTGGATTTCTTCTGTGCCTCTTGTTATGTCCCCCTTTTCATTTCTGATTTTATTAATTTGTATATACTCTCTCTGCCCTTTGGTTAGTTTGGATAAAAGTTTGTCTATTTTGTTGACTTTCTCAAAGAACCAACTTTTGTATCGTTGATTCTTTATATTGTTATCTTTGTTCCTATTTTTGTTGATCTCAGCTCTCAATTTGATTATTTCCTGTAGTCCTTCCTCCTGGGTGTTTTCTTCTTTTTGTTCTAGAGTTTTCAGGTGTTCTGTTAATTCCATAGTGCGGCCAAGTGCCACAGCTGGAGAGCATACAGAAAGGCGATGTAAACCTGTTAGATTAAAGGCATGAAGGGAACTTGAGGATATGGAGGAGAAATGAGAAATATCAAGCCAGAGGCAAACTCTGTAGTGTACGTGTTAGTGTATGCCTGATCGTGGCTGAGTGAGGCTCTGGATCACTGAGATGATTGACACCAGAATCACCAGGGAAAATGAGGAGAAATACATTTTCAGGCCTCACTGACTAAGGGGATGAGAAATGCATGATTCACGCGGAGATGCTGCTTTGGAAGACTGCTCTGAGGTCAGTTTGTGGGCATAACAACGGTTCAGTTCAGAAAGCCGGGAGGTAATGCAGGCATGCTGCGGTTTCCCAGTGGCTCTGTGTTCTCGCCTCTGTGTTCCCCAGATGCTCATAGAGGCCAGTGTGGCGATGGCAACAGTCTGAGCAGAAAGCTGGACCGGTTGTGAAACAAGGCTGCTCCTCATAAATTTCATTTTTAAATGTTTTAGAAATGGGCTACATTATATCGCCAAGTCATAATGAGCCACTGTTCTTGTTCCAAATTAGCATTTAAAGATATTAAAAGAAAGGAGACACACTGCTGACTCATCTCACAATGGCTTATGGAATGCCTCTGACCATAAGCAAAGCCATGACAAAATCAAAGATGAAGGAGAATGTCTCCACTCAGCTAAGAGGGCTAGACAGATGGAGAAACAGCTCTCCAGCTGTGGCACTTGGCCGCACTATGGAATTAACAGAACACCTGAAAACTCTAGAACAAAAAGAAGAAAATACCCAGGAGGAAGGACTACAGGAAATAATCAAATTGAGAGCTGAGATCAACAAAAATAGGAACAAAGATAACAATATAAAGAATCAACGATACAAAAGTTGGTTCTTTGAGAAAGTCAACAAAATAGACAAACTTTTATCCAAACTAACCAAAGGGCAGAGAGAGAAACAGCTCCTGGTACATGGGGCAGGACCCCACCAAAGTTGGGAAGGGGGCAAGGCACCATGCCGTGGAGTCCGTAGGAGTTGGGAGTGTGAGGTTTGGGGTGCCACATCTGGACTGTCTCTGCTCACCACTCAGCTAGCCTCTGTGTTCATGTGTTGTGCAGGTGATCAGCACATTCAGACAAAAATACTGGACCCTCCGATATTTTCTGAATCTTTTATTATGAAAAATTTCAGCATATAGTAACTTAAAAATGACTGTATTGTGACTGTCCTTATCCACTCTCTGAGAAGCCGACAACTGATTACCAACAGGTCCCCACGTTTGCTTTGTCTTCCCATGCTGTGTTTTGTAGGTTTTGAATGTCATTTTCAACCTCCGCAACACCTTCCCCTAAATGCTTCCATGTATTTCTCCTGAGAACAAGGCTAATGTAACACTATTATCTTTAATAAGCAAACTGTAATTTTGTAATATTCCACTGTTGTTTCAAAATGGATTTGTAAAGGAGCCTGGAGCTACCGTAGTCACTGTTTATCCCCGCCCCCCAACTCCTCCATTTCTCTCTCCCTACTGCCTCCAGTTTTTTTTTTTTTAAATTGGATCCCAGGCTAACTTCAGGCACTGCATCTGGTTGTTATTTCTCATTAATTTTTCAGATGCTCCTCTCCACTCTTTGAAGAATCTAACTTGATTACCCTATAGATTTTGGATCTGGCTATTTCCTCCTGGAACATTTAGCTTGTTCCCTCAGCCCCTTTTATTTCCCGAAAATGAGAAGTTAAGCCTGGAGGCTTGACTGATAGATTCAGATTAAGACTTTTGATAAGAATATTAAATAGATGCATTTTAATTGTATCCCTTTAGCTCTTCTAAGGTCTTTTTAAAAATGTTCTGAAGGGAAATAGGAATATACTCAATGCCTGAAGCCAAAGAGATAGTTTGGGTATTAGTTTTATTTTAATGCAGAAAGCTGCAACCTTTAGACCAGCATCTCCGACTGCATTTGGGTCGTCACCTCGGTGTCCAGATGTGTGTTTATTCCCACTGTAGTTTCAGAAATCATAGCTGGATTTAAAGTAGGCCATGGAGAAAAGAGCAAGTTTTTAAATAGAGGGAGAGTAAATTAGGTGGCCCGTTCCCCCTTGAAGTCTTAAGACAGAAAGAGGGAACAACAACACAAATTTGAAAAAGAATAATGTCAAAAAGTTTACAGGAGCCAGCATGAGGGAACTTGATAGCTATACAAGCCATCCCTTCACTGTGGGTTTTAATCAACCTGAGAGATAAAGTTGTCAGAGGGAGATGGAAAGTGTAGCTTTTTTTTTGAAAACATTTTATTTATTTATTCATTTGTGTGTATGGGTGTGTTTGTGTGTCTGTGTATGCATGTGTCTGTGTGTGCCTGAGCACACAAACAAAGAGATTGCCCTGGAGTTAGAGGTAAGGCATTTGTGAGAAGTCTGGCTTGTTAAGTGTGTATAGGGATCTGAACTCCGGTGCCCATCTTTGCTCAGCAAGTGCTCTCCTCCCCTCCCAGGTATCTCTTCACTGGGATCGCCAATTAGAGAAGGGGATGAAGCTCGCACTGAACTCGGCTGACAAGTTCTGTGATGGTTAATTTTATGTGTCACTTTGACAGGGCAGAGAGGGGCTTAGGTATCTTGTCAAATAAGACATACAAGTAAAGATCAAAAAGCATTTCCTGCTCTTTGTCCTGTACGGACGAATGAAAAGCTTTTTTCCAACTTTGTACCACAAATTCATAAGCTTTCAAAATTAATAGCATAATAACATACAGAATATTTTTTGATGTGTATGAATTTGAACTCACACACAAAGTAAAAGCTTGTCTTTTTGAGATAGACTGCGAGCCTCTGTTAAGAAAATTCTGGTGACCAGCATTACATAAAGGTTCCATAACCTATCTGCACTTTTGGGGTTGGAAATTGTGGTGTTTAGTTTTAATTGCCAAATTGATGTGGTCCAGACTCACCTGGGAAAAGGTTCTTAAAAAGGGATTATTTACAATGGATTGGCCTCTGGGCATGGCTGTAGAGGGATTGTCTTAAAAGTTAATTGATGTGGGAAGATACAGCCCGTTGTGGGTGACTTCATTCCCTAGGCAGGGGCGCAGACTTTCTGAGAGTGGAGGAATTGAGCTGCACATAAGGCAGCCAGCAAGCATGTGTGAATGCATGCTTTCACTTACCTTTGTTCTTGACTGTGGCTCTGATGTGACTAGCCAGCTCCTGCCTTCCCTCCCCTGCTGCAGTGGATTGTAACCTGGGACCCTACAGTGGAATAAAGTCCTTTCTACTTGAAGATACTTCTCGTCAAGACACTTTACCACAGCAGCGGAAATGAAACAATAGTTGAAACATTAGCTAGATAGCTAAGAACTCCTGCCAAGGGCATTTAGGATAGAGTGTTTTTAGTTGTAGATGACAACAAGAGTAACCGTATTTTTTGGTTCTGGCTTTACACAGTTCTTGAGGTAGTGCTGAAAGGTTTCAAATGGTCATTTAATGAAGGCAGTTCTCCACGCTTCTTGGCTTTTGCTTATACTAGCCTTCTTATTTGAATTACAGTTTTAGGAATGTTCGTTGTAATCTGACTCTTTCTGATTAGATTTCTCCCAAATACTTGTTAAGCACCTATGAACACAGGTGAATTATTTGAGTCACAGAATGGCTGGTTCTGTTTTTAGGAATGTGTATGGTCAGCACAGCCTTCTCTTAAAAGCTGCTCATGATTTAATTTGCAATTGCCCTAAGAATTAGGATCAAGAATTGGCTAGAGATTGATTCCCTTGTCCATGGGGAATTCCTACTGTTTCTTCTGAGGGTGGGACTGGGTAAAGGAACTCTGGCTGTGCTGTCTGTGACTCACCTGATGGTTTACCAATACATAATTATTAAAGGGGACCCTTCACCTTATCCTTATCCTACTGGGTCTTTCCCATGAAAGTTTTAGAAACCAAGGAGTCAGACCGCAGCTTCTGTGTGAGCAAAAACTGTTTCTGTAGGAGCTACAATGTGTCTCTATTACGCAGCCCTTTAGTTTAATGCACCAATCTAGTGTTGAGGAGGCACCTGGCTGGAAACCTGTCTCTGAACTTCAAGTGCAGTTTAGCAGCCAAGACAGGTGTTAAAGCTAACAAGTCAAGTAGAGGTGTTTACATGGAGAGATACAGAAGATATAGTTCTGTCTGAACAAGGGAGTCTTCTTAGAGAAGACCACTCTGCAGAAACTTAGAGGCTACTATGGAGTTCAGTAGATGGCCATGGGTGAACAGGTGGTCCAGATTACAGATATAACACATACAAGAACGGACTCGAGAAAACAAAGACCAGGGTGTGCCCTCTACACTCTGAGTGTCAGCAGCCCTTTGTTTAAGCAGAATTTTCCATGTGTCATATGGCTAAGGAGGAGAGTAGAAGAACTGTTGACAACTCTGAGGAGTGGACACGCATAGAAATAAAGCTCTTCCTTTCCCCACCTCTCCCTCCAAAGAGCACTGATCCACGGCTGGCTCAAGTTTCTTTGGGGCTTCATTTTCTCCTTGTGACTAGGGGACAATAAGTAAGACTCCCTGGATTTGGTAAAGGACCCAGATCAACCTCCCTCTGAAGACTCGGGCTTAGAGCTGTGGTACTTATTTGTTTTGTTTTGATATTTGATAGACAAGTCTCCTGGTTCTAGAAGGTAAAATAAACAGGCTTTGATGTGTGCAGCTAATACTATATCCTCTGATTTGTACCAGGAAGAGTCCTGGATAAGGATAAGTAAGTAAATAACTGAAAGGCATCCTTATAGGACTAAAAGAGGTAAGTGATGCTCTAAAGACAAAGAGAGGGAAGCAAACAAAAATCAGATTCACTGTAAAAATTAGAAGAAAAAAATAGAACACATTTCTTTGGCAGTTATTATTGATATACAGACATTTTAGAAAGAGGCTTATTGAAATGTTGACATCACTGTTGTCTGAAGTTTCTGTCCTTCCCGGTTCCCACAGTTGTTAAGTCCCAAAGAAATTACACAAAGGTCTACATTAGTTATAAACTGATTGGCCTAGTAGCTCAGACTTCTTATTAACTCTTACAACTTATATTAGCCCATTATTCTTGTCTATGTTAGCCACGTGGCTCAGTACCTTATTCAGCGAGGCACACATCTTTCTTCTTCTGTGGCTGGGTCGCAACTGCAGACTACGACTTCCTTCTTCCCCAAATTCTACTGTTCTCATTGACCTGCCTCTACTTCCTGTCTGGTTGTCCCGCCTGTACTTCCTGCCTGGCTGCTGGCCAATCAGCGTTTTATTAAAATACAATGGACAGGGTACAAACCATTGTCCCACAGCACATCACTGTCAGATGAAGACTCACATTACAGGCAGAACAGAACAAGTTCACATCAGAGGGAGTCAGGTAAACAAGTCACAGCAGGGAAACACTAGGAAGACAATCCAAAGGATTCCAGTTGCTCTTTCCTCCTTGGTCTAAAGGGTGGAGAACCCCAGACCTCCCATTGTTGTTTCTTTAAAGAGTTCTGAAAAGCACCAACTGGGGGCCAACACTGAGGAGGCCCTCCTGGAATACAGACCATTGAAAATGGAGAGAGGTGAGACACACAGGGGAGCCTCCACAAAGCCTTTGTCAGGGAATGGTGCATTGGACAGAGCAATGCTTGATTGACTAAAATCTTATATTTTGGGATATAAGATGTAAAAGAAGAAAACTCCTTATTACAAAATCTGTTTGAAGATAACGATTGAAATTGGATGTGGTGGTTCATGCCTATAATCCCAACACTTAGGAGGCAGTAGATTTGAGGCCAGTGTATGCTATGGAGTGAGACCTGTCTCAAAAAGAAAAATAAAATAACACAACTATTGTACTCCAAACAAGAGTAAGAGAGCTTTGATTAGATATATCTGGTTAAAGTTTGTGAAGCACAAGAATTATTATTTCTTTCTTCTCTTATGGATACTAAATATGATCAGTCTCTACAACAGAATAAAACAGAAGTGTGCTGGTTTGAATGAGAACAGCTTTCATATGCTCATATGTTTGAATGTTTGGTCCCTACTTGGTGGAACTGTTTGGGAAGGAGTGGGAGGTGTGGCCTTGTTGGAGGAGGTGTGACAGTGGGCATGGACTTTGAGGTTTCAAAATCACAGACCACTCCCAGTTGGCTCTCTGCTGCAAGCTTGTGGATCAAGATGTAAGCTCTTAGCTACCATTTTGTCTAGCATCATGGCTGCTTGCCTGTTGCTACTATACTCCTGACATAATAATTGTGGACTCTAATCCTCTGAAGCTGTAAGCCCTGAATAAACTTTTTTTTATAAGCTGCCTTGATCCTCGTGTCTCTTCACAGAAGTGGGACAGTAACTAAGACAAGAAGTAAACCATTTTGTAAATCATCTGCTTCACACAAACGCAACACTAAGTTATAGGGTTTAGATTTAAACCCAGGCAAGTCAGACAAGAAGAGAAGCCTTCTGAAAGGGTCCTGATCCAGGCTGTTCTTAGACTTTTGGTCACCCAGAACACCAGAAATATCAGAAGCCTACTTATGGCAATGCCTCAACACTGTCCTCACCCTGGAGTCCCTTGTGGAGTGTTGAGAAAAATCCCAGAGGAGTGAGTACCATCCTTGACTAATCTAATCCAAAAGCAGGATGAGGTCGCCTCTGCGGAGATCTGAAATTCTACAAAACTCACCAGGAACAAAGCAAATGATTGCACCAACCTCACACTTATTCGGATTTGTGTGCGAAGGCAATGACAGGGCACTCATCTAAGATTTTAGAGAATGTTCTGCCTACATATTCTTTCTGAAAAATATATTTGTGCAATCCATCAGTTCCCTGAAAGCTGAACCTGATTTAAATTGCAAGTGATGACAGAAAACGTTGTCATGCTGGAGAGCAGGCTTTGGGACGAGAGTTGGGTGAGTTGCCTTGCAATGTAGAACACAATGACTTAAAAATTATAGACGAGAATATCAAGAGATGATGGGCTAAATACTACCAAGTGGATTAACGAAGACCTGGGGCTTACAAAGGGCACAAAGCAAAAGACTCAGTTTTTGCCTTCCAGAGCAGGGAATGTGGAAAGAATACATACCATGACTGGAGATTAAACCAGTTTAAACCAGACTGTGCTTACATCAGTGTAGAAAATCCAAACTCTTGTGCTGAGGGAGCGAAGACCGGAACAGAGGACCTGCTGAAACATCTGCTGTGAAAAGCACAGGGCCCCAGGGTCTTGGTGGGAGAATGTGGGGCCAAGGGAGGGTTTTCTCGTGTTATACAGAACGGATGCCAGGAGGGAAATGTTTGAGTCTGTTTTCTTCTTCTATAAATATAAGCAAGGCTGGTACAGCACAAAGGACAGGAGTTCATTTAGTTCACCGTTGCACAGCCAGAGGCTGGCTGGCTTCATCAGTTTGGCTTCTGGTGGTGAGGACCACACAGCGGGTGGTGTCACGATGTCAGGAGCATGGGTAGAAGAGATCACACGGCTAAACTGACACTAAGGATTCTGGGGTCAGGCTTCATGCTTGTTCCTTTAAAAAATACATATACTTTTAAGCAATTTACTTTTACAGGTCTTAATTGGGGTCCTGCAGGAACTGTATATGACCTTCCAAAAGTTAAGTCCGCAGTGATGTAACCACACCCTACTGTGCTTTGCTTCTCAGAGGTCCCACTGGCTCAGCACCACTGTACACATGTTCTAGCATCCGAATCTTCGAGAAACACACTCAGACCACAGGCAGACCATAGTAGCACACCCGCACATTGGCAGCAGAGAAGCAACAAAGAAGTTGATAGTCTGAACAACAATAAAAAAGAGGAAGGCTGGAAGCGATGGGACCAAGACCCAGGGGAAGGGTGGGGATCCAGGTAGTTCCACTGTTGCAGGAGGAAAGGGAGAGCACGTGGCTGTAATAATTATAGCATTGTGCCTGGGGACTCTTATTTTCTAAAACAAATTATTTTGGTAAGAATGATCGACATGAAATCTACTCTCAACAGGTTTTTAAATATATGGACCCATATTGTTAATTACAGGCACAATGCTGTGAACCTTTTGCATTACTGATATTTTATAGACCCCGCCCCCTCCTCTCCTGGTAACCCATTGTGCCCTCGACATCTGTGCATTTGGCTCTTGCGGATACCTCATGCGAGTTGAGTCAAACAGCACCTGTCTAGTGCTGGCTTCTTCGTCTTAGTATAATGTCCTCAGGTACCATCTACAATGCCACATTTACAGGGCGGTTCAATGGAGACAGCAGGGGTAGAAGCAGCTAGGACATTTGCAAGTGTGTGGTCAAATTATTGACCCAAGCAATTTAATACTAAATAACAATAAAGTTGTAAAAACGACATCATCTTGGGACCATCTAATAAGGAAGAAACAGAAACAAAGGAAAAACGGCTGTAACAGTGGGCATGAGGGGCGCATTGCGGTGCCACCATCAGAGCAAAGGAAACAGTCACGGGCTTGGAGATTGCCACTCGGGTGCAGCTCTCCGTCCAGAGTATTCAATATTTAACTATCTCAGGTCCTAGGCTTAGGGAGGACTTGATTTTTGAAGGTTTCCTTTGTGGCAAGTTCTGCCAGCTTTCCCTCTCTCCTCTTTGGCTGTCACTTCAGACATGGAGATCAATTTTCCGAGAGTGCCTTGTTAATCTTCACTCTGTCCCTCCGTGATGGGCGGCTTGCAGTGCAACCCCCAATTAGTAGGAGGACAGACTCCGCCGTCAGACCCTGTCATTATGCTTCATCCCATGGCAGCACTAACGAGGCACTGGGAAACAGAACCGTGGCGCTGGAAATGGTTCTCCTAGGTGTTGGCTGCTCAAATGCTGAATGATTTGTTCTTGTTCCTTCAAAACAAAACAAATCAAAACAAAACTGGACAAGTCACACCAACTTCACTTGCACTTTTGTGCATTCTATTGACTTGGGTGCGTCTATGAGCAGTGAGTGTCCTCAAGATTTTTCCAAACAAGGCAGCTGTTTATAAGAACGATCGAAGAAATTCTACCCAAATAAAGACAGCATGGAGGACCAACAAAGTCACTTGGGTCAAGAAGCCATCAAGTGGTGTGGACATCTCATTAGCAGCAGATCTGTCCTGTGTCACGGGAGGTCGTGGGAAGAGCTCTGGAGTTACAGAGCCTGTGCGAGGTGATCGGTGGGTTAGACCTGGGACTGACACCACCCTTCAGCTGCATCTCTGAACTCACTTTTTACAGCCAGTAGAACAGCTTTCTTCCCAGCCCCATAAAGTGTACCTAGACAGATGGTCTCTGAGGTCCTGTGAGGAAACCAAACAAACAAACGAAATATGCGAGACTGGAATTGCTTGGCAGGCTCATAACAACTTTCCTTGACTCTGTAGCCTCCTGTGAACTGTGGACTCGAGCAATGTTCTGAGTTAAACCTGCCTTAGACACGAATCTTTTACTAAGGTCTCATATTCTTCCTCATTCTCTTCCTTATAGCCTGTCCCCTTCTAACCTAGCAGCATGATCATGCATATCCACACACAGACAGGAGGAGGAGGAGGCCGAGGGTCTCCAGGATGCCACCACCTTTAGCTGACATCAATTTGAGAGATGGCAAATATGGACGACTGTACATGCTGTTAAATAGTACAGCATGACCTACGGAAAAATTCTTGTTTTCCTGTTCATTGGATCGGACCCTATGAGACATATATGAGATTCTACAAACTTCAATTGCTCTTAGGGGATGGGGAATTGGTTGGGAAGAAAAAAGGACCAAACTATGAGGAAGAAGCAGTCTTATGAAGTGCCTATTAACATGGGATTTGAAGTCCAAATGACCTAGATTGGAATCTCAAGTCTTTTGTTCTCTATATGTGCCTATGAGCAAACTAACCTCTCTTGAGCTTGATTGCTTTGTCTGTAAAAGTGGACCATAGATGCCGACGCCAGAGAACTGTTAATGGGGATTGAGTGAGATGGCTGTATGAAGTGCTTCTGCAGTATCGACTGTTGTGAGATATTTGAGCAATCTGTATGAAGATGTGTCACTGTTTTACCTTGTCTTCCTAAGACAATCACCTTCTGATTGGCTTAATAAAGGGCTGAATGGCCAATAGCTAGGCAGGAGAGGATAGGCTGGACTTGTGGGGAAAGAGAGGAACTCAGGGTTATGAACCTAGGTGCACAGGAGATGCCAGCGAGACACAGAGGAAGTCGGACATACAAAATGGAGGAAAGGTTAAAATAAAAACTATGCGGCAGAACATATGCTGATAAAAACAAGTTAATTTAAGTTATTAATAGCTGATTGGGAATCAGCTTAAGATAGAGGTCGAGCTTTTATAATTAATAAGAAGTCTCCATGTCATGATTGGGGAACTGGTGGTCCCTAAACAAAGACCAACTACAATGTATAATGTAGGCACATGATAAAAACATGATAATCAGTGGTTTTATTCACTTTCAGAATAATAGCAGGTTTTAAAGGTGAAATACATTTCTTATAATTTATTGAAGAGGTGCTGTGCTCAGGCCTCAGCCAGTCTACAGGAGAAGTTTTCTCAGCCCCAGGTCAAGTAGGCAGCCCAAAAAGAGCTGGTATCTATTAGTGTGAGTGAAAAATAAGGTTTCGTAGATAGACGGCAACCTGATTCTGATGAAGAGTGGCCACAGGGTGTTGCATAGCAACAAGGAAAGCATTCCAGGCACGAGGGGCCAGGCTCATGAGCCTCAGCAAGCAAACACACACTGGGGGAACTGAAACTTGCAGGAGTCAGGTGCATCCCTCCAGGGTGGATACAGAAAACAGCTGCTAAGAGTGGAGACTCTGATCAGCCGATCTGCTGAGAGAAAGGTCTCAAGGCCTGTCGAGCTGCCTGCAGGATGTCCAGAGGGTTCCAAGAATGATGCTCTGTGGATTGTCACCATCATTCTGGTGGGATTGGGTGATGTAGTGGCTTTTGACTCATCTCTGTGGCCAACCCTTCACCCACACTGTTAGTAACCCCAACAGAAACTCCTTGGTTCATCGAAATTGGACTTTCATAAGACTGTTGCTCTGATCTGTCATGGGCTCCCTTCTCAGATGAGTGGATATGTGTGTGTGTGTGTGTGTGTGTGTGTGTGTGTGTGTGTGTGTGCTGTGTCTTCCCAGAAAAAGTCTCTCATATAACAGAGGGTAATGAGGTTGGAGTTTATCCAATCACTAAATGTAATACAATAAATACACTCAAAACAGAGGGGTGGCTGAAGAGAAGATGTCTGTTAAAGATCCCTGCGATAGGGAAATAAATAATTTAGCAAGTAACTGCAGTCACCCAGGTGTGCTGCAGGGCAGAGAAAGTGTGCTCATGACACACACATACACACGCTCCCACAAGCGAGGGATGAGGCCGGCAGCTGCAAGTGTGAGTCTGGAAGAACGTCCATCATCCTGAACACCTGGCGTCAGATCGGAGGCACTCTGCATCAGTTTCCATCTGGTGGCCCGGGCAACAGGACCCAAGAGAGTCTTCTTAGGAAATGGAGCCATGGCTTCAGGATGCTTCACTTGATGACTGAAAAAGATACTAAAATGAGGATTGGGTTACTTACACAAGATTATATCAGCTCTAACAGTCCTCTACATTAAGAACACCTCCAGAGCAAGGACTAATAGGGAGAACGAGAATTGAGGGCAGATCGACTGGTCCAGAAGCTAACTACATGCCAGGAAATTTACAGCTTGGTGTTAAGTAAGCAACAGAGAGAACTGTCCAGCCAAATTCTGCTAAGGAAAATGATCTTAAAGGAGCAATCAAAAAATATCTGAAGTCTCTAAAAATATGCATGTGAGACATACTGGCTTTGTGGGAGCCTAGGCAGTGTGGATGTTCACCTTACTAGACCTGGGTGGAGGTGGGAGGTCCTTGGACTTCCCACAGGGCAGGGAACCCTGATTGCTCCTTGGGCTGATGAGGGAGGGGGACTTGATTGGGGGAGGGGGAGGGAAATGGGAGGCGGTGGCGGGGAGGAGGCAGAAATCTTTAATAAATAAATAAATAAATTAATTAATTAAAAAAAGCCTTCTGGCATGGCGATCTTCATAACTAGTGAGATTTGGGAGGGCTCAGGCTGATTAGTTCCAGTTCTTGTTTAGGAAAACACAGTCATTCATGTATTAAAAATAAAATGCTCCTATTTGCATTCTCAGTGGACAGAAAGCGGTGCATGCCCTCATCGTGATTCTCTGGTTCCTTGCACAGCCAGCACCAGGTCTGAGCCTTCTCTGCTCTCACCCCTCTTCCCTCCTCTTACTTTTTTTAGGGACTAAAAAAGGATTTATTTGTTTTTATTTTATATGTATGAATGTTTTGTCCACATTAGACAAGTGTGCCGTTTCCATGCCTGCAGAAGTCAGAAGAGGGCCCTGACCCCTTAGAACTGCAGCTACAGATAGTTGTGAAGCGCCATGGAGGTGCTGGGAACTGAACCCAGATCCTGTCTCAGAGCAACAAGTGTTGCTAGCCACGAGTCATTTCTCTATCTTTTTCTTTCCCTTCTTATGGATAATGAAGCAGTTGCCATAGAGGAGTGTCTTTGGGGAAAGGGTTCTGTTGAGTGAGAAGAGAGATGGAGATGGGGATACTGACCTTGAATGTTGGTCCTGCAGTCCTGGGGATGTGACTCATCAGTATCCTCAGGAAATACAGCTCTTCCGCATTTCCTCAGATGATGAAGTTCTTTGGTTGGCTCTGGATGACTTTTGGGTTTCTTGAACTGCCACACTTTGCTTTTCTTCCTGGTTTGCTCCTCTGTCTGCTGAACCTCTTCTGGCCTTACCTGTTTTTAGCTGACCATCTTTTCATGGACCTTGACTGAATTACTACCTTTCTTGAATGCAATCAATAAATCCTCATCCCCCTCCTCTGAATGCCTCCGAGGCAAGCAAGACACTGCTCTGGAATTGCCACTCAGTGATCTATGTTCAGAAATCCCTCTCTCGGCACTACTTCCCCAACTTTATGCCCCTTCTATCTAACTCTCTAGAAGAGGACCAGCACACATGGGTGGAACTGGTCGGAGTGGTCGGTGACCCATCAATTGGACCCTCTCAGTCCTCCTGTGGTCATTTCAGTTCTCCGCGGCTTCCAAGCTTCTATGTTCCTGCTGTGAAACCAGAGGGGCCAAGGGCCACTGCTGCCAGCTCCAGAGGCTCAGGGCTTTGCTATGACAGGTTTGATTTCCTTTTTGAGCCAATAGTTACACACATGATGTTTAAAATAGTTTTGTAGAATCCAGGGCTCATTTTGATTGCTTTGTTTTGAATCCTGGAGAACAATCTATAGTATTCTTTTACTGTGATGAGAAGGAGTAACTTAAATGTTAAGGAGGCAACCCTTACCCTTAGTACTTAGTATTTGAGGTATATGCTTTTTAACAAAATTTAATTTGCTCTCGAATAAAGGATTAATTCTCTCTAGGCTTCAAGTTGAGTAATTTATCAATTGAAAGAGTCTAATTATTTGATTCTTCCATGCATGTCTTTTTATTCATCTGGTTTGTTGAAGATGTGATTGATGAGCAAATGTTTCCATCACAATTATGTTTATCTGTTTCTCTTGCCTGCTTACAAGCTTTAAAAATGTTTCATTAATTTCAGTAGATAACCATACTTACTGTGGTGGTTTGAAAGAAAACGAAAGAGTGGTGCTATTTGGAGGTGTGGCCTTGCTGGAAGAAGACTGTCACTGTGGAGGCAGGCTTTTGAGGTCTCATGTATTCTCCAGCCACGCCCAGTGAGACAGACCACTTCCTGATGTCTTTGGATCAAGATGTAGAATTCTCAGCTATTTCTCTACCACCATGTCTACATGCACGCTGCTATACTCCCAGCTACCATGCTCCCTGCCATGAAGATAATGGACTAAGACCGTAGGCCACCACCACACTTCAATATTTTCCTTTATAAGAGTTGCCGTGGGCATGGTGTCTCTTCACACCAACAGAAACCCTAACTAAGACAATTACTGATATTTACTCATAACTATTCAATATGTTTTAACTTTGTAAGAAAAATATCCATTAAAAAGTCCTTTTTGAGTTGCTAATTTTGACTCAACTGAACTCGTCCATGGTGGTTTGAATGAGAAATGTCCCCTGCAAGCTCATGTATTTGAACACTTGGTCTCCAGTAGGTGGCACCGTTTGGGGGAGATTAAGGACCCTCTAGGAGGTGCAGCCTTGCTGGGGGAAGTGTGTTCCTGTTGGTGGACTTTGAGGGTTTATTGTCTTGTTCTACTTCCTGCCACGGTTCTCTGCTTCCTGTGTGCAGATATAAAGGGATCAACCAGCTTCCTGCTCTGAAGGTGAGGGGCAGGATCGTACGTCTGCAATCTCAGAAATTCAGAGGTGAAGATAGGACTAGGAGTTTGAGGCCTTTGGGTGAATGAATAAAGTTCTCAGTTTTCACTGCTGGCAGGGGTGGCTAGTGACGAACAAGCAGAAGTCACGGGTTGGCACTTGTGAAACACACTGACCTAGAGGGAAAGAGTGTCACCTCAGCACTGACTATCATCCTCTGCTGGGAGCATACAGCCACCCAGGTATCCATCTTTGAGGACAGAGCCACATACTAAGGATGAAGGCAGGGGGAGTTGATGGAGCCTTGGTCCTCGAATGACCCCAAAGCACCAGACTCTGAATTTCTTGTCCTTAAATAAAAATGATCCCTCTTTAAGCACTGTTCTTAAGGTTTCCTCATATTTTCAATCCACCTGGTTATCTAACCTGGGATATTTTAATTATACTTGTCTTTTCTCTATATCAAAATCAAATAATAGATAATTCCTATTCTGTTAGAATTATCAAGTATATGGTTGTACCTAAAGTGTTCCATGATCTCGGTTAATAACTCTGTACCACTAAAACACACAAAATGAACATCAGGGAACATTACATGCATGCAGTTCCTAAGGTAATTGTATGCCATTACACTAAGTTTTTAAATTGCTTCTGTAAAATTTTAATTTAATTAGGAAGATTCATGGTGTTGGAATGCTACCTGTGCTATCATCTGCCTCCCTGTCCCTGTCTGTCAGCGAGGGGCCAGATAGGCTATTTCTAAAATAAGTCTTTGCCTTCTAGACAGCTCTTCAGTGTTGCAGGTCTTCATGAGATTGTGCATGTTGCATGTGTTTTTGGGGTCCATGGGCTAGAAGCCCACTTGTAACCTATAAATATCTCTCCACACTGCACATAAACATATCTGGTGTTTAAGACTTGTGCATTGAGATGGTGGACTAGATAGTTTTATGTCAACTTGACGTAAGTTAAAGTCAACTGGAAGAAGAGAACCTCAATTAAGAACATGCCCCCAGAAGACCAGACTGTAGGCAGGCCGGTAGGACAGAGGAAGGCCCAAGCTACTGGTGGTGGTGCCTTCTCTGGGCTTGTGGTCTTGGGTTCTATAAGAAAGCAGGCTGGGCAAGCCAGGAGGAGCAAGCCAGTAAGCAGCACTCCTCCATGGCCTCTGATTCACCTCCTGCCTGTAGGTTCCCGCCCTGCTTGAGTTCCTGCCCTGACTTCCTTCAGTGATGAACTGTGATATGAAAGTTTGAGCCAAATAAACCCTTTCCTCCCCAAATTGTTTCATGTCATAGCATTTTATCACTGCAATGGAAACCCTAAGACAGACAGAAAGAACCAGAGGACCAGAACTGGAAAGATGGATTCATGAAGCAAAAAATCTTTATGATGCTGCTTTTAAACCTTTACTTCCTTCCTAAACCTGGATGGAGTGGGGGAGGACCTTAAACTTCCCACAGGGCAGGGAACCCTTGACTGCTCTTTGGACTGGAGGGGGGAGGGGATGGGGGGAGGAGAGTGAGGGGAGGGGGAGGGAAATGGGAGGAGGGGAGGAGGTGGAAATTTTTAAGTAAAAACAAAAAAAAATAAAAAATAAAAAAAGAAAGATTAAGAACTGAAAGTGTGGATTTGTCCCATTTAGCTGTTCCCCTATCTATTCTTTGGTGATTCCTCTTTAGTGAGTCACCAAGCACAATGAAATACACTTTGTTGAATGATTCATGTAGAGTTTACCATTCACTTCGGCAATTAAAAGATAAACGAAAATTCAAGTACAGTTGCCAAGACAAAACAACAAAAAACAGACAGCAAAGAATATCCTAAAAGGGTTATGTGTGTGTGCGGGGGTTCAATTTCTCTAAATTTGAATCTTTTCTAAAATGGATTTCTTATAATAATTCAATAATAACCAAACTGCTAATGTGTCCTTAAACATAACAAAAACAAGGAGGCAAAAATTGGTATTGAGTCATGTTCAAGACAGTATCTTATTTAGCTTCCCTCAAGCTGTTGAGAAGGTGTGTCTGTGTGTTGGTTCCCCGGTGAGGCTGTCAGCCCGGGAAGCACACAGCCGATGCCAGCACCCTTCTCCTGTCTGACACAAGAGAGCCTCAGATGGTAAGTGGGAATTAGGTAGGAAGAGCGAAAGGAGGGGCCTGCGTTTCCCCTCAAATCCCCAACTGTCACCAGTGTGTTTCTCCTCTTCCCTTAAATGGAGAAAGCGCTACACAGCATCGGCATCCATTGGATGATGCCTCTAAATGCCTCTAAAGTTGACATCCAACACTCCTTTGTTTAAGGTCTGCATGCCTTTGTGTCTCTGAGGCCCTGCCAATGCCTCTACCACATTCCATCTGTTCATTTTGGGTGACTGCAAACCCCCTCCAGCATTCTCGGTGTTGGTTATGTTATGGTGTGCTGTCGGATTACAGGTCTTAATGATTCTTTGCGACTTCTCCAGATGCGCAGATTGCATTGGGGGCTTCAGCCCCAGGTGTGCTCTGTCTGCCTCTACAGTACCTCAGTGAAGGCTGTAGTCTTCCTCTGGAACAAGTTCCAGCTGAGAGGAGAATGCTGCTCTCTGCTTCAGTCACGTGACACTGCCGCAGTCAAGGGCATTCCGCGGTTTGGACACTAAAGCTGATACTTGATTGTCATGTTCGTTTGCGTATTTATTTAGGGGACTGAATCCAGGGCCTTGTACATGCTGAGCATGTGCTCAGCCACCGGGCTACACGCACAGTCCTTTAAGCCTAACACTGAAATGGGAGGAAAAGCTGCTCCCGGTCCTGACCTTTGGGAACCATTGTGGGAGCTTCAAATATCTTGGCACCCCATGAAGTAATTGCCTTTTCCTTTGAATTTCAAGGGTGACTCAGTGACCCAAAGTGGCCCTTGGGTTAAGTTTCAGGATGACATGTGATGTTTAAAATGTTCTTGCCTGTAGGGTGAGCAGCCTGGTCCCCTGAATCCTTTTCTCTTTTGTGCTCAGGAACTGAAGTAATTACTCCCTTTTTCAGACAATGCATAAGTCTTTTTAGGCAGCCTTTCTATCTGAGGAGGGACTAAAGCAGCCTTCAGAAATGAGATGTGCTAGAAATTGCTATCAAAATTGTTAGAGATGCAAAATAGTCCCATGTGGAGTAGAAGGAAGCCAAACACGCCCCAGTGCAGGCCTTACCAGAAGAATCATCTTCCAGCATGGACTGTGATGGCCACAAAAAATATAGAGAGGGGTGCTTGAAAGATAAAAGATTTGTTTCATATTGGTATGGTGCAGACAAATTTCCACCAATGGTGTTGAAGGCTTGGTTGCCCACCTGTGGATTTATTGGGAGGTAGCAGAGGTGGGGCCTGGTAGAAGGCCATTAGCTTCTGGGGGTGTTCCCTTGAAGGATACGCTGAGGAGTTCCCAGTGCATGGGGGGCACAGAGCTGGTCTGTGTAGGAAGAGATTTGAGCCAGGAGCAGAGCAGCACCCTGCTGTTTGAGAACCCTGGGAGAGCTTGACAGCATTGCAGATGCCCCGTGGAGACCCTGTCCCTCTGCCTCTCATATACGCAACATCCTAGGTGTCTTCAAGTAAGTGACATTATGAATGCCCCAGCTTCGTAAATCAGCCACATTGGACTCATTCCACTCATTGCTCTAAATGTGTGCAAGAGTCCCTTTGAACTATGTCATACATTCTTGGGGGGTCTAGGTGGGGAATAGAGACTGAGGGGATGAAACGACAGTGGTTTCTGAGCTAATGGATGGGGGCTAGGACCAGGGCTCAATTTTTGTGACATGAAGTCCCATGGCTGAGAGACCTGAATAGTTTGGGGCCTATTAGTTCTTGTTGCCAGGTGTTTCCAGTTTGCCAAGCAACATGATATGCCCCCACTTCCTGCCTGTTGTGTTGCAAGGGAGTCTGTGGGTATCATCCTGGTCAATGATTAGCAGATGTCTATCACTTGCAGGTAAAAGTGACTCCCTGTCTGCCCAGATCCTTTGGCGCTCTTGCCTCCTTACCCCCGAGACTGAAATGCTCAGATCTGGCTTCTTCCTCAGTCTCCTTAGGTCCTAGAATAGACAGACATGGAGCACAGATCCTAGCCATAGCACGAGAGAAGGAAGGACTTCCACTGCTGTGCGCCAACGGGAGTTTGAGTTGTTTGCTCTGGCAGAACACAGGCCAGCTTGACTGACACCAATGGTGAAGGGTGGGCAATCCAGGCAAAAGAGCGGGGTGGGGGGGGAGAGACAGAGCAAAGGGAAGCAGGGGATAGCTCTAAGGAAATTCCTAAGGAGGTTGCAGAGCCTCATGCATGACTGGGATCATGTAGGACAGATAGGCTTTGAAGACAGCTAACATTTAGAGCCCATGGATGGGAGAATGGAAGTCTCTTTGGTTTGAAGGTAATAAATCTGGCATCGATATTTATTATTTTTAAAAGTTAACATGTAAAGTATGGGCTTCATCATTGCATTTTCATAAATGCTGTGCTTTCTTTGATCTTTCCCCACCCTCTCCCCTCACCTCTGTCCTTCCTGCTGCTTCTCCCCCTCCACCTAGTAGCCCCCCTCTGCTTCCATGTTACCTATGTTCTATTATCCTCACTCCCTTCACTAACAATCCATTTTCTTTGTCATTTTTCTAGTTTCACAACTTATATCCATACCAGTCCACAGATACGTATATGTGCGAACACTAAAATGCATTCTCAAGAGGAAAAGTCTGCCATCTTTGTCTTTCCGGGGTTAGTTCCCAGTTCCATTCATTTTCCTGCAAATGTCATGGTTTATTTCTCTTTTTTCTGAATGAAAACTACAGTATGCATGTATACCATCCTTTCTTTATCCATTCATCTGTCGATAGACAGCTAGACAGTTCCATTTCCTGGCTTTTGTGAACCATGCAACAGTGAGCATAGATGTGCAAATCCCTCTGCAGTAAGACTCACAGTTCTTTGACTGTGCTGTGCTTAGGAGTCATTTCTTTTCTTTAGAAAATGGAAATATCTCCCGAACAAATATTAAAAGCAAATATATTGATTATAAAAATTTATGACACACAAAATTATAAAGAAAAAAATCTGAATTAACACAATTCTACCATAAGAACAATGGTTTTATTGTTTCCGTCCTCACAAAACAGAGACAGATGACCACCTACTAGAGACGTATGAGAGCTATTTGAGGCATGTTTTTAAGCTACTGAGTATTCAGCAGGCCATAGATTAGGGGTTGCAGTATAAACATTGATGAATACCATGGGCCAGTGAGGAAACTTCCCATGTGTAAAGGGGAAGTGGACAACACAGGAGAGGATGGATTAGGAAGCTATAGGCAGAAACAGCCATTGTGACCCAAGGGTCAATAATACTCAGAGAAGAAAAGGAAGCTAAGCAAAGGGATGAAGATGGAGGCTAGAGAGCCATGCCAAGAGTGAAGAGGAGTAAGGAGGACCTGTGGGGAGGGAGAAGAGAATGAGGAGAAGCACACAAGTGGTCCCCTAAACTAACACACCATACTGGAAATTATTTGTAATTAAACTATTTATCTTGATAAAAGATTTAAGTTAACAAAATAATGGGCTTAATTATGACATTTCCATATACATATGCCATTATACTTTGTACTCCTCCCCTGCCGCACCACCCTCCCCCACTGCACCGCCTTCCCCCATCTTTCTTGACGTCTCTTGCTAGCCCCCCTTCCTCCCTTTCCTGCTTTCAGGTTGCAGAGGTGTATGTACCCCATCCCCATGCACATATATGTATACGCATACATGTACCATATACTTTTGCACACATACACACACATACATACACATATGCACTGGAAAGTGTAGCACGAATAATAAAAACCCAGGGACAGATATTGGGATTCAACCTGAAGATCAGACAAGCAAAGCAGCCAACCACTGGCTCTTACTTCTACCTCAAACTGAAATGGTGATCCCACCTCCACAAATCCTCAGAATGAGGCTGAGCCTGAGGCCTGTTTCCCCCCAATTTATAATCCTCTCTAGGGCTGGGATTAAAGACATGCACTGCTACCACCAGGCTTCTATGGCTAACTAGTGTGGCTACTGGGATTAAAGGTGTGTGCCACCACTGCCTGGTCTGTATGGCTGATGGGTGTTTTATTCGCTGATCTTCAGGGAAACTTTATTTATTAAAATACAAATGAAATATCACTATGAGAGAGAGAGAGAATTCAAAAATCAAAATTAAAAAACCACAAGGTGATTTAGGAGGGTATTGAATATTTGTGTGTGACCTTGGTTGTGGTAATGATAGCACAAGTGTTTGCATTTGTTCAAACCAACTATACCCACCCAATGTGAGATTCCTTGTCAAGCATGCCTTAATCAAGGATGTTAATTTTGCTTTAGTAGAAAGCCATTGGTTCGTTGAATTATGTTTTGCATCGTCAGGTAGAGGTATACTTTAGAGCGGAAAAGCTAAAGCAGTATGGTGATTTAAAAAAGATGTTCCTACAGCCTTGGGCATTTGAATACTAGGTCCCTACTCAGTGGCATAGGTTAAGGAGGTGGGGCCTGCTGGAGAAGTTACATCACTGCTGGCAAGCTTTGAGGTTTCAAAGTCATGCACTATTCCCAGTTTGCTTTCTCTCCTTTGTGCTTATGGTTCAAGACCTGAGCCCTTAGCTTGCTGTTCCCACCACCATGCCTTCACCCACGGACTCTAGCCCTCTGTAAGACAAGGCCCACAGGAACCTTTCTTTCTCTAAGTCACCTCTGTTGTGGGGTTTTAGCACCGCAATAAGAAGGTACTAATGTGTGCAGTGACAGGCAAAGAAGGTACACAGGGAGCATGGGATGAATGATGAATTGTTTCAGTATTCTTACTAAAGCAGGAAACGAGAACATCCCTTGGGAAAAGAAAGGGGATGTTAAAGACTAAAGACTGAGTAACTATTGTGGGGAGTGAGCCTGGGAGACCAGAGAAATGAGCACAGATGGGGTGGAGCTTCATGGAAAGCTTACTGTGGCCTGAAGGAGAAAGCAGGGAAATCTTTGCCTACACATGGGGACGGGCATTAGAGACATAGTGAGAATCAGGGAGACCCCTGAACCATAGAATAAAATTGGGGACTTTTAGAACCATTATAAAATGGAGATCTTTCTAATTTAATTTCTTAGCCCAGGCAGTTGAGGCTCTGAGAGTATAGACTGGAGCCATTTATCAGATGACAGCAAATTGGGACTGGAGACAGTATGGTAGAGTTTAGTGGCGAGCGATAGAAATGGACTCTGACTCACTCCTACCCAGAGAATATGCTAGATATAGAATCTTGGAAGCAAGGACCCAGGTGGCCTTGCTGGAACCAAGTGAGCTATTTGTTCTTGTTATTTTTTCTTCACTCGATTTTTGGGAGAAAGGAGTAGGCTAGGATTTAAAGGACAACTTGATAGGTATCTCATCAAGACTACTTGAGATATGAAAGAGGCATTTTTTTTTCTCAAAGTGATGCCATTCTCAGAAGACAGATTTCTATGGAGGAGTGGGACTAAGAGGTATCCTGTCCACGGTAGCAGCGCCACAATAGTGCAAGGTAGCCATGTCATCACGACTCGGGAAGCAGAAACCCCACTTTAAATATCTGCAGCCAAGTACCTGATAACTGTCCATTCCTGTCTTTCTCCATGTGTAAAGGATATACACCAGAGACTGGAATCAATGTATGTTAAGTGAAGGGGTCTAACGAAAAGATGATTTTAATGGTCCATTGTTAGAGATCCTGGATGCATGCTGTTCCCACCACACCATATGGACACCATACTGGACTGGAGTCAGGTCACTTCTAACTGCTATTCTCCTTCTGACTGCTGTTTCTCATATTGATTTTTATCAGGCATTCGCTCCTTCAACCTGCAAGATAGCCAGTACAGGCTAAAACCAACCTCCAGTAAATAGTAACAATATTTTTTGAGCCCGTATTAGAGGCAATTCCCCAGATAGCCACTACTGAGGGGTAACTTGTACTGAGGAAACACAGGTCTTAGAGTCTGAAGCTCTAGGTTCTTTCTAACCCTGGCCCTGGCTCTTGTTTCTTCATTGATTTGGGTAAATTAGTTAACAACTGTGAGTGTCCACTTCCTCATCTGTAAACTGGAAATGATGGCACTGCCTACATGAAGTGACGTAGGAGAGTGAGCTGTAGAACAATACGCAGATGGGAGGCATCCTCATCCTGGTATCGCTACTCCACAGCTGCAAACGATTCTTTCAAGTCCTCCACAGGAGCAGGGGCTGCCTGTGCTCGCGCATCCCAGCTAGATGTATTCCCGGGTTTTTTAGTCTTTCCGTTGTTTATTTTTCTCAATCAGAGTCTCTCTGTAGCCTAGACAAGCCTTGAACTTATCACTTCTTTTAAGTGCTTGGGTTACAGATACGCCCCATCACAACTGGTTAGGTCTGACACTTTTGATGGTCTCTATGGCCAAAAAGGCAGTGCCCAGGATTCTGACTTTCTGTCCTATAGTCAAACTCATGTAAGAATGTCAGTGGACCTACATCCAGTCCTTTCTTGTTCTCTTTTCTGTATGTTATACTGCATCCACATGTATATTTGTTTACATCTATCATCTATCTATCTATCTATCATCTATCTATCTATCTATCTATCTATCTATCTATCTATCTATCATCTATCTATCTATCTATCTATCTATCTATCTATCTATCATCTATCTATCTATCTATCTATCTATCTATCTATCTATCTATCTATCATCTGTCTATCTATCTATCCATCATCTATCTATCCATCTATTTATCTGTCTATGGGAACAACATCAATTCCATTTAATGCTATGCCAGTCCAGTTTAACAGAATAATGGTAGTAATTTAATTTCTCCCCTACGGCCTATGATCTGCTAATTACAGATTCTTGACCCTGTTCATAGTGTCAGGTATGAATTTCAACTTGTGGAATGGGCTTTAAATCCAATCAGAAGTGATTGGTTCCTCCCATGATACTTGTGTAATGAATGTAAGTAATGAAAGATGATATGCAGCTAATTGCTTTTCTGTTTCTAGCTCTGTCAAGGACTTCTTATTTTTTGGAAGTGGATAGTGCATAAAATATATTTGATAGTAAAAGTATAAAACCCATTGTGAAGCTCCACAGTTTCTGCTCCTAATGGCTATCCTTGCAGATGCTCATTGAGTTGTATAGTCTTTGGGTCTGGTTAATTTTGGTGTGATTTTTTTTATTTGCAAAATAAATATTTTTTATTATTAAAAACAAAAGGTTAAAAATCAAGAAACAACACGATTAAAAATGGGTACAGACTTCAACAGAGAGTACTTGAAATATGAAACACTAGTGACTGAGAAACACTTAAAGATATGTTCAACATCCTTAGTCATCAAAAAATGCAAATTAAAAGTGCTATGAGATTTTATCTTACATCTGTGAATGGCCATAATCAATAAAACAAATGACATCTGAGGCTGATGAGAATATAGTGTAAGGGAGGAAAAAAGAAAAAAAAAGAATGTTAGTGTAAGGTTTGGGAATCAACACTAGGAGTTTGTGCTGAAATTCTGAATTTGAGTGGAATACATCTTTGATTCATTTCTACTAAAGGAGGGGTGATGGTCATGGTGTGAATTTAGGAGAGTCATAGCACCATTAGAGATCCATCTGTTTGTCAGATCTTAGGGAAGGGCTGGGTGATGCTCAAGTTGCTTCTGATATCTGAGCCATTTCTCATTTCTTTGAGGCACCTGCCATGGCGTGAGACTATCTGCTTGCTTCTTTTAAGTTGTTTTGATTATTATAGTCACTTGCAATAGCAACCAGAACAGTTTTGTTTACTGTTCTAGCTGGCCGATGCTTCACGTATAAAGACCCTTAACAGCAACTGTGTAACTCCTTCTGAGTAGGGAAGAGAAGCCATTTGGTAGTAGCAAGGAGCTATAATTTTCTGGAGGCTAACTATTTTTACATAGATAGTCTTTCTGGTATACATGGTGCTGCCTAGCAGTGATACTAATTTTATATTTTGAAAATACATTTTACAGAGTCACTGAACATACACCATATTTCTGTGATGCATTGATTTAAGAACAATTTTAATAATACGGACCTTGAAAATGCATATTTACACTCATGAATTCCCTAGACCCATTTGGCTGAGCACGTGTATGTCAGAGAACTTGACTTCTGCCTAGTCACATGGTGCATTTTTATATCTGGCATTTAATATATGTGTGAGCACTTGAGCTTGTACTGCTGTTTGGTCTGCAAAAGGGAAAAGTGAAACATAAATACATTGTCTTTGACCTTGAGATCATCAATTAAGCCCAAACAGGGTTAGAAAAGAAGCTTTTAGTTTCTTAAAGATATTATGATCGCTCAGAGCCCCGAAAGAGCAGAAGCCCAGACCAATTACAGCCCACTTTATGAGCCCCGGCAAGGGCATATATTTGATTCTTGTTGTTTGTCCTCACAGAGTCCTGATTTTTTTCATAAATTAAGACCAATCAGTCATGGGAACATGAAATTCCATTTATATTCTCAGATGACTAATGGCTTGGCTTTTGATTCTTGAGTTCAAACTCTGATGAAACAAAATAGTAGCTGTGTGGTGTTTGCAAATGGACGGTGTCGGATCTGGCTATGTGTACGGCCACAAGGGCTGACCCCGAGCCTGGCCTCCACCTGGAGTTTTCGAAAGGAAGTGAATAATAAATCTGACCACCCTGCCTTCCTAAGCCCCACTTCTAACCAGCAGTTGTGAACGTCTTGGGTTCAGGACTTGGCTAGCCTATGCGCAGGCTGTGCTTTCCCAGAGAAGGGAAAACGTCAATACCAAAGGCCTGACGGGACCTATCTGGTCCCTTGTAATGTGCATCCCTCTTTCCTAGACCCCTTAGTCCAGTGTCAACGCCTGAACAATGGGCTTCTTAATGTAATTGTGTGGGCTGATTCCAAACCTGGAAGATTCCAGATAGACTTTCAGAGAATAGGGAAACAGGAAATACGTGGTAAGAGAGAGAAAGTGGGGGGTGAGAGCAACCCAAGTTAGCATTATGGAGGAAGCTCTGAGCAGACCCCTACTGCTCGGCAGCTGTTATTTGAGGCAATAGCATTTGCCTCACACAGTAATAAGAGCTTCCTACAGCCTGGGTCCTCCAAGTTCAGCTGTTTCTTCTGCTCTTCCTCAGCGGAAACTTCCTCTAGGACAGGACAGAATGACAGGCTCGCAGAGCTGAAAACTGGCTAAGCAACACCGGCCAGTGCAATAAGTAGAAGAGCTTCAAGAATTCCATCCTGGTGTATAGCCTGAACTGGCGCCATCCTGTGATTGGGTTGGTGACTACCTAGGTGGGCATCGGAAAGCCTCCAGCCAGTGACTAATGGGGACAGACTCAGAGACCCATTGTCAAACACTGAGCCAAGCTCAGGGAGTCCTGCTGAGGAGGAGAGGAGGGATTGTAGGAGCTAAGGGGGTCAGGAACATCTCAGGAAAACCCACAGAAATGGCTAGCTTGTCTCTTGCAACCTTAACGTCTGAACCAATAACCAGTGAGCCTGCATGGGACTGATCCAGGCCCTCTGCATATATGTGACACTTGTGTAGCTTGGTCTATTTGTGGGACTCCTGGCAGTGAGAACAAGGGCTATCCCTGGTGCTTTGGCTGGCTTTTGGGAACCTACTGCTCATGCTGGATTGCCTTGTCAATCCTGAACACAGGGGGAGGTGCTTAGTCTTATGACAGCTTGATATGCTATGCTTTGCTGATGCCCATGGAAGGTCTGTCCCTTCTGAGTGAATGCAGAGGAAGGGTGGATTTGGTGGGGGGCAAAGAATGGCAATGGGTTTCTGATCCTACTGCACGTACTGGCTTTGTGGGAGCCTAGGCAGTTTGGATGCTCAACTTACTAGACCTGGATGGAGGTGGGGGTTCCTTGGACTTCCCACAGGACAGGGAACCCTGATTGCTTTTCGGGCTGGGGGGGACTTAATTCGGGGAGGGGGAGGGAAATGGGAGGCGGTGGCGGGGAAGAGACAGAAATCTTTAATAAATAAATAAATTTAAAAAAAAAAAGAAATAAGCCAAGCTAAGGCTGGGCATTCATAAGAAATAAAAAAAAAATAAAAAATAAAATAAAAAAAAGGGAAGGTATGGGGAGAGAGTGAGAGGAGAAGAAGGAGGAGAGGTTGCAATCGGTATATAAAATAAAGAATTAAATAAAACTTCCATCCTGGGTTTTGAAACACCCTAGCCTCTCAGATTAAATCACTGCAGCGTTGCAACTCTGAATCAGTTCTCCCACTTGTTTGTAAGGGATGTGTCGAGTGAAGGCATGCACTCTCTAGGCTAAAGCAGTGTGGGGGAGGAGGAAATGACACAGAGAGTCCACAATGGACGAAATCAATATTGTTGAGCTAATCCAACATGGACCTCCAGGGAGGATTTTCTAGCAGGGGAGAGGTGAATTAGACCTGCATTTCAGAAAGGTCATCCTGGAATAGAGATGGACTCAGCAGTAGAAGGATTATATCAGAGGCAAGAGGTGATTTGGACGGATACAGCTGCAGAAGGGATGACTGGGCGGAACAGCAAGACACTGGAGAGAGATTACAGGTTTAGTGACTCACTGGATGCGACAGCAGGAGAGAGGGGGAGCTGACTGAGTTGTCTAGTCACGATGCCACCGTCCAGATGATTGGCACGGGGGTGGATCCAGGGTAGGAGAAAGGACTCTGCTTCCGTGAGACTACAGGACATTTGGCAAAGCCCACAAGAAGTAGGAATAAAGATCTAGCACACAGAAAATGTGGATATGACAAAGATTCAGGAGTCACTGGAACAAAGGGAGATCAACCAACAGCCAAGGTGAAAACTGTCATCGCCATCATGGGGCTGGTTGGGCACACACATCTGCATTCCTGCCAACTGCTGTTTCTTTTCCTAGAGATCCCGAAAAAGGATTGTCAGCCAAGACAATCAATAGCACAAGCCAGATAGCTTCTCTGTGTGCAGATTCAACTAAGTCCATGCTGAGGTCAGCAGAGCCCTTCAGCAGTTGAGAACATCCTTAGCTCTCATCATAAAGTACACAACATTCTGTAAGCTGGCCCCATCTGAGGAATGACTGTCTTTGTGAAACTACTGCTGATTGGCCACTGTCTTTATTCTTCGAGGTGGTTACACCACACTACACCACGCTACTGCCGTCCTTCTGTCTCAAGGCTGTGCTGTGATTCCTATGCTGTGAGATGTCATGATTCAATGTTTGTGCGTCTTGGGGCATTTGGGGATAGGATGTGAAAGCATTCCTCAGTGCATCAACTTTCTGGGATTAGGAATGGCATCAAATTTTAAACAGCTCACCATTCCCAGCCATAATTACAAGTGAAATTTACCAATTACCAATTCTCTCTATCTTGGAATTAAAGGGTGTTCTAATTTGCTTTCTGTGTGTCCTAAGGTGCTAGGTTATATCCAAGTATACTTGACACATAGGTTGTATGAACCTGATGCCACTTAGGACCTGGGCACAGCACACAAAGGTGGCTCCCTGTGGTTTTCCATTGGAAAAGGCTTTGGTTAGTGCATAAGATTGCAAACCACACACTCATTAGGACGGTAGCTTTGTTTGGGACTAAAATTGCTACATCACAGGTCACCACACTGATGCAATGTAGGATACCTTCCTAAAGTCTGTAGAGTGTCTTGAATCCAAAGGGCCATTTGGGAAGGCCTTTCTGTGACATTATTCAGCAAGACAGCAACCTTGCATGTTTAGGAGCACAGCGGCCACTTCCAAGGCGAAGGCTGCAAGCTGCACAGGTGCACAGCCAGAGAGCCTGGGAAGAATGCTGCAGACGAGGCCCTGTGGAATATTCTCCATGTTTACTGCTTGGTCCCCTAAGGTTCCAAATATATTCATAGTGATGTAAATCCAAGCCACACGTCCCCAAACTTCAGAGATGTTTCTTCCAGGGGGTCCAGTTAGGAGCCTGTCAAGGGTGACCTTTCAAATAACACAAATAGCAGAGCTTGGAGTTCCTGGAAGCTCTTTCTTCAAAGGTTAAGAAAGAAACAGAAGACCTTGATCAATCTTCATCGACTAGAGAGCGTCTCATTTCAAGGGGACATTAGGACATCAGCTTGTCCTAACCTTTTCATTAACAGAAAGATGAAGCGACTTGTGAGGCACAGTCTAGACAGTGGCAGTGCCGGGACTGGAAATACAGGTGGCTCTTCTGAAGCCGCAGGCTTCCTGTTCCTCTTAACTCAATTGTGGCAGGGGGTACGATGGGGGCTATAGCTCATGCAGGGGTCTGTTGTGGAACTCTGTCCCTCCGGCATGACATGGCTAGTGCCATCTTGAAATAATAATGACTATGATTATTCCCAGAACACTCTCACAAGAATGACCCTTTAACGTCCTTTTGGGGAGGACATGGGAATCACAAGACAGCACGTGAGACCATCCCTCCCCAAGAATATACAAGCTGTCACCATTTCTGGAGGGGAACCTGATGCCAATTTCTTCCATGATGTATCTGTCCAGATATTGCCCACGCTCTAATAAGGCAACTCCTTACTCATGTTCCTGTAACTAACGCTAGTGGTCTACCAAGCTAGGTTGGTGGAATCATCTCTTGGTCTGTCATTGGTGCCTTCTGTAGGCTGAACAGACGCTGGCTCGTGTCTCCCCAGGAAGAGTTAACATAACAAGAAACTCAGTTACAGCTAGTTAGACCCTTGGGATGGGGAAAAGCCCTGTTGGATTTTCTGAGTGAGGACCTCATGTATTCACCAAGTGGAGATCAGTAGCTTGCTGTAGAGGTGCCATTCACTAGCTTTCCCTCAGAACACATCTTACAATTGCTACCATAAGACTGTTACAAATAGCACTGAATTGCTGTTCTGGCACCGTTGCCAAGGGCAGCATACAGTCTCCTGAACAGCTTCCCAGAGGGTGGTGTTGGGAAAGACAGGGTGGCAGGGCTGTCTGAGTATGAAGCGGTGGGCTGAGTCTTCAGGTGGGTGTGTAAAGCTCTCCCAGCGGGACAAAGCAACCCATGATTGTCCTCACTCAGTCACGACGTAGCTTCCCAGCAATTAACCCTAGGAAACACTCAGAGCAAGTCAAGGGAGACAAAGTCCTCCTCTTTCGTACGCAGTTTTTAGAAGTGCGTACTTGTATAACAAGTAAGAGTATTTTAACACACTGAAACTTGGTACCGTTCAGGGTCCTCTGAGAACCCTCTGGGACACCTTGAAGGCTATAGCATAGTGGCTCCCAGTGAGCCGCTTTCTTTCTTTCACTCTTTGTGGAAGTGGCTGAGTGTTTGTTTCTCACAATACCTTCCTCTTGACCTTTCCCGCCTGCTCAACTGCTGCCCTTGCGGGAGAACACCTGTGCCTCGTTCAAATGTGCTGCTTACTAACCTACTTAGGACAGCCCATCACTTATCATCACGGGAGCAGGATCCCTTAAAAGCCTGGGGCTTTTGTGCTCTATTTGTCACGAGACATCTGCCCAGATTGATGCTGTTTACAATGAGGGCGCTGACGCCCGTGAGTCATTTGTACCAGTCCAGAGCGTGAGGGAGGCTGACTCTCAGGGACTCAAGCACCTTGGCCTGATGTGTACCTGGACTTCTACAGATTCATACTGTTTGAATTCACAAACAGTACTGTCTTCCACAAGACGCATTTTCATTCCATCATCATCATCATCATCACAATAATAAAACCAAATGCTTTTATTTTGCTTTAGATTTTGAGATGTTTTGTGGAAATAATTATTTCAGATTTACTTAGAATTAATATCAGTGAAGAATAAAACTAATAATTACTTAGTGTCTGTCTTCTAGTCCCCAGCTGGTGTATACAGGCATCCTTCTCCCTATTTTTTCTTTGCCCTCGGCAGACATAACCCATCAATCATGACAAGCTTACACTGAACCTGAGCATGGCCCCACAATCCTCAGGGTAGCACTTCAGGGAGACCACTGTCAACTGACCTGAACCGAACGTAAGATTTGAAAATAAGATAGAATAGCTTTTGCTATTCTAGTAGTATCAGGCCTTTACTATTAATTTTATTGTATTTTTCTCACAATGAAGATTCAAACAGACCACATTATTCCTGAGAGCTGTGCGCTCTGAAACTAAGATTAAATAAGTTGTTATCTATATTCAGTTAGTCTAATGCAGACTCTGGGATAGATGTTTGCTGTTTGAGCTACGTTATGCATATTGGTACCTAGAGATAGGGTTTATGTTGCTTTTGGATTAAAGCTCATTACAAACACAGCAACCTCTTTATCCTTAGTTTGTCTGTCTATTCATTCCACAGATAGTTGGGTGGGGTTGTCATGGTGGCAGGCGTTAGAGAGCAAATAAACAGATATGATCCATACCCTCGAGGAACTTATGGGCTGTGTGGGATAGGCTGGTGTTAAATGAGGAACTTATGGGCTATGTGGGATAGGCTGGTGTTGAACTAAAAGACCCAGACACATGTGTAATTCAGTGAACTAAATTCAGTTGAACTAAAAGACCCAGGCACACGTGTATGAAACAGTGCAAGAAGGAAAAGCACAGAGAACTCTTGAAATTAACCAAGCAGAGCCTAAGTTCTCCTGAGTGTTCCCTGGCTACATCTCTAAATCTACGATGTTTAAGATGATCACTAGGAATTAGTGAGGAGAAAAGTGGGGAGCAGCATTAGGGAAGAGGGAAGAGGGGATAGCGTGTGAGAAGACACTGGGTCAGGAGGCTTTGCTTTGGTTGAAGGATCTTGCTTGTCTCTCTAGGAGTCTTGTCCTTTAGTAAAGGAAAAAGGGATAAAATGTCTGAGAACTACATTTTACAGGTGTTGCCAAATAGCAGTGAAGATTGCTACCTTGGCGAACACAAAATCCTTTTAAAAGACTTCTCTAACTGCTGCTTTGGTGTCTGAGGATTTAATCAACCATGGCTAGGAAAACAAAAAAACCATACTTTTACAATTGCATTTGCAACTAAATGCACAGGTTTTCCCCTGTCGTTCTGCTCCTTTTGAGTTAGATGTCTTTGAAAATGTCATAGATGTACACCCTGCATTCTGATTATTCTTATGCCCCATCCTCTCTTATGTCCCATCTACCTCTGTCCAGACCCCTTCTTCCTTACTGGGTCCTTTCCCATGCATGCCTCTTTTTTTTTTATTTTTCTGGCCCACTGGATTTAACCAGGGCCATCTGTGTGACCATGGGGTTGGAACTGTCCACTGGAGCTTGGTGGACTCCACAGTGGGGACACACTGATGACACTGACTCCTCTCCCAGACTCTTTCAGTAGCTAATAGATCAGCAGGAAGGGGTGGGCCTCACGAGTCCTGCTCTTATCCGGGACTGATGGTTGACAAGACCAGTCTTGCACTGCCCACTGCATGTAACCACGGCTGCTGATTGCAATGGCTATGTCATTCCCTGAAGACAGCACAAGAGCAGAGCTATATTGTGAGCCAGGCTGTATGCCTCACCTTTTCTGTAACACAGTAAGACATATGAATTTGGTCTTTGTCCACCCCATTCCCGTAGTACAGCTCTCGAGTCTTCTGAAGTTTCTTGAGTGATAGGTGAGAGCATCTACCAAATGCTCTTAAGTCTTTGGGGGATTTTCTGAGTGCCAGGAACATCTTTGGTTTTAATGGTTGTCTTTGGGTGGGCTTCAAAAGGGGGCCTGGTCACCAGGAAGACCGAGCCATGGTTTTCAAAAAGAAATCTGGAACTTTCAGCCTAAGCTCATTCTCTAAGCCACCATGTCTATGTGAGGAGAATTCCATACGAGTCCTGAGAGCTTTCAGGCTGGTGGGCAAATTCACATACTGGGAAGCAAGAATACTGCAAACCTGGGATGCTTCCTGAGAAGACAGCATACACGTGCAGATAGGAACCCATGATGGATCAAAGTAATGAATGCACGTGCCATCCCAAGATGGTGATAACTTAGGAAAACCACAACCCTGGAGATTTCTGCCCAGCCTGCAGGCAGATCCCCAGGTCTCAGGAAACCACCTCTGGGGAGTGTGGTCCTCTCCAGGCAGCCCAACTTGTCTGATCTCTCCCCCAGCAGCTTTACTCCTATAAAGCTGGGAAGGCAGTTTTAAACATCTTCTGAGTTCCAACTTTCACATCCATGTGACATTTTGTTTACCTCTTGTGTCTCATAAGCCTCCCACTCCTTCCTGAGGGGGTGTTTTAGTTTGGAGGAAACTTCTAGATAACAGGAGCCCTTGCAAACCCTAAAATATGTACCTTTCAGTTCATCGTCTTTAAAATAAAGTGGTAGGTATAAATGAGTTCAGTGAGCTATCACAGGAAGTTGTCAAACGTGGGGAAGAGGCTATGGAAATCTCTAATCTGTAGCCAAGTTGGAGAGAAGAGTGTGTCCTACGTATTCAATACTGACAAATGACACTTTGAGTTGGGGAGGGGGTCTTATAGGATTGAACCCTTAACCTGAGGGGTGTGTTCTAACTCTGGGGAGTCAGCATCAGAAATGAATTATGTTTTATGGTAGCTAATTTGTGCCTGCAGGGTATCGGAGCCTTGCTTGCTATGAAAACATACACTTGGTGTAACCAGTGTGAGTTGGGATATCCTTTTCTCTATTGACGCTTGGTAAATGTCATTCCCCAAGGTTCACAGAAAGTGATCGCATGCAGGCTGTGCACAGCCTCAGTCTTTTGTGTGTGCACTCTACTGGATGTGCGACATGGATTTAGGCAGCATCTCTCTTCCCTCTCCAGCCTAAAAATCATGAGGGATGAATCGGTGCCCTCAGAAAAATGAGAAGACCTGTCAATCAATAACATTTTAGTGTGGGATAATAATAGGCCAACTCTTCAGCAAATTGTAGTTTAAAAATGTTCACTTAACACAGACGCTAGACATTTGCCAAAGAGTGGATGATAGCATATCCGGAATAAAATTCAGGACAGAAAAAAAGAAAAAAAAACAGAAGAAAATCACAGGTGCAACTAGAACGCATGCCTTTAGTGATGAAATAGTTGATAAATAAAGAACATTAAGTGGGCTGAGTAAAATATAGATAATTTACTTAATCAGATAAGTGATGAAGGGTAACGGACAGACCATAGATAAAACAGAGCCTATGCACTAAGAATTGGGAGTAAAGCCACTTACAGAATTTAGTGTGGCAACGAAATCAGCGAAGTAGGTGTCAGAAAACACATTCACCATATAGCAGCTATTCCAGCTGATGTTTATATCCAGAGATATACATCATCCTTGAAGGTGACCCCTGCACACTCCTGGACCCCAAATTTGGTGCAAGCTATGCCCAAACACCTGTATTCACAGAGATCCTTTATTAAGCAGAGAAGAAAAGTTAAAGTGGCTGCTCTCTGACTCTGGCAGAAAAGCAGCAGCAAATGACCTTGTGGGTGTGATTTTTAAGAGGAGCAAAACGGAAGGGAGGTCCATGTGAGAACAGTGGTATATTCTGATGGAGCATGTTAATTAGCTGAGCCAAAGGGACTTTTGATTCTTAGACTTTAATATTTTGATAGCTGGACATTGGTAGTCAGCTTCAGGAGGCAGAAGTGATCAAATAAGGGAATAGATCTTGGTGTCTAGCTTTAAGAATATAATCTAATGGTTTTTTAGCAAGACTCTAAACTCTAGTGTTGGACAGATTGTCTAGAAGGTTGTATCATCTGTGGGCTGTGTTCAAAGTCCATCTCCTCACTGGGTGTGGGAACACAAGACAGCGTCCCTTGCCCCTCTCTCGGAAAAGTCAGCTAGCTGTTCTGCGGCCCAATGCAGGCTATGTAAACACTAACTCCAAGAACTGCTGTCTTGTCTTGGACAGCAGTAATCCACCGTAATCAAAGAGTGGAGTTGTCTAGGTCTGCATTATGAATGTGGCTGAGTGGTGACCTGAGCGGTATGTAGGTATCAGGTAGCTGCAGACTCTGTGGAGCTCTATCGTAGCCAGAATGTATGAAATTTAATGCTTGAAAATGCCAATTTTTGGCAACGTCCTGACTCCTGGACATCAGGAGGAAGGGAACACTGAACATAAATTTCCCACCCAGGAAATCACAAATATCTGGGAATCCTGGTTCTGGATGGGTAGAGACTATTAATAATGACATCCCTTGACTCACACTCTCATGAATCAAGCCCCTGCTGGGAGCACCCCTCTTGAATACTGTGCATACTAGTTTTTATTGTTTTGGGTCTGAGGTTGATTGAAATTTAATCAAATTAAGACATTTAATGGATTGCTTATTTTGTTTCTTGGAAGCAGTATTACTCACCCCTTTAAACTTGTGTTCCCTTTGATAATTATAAAACTCACTTCTTCCTACATCCCTGATGGCATCTGAACCATTGTTTATCACAGTCACACAGAAGTTCATACAATGAAAGAGTGGAGATTGCTTGTTAGACCTAAATTATTTTGGAACGTTGAATGCCCATTTTGACCCTATTCCAAATATTATGACTTAGGTCCTTGGCTGTGGGTCTCTTTGCACCCTGTGAACAGGGTCACTAACAGTCCACTCCAATGAGAACTTAATAAAATGTTCCTATGTGTCTTCTCTGACTGAGTTACAGGTAATGTTTCACAGATGTAAGCTCAGGGCTGTCTCCGGGAGCTGCTTTCTGATCGATGGGCAGTGTCTTGAGAATAAAGCTTAATGTAGAATCTCACTCTGGGCATTATTCCAATGTCAAGAAAGCATGAAAAAACATAGTCCATCACTGCTTTTATCCGTCTTCATAAATATTCTCACCTTGGCAGTACTAGAACAAGACAGAGCCTGCAATGCTGTCCCCTGTTCCGAGTGGTCCATGTGAAGACACCAAGGGACAAGCAAGAAGGGGTCATAAAAATCATCTTAGTGATCTCTTTGAATAATGTGGAAATCATGGCAAAAGATACACTTATATGTCACATCTCCCTGACAGTCTATCAGTGTTCCCAGGGACTCCAAGGTACAGCAGTGACACTTCATTGTGCTTATTAACAGACATGCAGTGAATGACTGGACTGCTGGACCCTTCCAGTTCACTGGCTTTTTGACATCATAGCAGTTTTGAAGGCAGAGCCATGTCCACTTCTGGGTCATATTCTAGATTGACTGATGGATATGGCTTAGAGGAAAATTATCACGCTGTAAGTCTTCAAGGCTCCTGCATGCAATGTCCCTCTTTCCAGATGGCAGGGAGTGGTGTTTGTTCAGCACTGTGTCCGTGTGAGATGGTTGCACAGAGGTGCATTGTCGATGCGTGTGAGAACGTGTCTCCCCTCTTTCTTCTTTGCTTTTGTGTTTCCCTTCCTTCCTTCGTTGGGGTGATGCAAGGCTCAGATGTGGAAGCTCCCTGGGGAAAAGCATGTGCCTGTTCACTTCAGCAGCGTCCAGTGAGTGGAAGGAAACACCACGCTCTGCTGACGCACTGGGAGGAGACAGAACGGGTTGTGAAAGGCTCATCTGCATCATTGATCCTTCAGACTTCCCTGCTGCCCTTGTAACTTAATGTTCTGGGCAGTCCAGTTTCTAATTTGTCAGCAAGGACAATAAATTGTTAATGATTGTTGGCCTCTCCCTATTCTTAGGTTATTGCCTAACACAAAGAGACAGGTTCATTCAATTTGGGAAATGTTAAGAGGATGCCCAAACCATGTTCTGAGCAAATAAAGGAAGGGCTTTTTCAAATGACTGTATCATTCTTCCCACAATCAAATTCCCACTGTCCCTGTTTGTGTGGGTGAATTAAAAGATGATCGAGACCGTAAATGTATTTATTAACCTAATTAAATAGTATCTGGATAAAAGGAAAGGCGAGCCCCTCCATCAATGAATGTCCATGATAAAAGCTAACGAACACTTAGAAAATGAGTTTTAACGCTTGGTTTCCATTATTTGGACAGTAGAGGTTTTCTGAGATTCGTCGGTTCCTGTGAGTATGTTCAGCTCATCTTTCACTTTACTGGTATAGATTTTAGTATTTACAATATCTCTGTTCCTGGTGGTGTTGTCTCTCAGCCCCGCCCCCATTTGTGTGTCCTGTTGCTCTCGACTGAGTCCTTCCATGGAGAATGAGGGAAATCTGAGTAGGGGAACTGACATCAGATATTTTGGAGTCCTCTGAGCAATTAACCTTGTAGCAAAAGGAATATTTAAAATAATTGCCTGTAGGTGGGTTGCCCAAGAGGCAGCATTTAGATTGTTAACAATGCTCCCTCTTGACTCTGATGTTGAAGATATTGTGTTTTTTATAGTTCCTTCTATAGGGACTATGAGGTTAAGATCGTCTACAATCTTCTAGAAGGAGACTGTTCTCCTCTCCTGACGAACTTACTTTATTTTGTAAAGAACTTATTTGTATAGCTATTTAATCTTTTTAAAATAAGAACTTACTAATAGCTCATTTTGTGCTTTGATTTTGCTGGAAATGTTGCTTGTAATGCTTTAACAAACATTTTAAAATTTGATTTTAACTTTATGTGTATGAGTGTTTTAAACTGCAGGTATATTTCTGCATCATGTTGTTCTGTCTGGTGCTCGAGGAGGCCAGAAAAAGGTACTGGAGACCTTGGAATTGGAGTTACAGACAACTCTGAGCTGCCATGTGGGTGTTGGGAATCAAACCTGGGTCCTCTGCAAGAGCAGCCAGTGCTTTTAGTCTCTGAGCCATTTCTCCAGCTCACAGCTTTAACATTAGCAGAATGGTCTGGCAATAGCAAAGATATTCAGCAGATTAATTATCTTTTCTATACAGTGGGGTCATGTCACACACACACACACTCACACACATTCACACACACACCATATGCACCTGTCCTCCTTCCTCTTTCTTTGGAATATATATATATATTCCAAATACATATATATATACACATATATACATGTATACTATATGTATACATATATATGTATATATATATATACACATATAATTTATGTCTTTGTCCTCTAGAAGGGGTTTTCTATGGGATTCGGTTCTTTTTCTACTGTTTCAGGCCAATAGCAATTTTTCGTGCTTGCTCTTGCTCTTTCTGAGTTCTCTTATCTATAATACGCATGACAGTAGTTGAATTATTTGTAACTGTATTTCCTCATAGATTATTTGATATGGGCATTAGTCAAAGGGACTTTAAAAACTCACTGCATTTGATTTAGTATTATAAATTACAGAAAATAATATTAAAGACATTTTAGTGGGCATGGAAGGCATCAGACAAGGTTTTGGCAGGTTGAGCCAAGCGACTGGGCTGTAATGAAGCTTCCTTGTCCTGACAGCCATGTAAATAATACCTGGGTTCAACAATGGAATACATTTCTATTATAGATGACACAAAGAGATGCTTCTTTGCTCCCCAGCATCATTTTGAATCTGTTCCTTGTCCTCTTAGTGTCTGGTTCAGCTCTGATTGTTCAGGTGTTTGATGAATCCGATGGAAATTTCTCCCTGTATCACTGCAGGAAGTGAGTTAAAGACTGGAGCCCAATGTGCAGAGGCAGCTGCAGAACCTCTGGTGACTCACGGGCTAATTGTGGCTTTGTCATTTTGGTGTTGAGCGTTGGTAAACTAAGCTGACAAAGTCAGCTGCTTCAAGGGCTGAGTGAGCTTAGCGGAGCGTTCTCGTCACTTCGGCACCAAGAGCGTGGATTTCTCACCGGATGCCCCTTCCCCTGCAGTCTTCTAAACTCTGCTTCCTTCCATGTGTGATGAGGCCAGGAAAGGTTGGCATGCCTTATTTCCCTCCTCGGAGGGGAAATGGCAAATGTCTCCATGGTTCTTCCCAAGAGGATCTTGCACGATACTCTGCTAACACAAGCACCTGTTCTTCCACTGTTTCTCGATCTCACCCAGGTCGGCATTGAGGTTTCAGGCTATAGTTGCCACTCTCTTGAGCTCTATGTGCATCCCCTCCCATTCACTTTTGCTATGTCTGACGTTCACTCTCTTGTCCTGAAAGCTGTGATAAACAGTAAGTATTTTACCAAAGACTTTGGAGGAGATAGGTTGGGTGCCGAGAATCGCCCACAGCAACGCACGACCATAAATAACCATAATGCCCACTGTCTCTCCATGATGCTTCCTTTGTGGAGCCGAAGCCCCACGCCTGCCATTCCCGCCACCTTCCTTCATGCATCTTTCTCAGGTTGGTGCCCCTCCAGGTACTTCTTTTGCAACGTCCTCCCTAAATCTCCCCATTTTGCTTTTTCCAGTTAAAGAATTAACCTCTCCTTGGGCTTCTCCAAACTGCAGACATATGCCTGCTTCAGCCTAAAGACAGGAGCAAGAGAGCAGTCCTCCTAAGTACTCCCCAATCAGAGTCTGAGGAAGAGCAAACAAATGGACATGTGATTTAACCATTGCCTTCACGATCTGTGATTTAACCATTGCCTTCACGATCTGTGATTTAACCATTGCCTTCACGATCTGTGATTTAATCATTGCCTTCACGATCTGTGATTTAACCATTGCCTTCTAAACATTTATTCTACACACTTTCTGACATTCTGAAAGGTCTTTAGCTTCTTGTTCCGTTGTAAGAGCAAATGTTTCCCTCCTTCTCTAGGCAGATGACACGTCATTATTTACAAACCACAGATGATTCAAATCCGTTCTATCCCCCTCCTCTGCCTCCATCTCCGTCTCCCCTCCTGGCTTCCAGGCTAAGTCCATTTCACGCATATTCTCTCCCTTCCTTCCCTTCCTCTCCCCTCAATCTGTTATTTTCTTTTTTATGTGGTAGGAGTCGCGAGCCCTCCTCGCTCGGCAGTTATGATTGCGGGGCTCTGCACCTGCTCAGGTGAATGAAGGGGAGAAATGCTGAAGCAAGTCCTTATGCTAACTAATACTTTAGTCTCCTTCTCCCTTTGCCACTCAGAGGAACCACCCCTCAAGCAAGTGCATCAAACAGTTCCTATTCAAGTTCCTCGTGAAGTCAAAAGAGCTCTTCGCTTCTCGGCTCATGTTAGAGCATGCGGCGGTTTCTGAAGAGATGAATGGATGCTCAGCTCTCACGGAAAGAGAGAAAGAAAGAAATGAGGAAATCAGGAGAAAGTGCAGACACAGAAGGTTTCATTAGGAAGTGGCCTAGCCCCCCTCCCCCCGCCATGGTATAAACTTGAGGGGTGCTAAGACTAAAGGCAAACTTGTTTTAAAGCAGAATCCCAGGCTTTTTCAGACCCAGGCCAGTTGGCCTTGGTGAGTTCCCGATAGAACATCCCCATTGTCTCAGTGTGTGGGTGCACCCCTCGCAGTCCTGAGTTCCTTGCTCGTGCTCCCTCTCCTTCTGTTCCTGATTTGGACCTTGAGATTTATGTCCGGTGCTCCAATGTGGGTCTCTGTCTCTGTCTCCTTTCATTGCCTGATGAAGGTTAATATTCAGGAGGATGCCTATATGTTTTTCTTTGGGTTCTCCTTCTTATTTAGCTTCTCTAGGATCACTAATTATAGGCTCAATGTGGGATAAAACCGGACTCGCTGAACATAGAGGACAATGAGGACTACTGAGAACTCAAGAACAATGGCAATGGGTTTTTGATCCTACTGCACGTACTGGCTTTGTGGGAGCCTAGGCAGTTTGGATGCTCACCTTACTAGACCTGGATGAAGGTGGGTGGTCCTTGGACTTCACACAGGGCAGGGAACCCTGATTGCTCTCTGAGCTGACGAGGGAGGGGGACTTGATTGGGGGAGAGGGAGGGAAATGGGAGGCGGTGGCGGGGAAGAGACAGAAATCTTTAATAAATAAATTAGTTAATTAATTAAAAAATAAAGCAAAATATAAAAGCAGAATCCCAATGCTCTCCATGTCCCCTTCCAGTTTCCAAAGTCATCTTCCACTCCACTTAGATTTTTCAGCCATTTTTCCTTCTCTGATGGGAAAAGCACTCTTGCTAGACTGCAGTCAATTACTATGTAAATTTCACTGAAGGAACAGCCTCTTCTCTCTCCTGTGTTCTGCTGCTCTTATCCTTTCTTCCCACCCTCCTTCTCCCTGTTGCCTTCAGAGATGGTTCCCACGGACCACCCTTGCGGTCAGCTGTTACATCACTTAAATCTACCGAAGGGTCCTTGGTTCCTGTTTTCTTTCTCACGATTATTGCTATTTCTGATAGAAGGATTGATTGTGGTGCAGAGAAGTGTGGAATTTCAGTCTTTCCCATGTTCCCTGCACCTCCTCTATACCAAGCTTACAACTTGGCTCATATTTTTGGGGGTATAAGACCATACATCGCAGGTGGTGATCTCATGAGCTCCCAGAAGGAAACACATTATGGGGATGGGTTGTCTGCTTCAAGGTTAAAAACCAAGGACGGTTGCCTAGATCCAGGGATTCTTTAGCGATAGCAAATGATATTTTAATTCATTTTCCTCTCATGTATTAGCCAGAGGACTTCTATATAGGTATTAGTCTGTGGTAAAAGTCAGGAAGATAACTTCATCTCTTACGGGTTAGGGAAGCTAAACCTTTTTTTCTTTCAACTAATGAACGGTGAGCTCATTAGAGGAACAGCAGCCTCTAAGGGCAGTAGTCTTAGGCAGCCGTCTGCTCAAACCAGAGCTGGAAACCAGGATTTGAGGGTACAGAAAATACTAGCCAAGGGTGTGAGGGAGGGGCCTGGAAAGCAAGGCAGCCCATGTGGGGCACGCTATTAATCTGGCAATAGGTGATGGCTGTGACGACTGCCCTGCAGACTCTAGGGCCAAACAAGGATGCTGTTGGGCTGTTTAGTGACAGCCTGCTCCTTTTGCCTTCCTATGGGGCTCTGGAGGCCACAGAATTCCTGGCAAAGCAAAGAAGGTGCTATAAGTTGTCCGTCAGGCCACGGTCCCTGAGAGATGTGGTTGAGGTACTGGCCAAAGCAGCAACTGCCCATCCTTCCTCCACCTTCCTCCGCACGTTAAGTTTACCTTATTCTACCTTGGATACTTCAAAGTGGTAGTTACTAAGAGTTTGAAAGGAGAAAACTGCAGGATGAGCCTCAGTGAGACATCCCCTCCCCGTCCCCTGCTGTTACCGTTGGTCTTCAGAGGGCAGCTGCCCTTACTCCCGCCCCCATCATCCATCCTAAGTTCCCTATCACCTGAATGGCCTGACTCATAACCAGTAATGAAATTCAGGCCTCCACTTGAGGGATCACTACACTCGTCCACGTTGCCCTACCTGGGCTAGGATTGTGTAGTTGGCATTTCTTGTATTCACCAGCAAGTTTCAGGGGGCTTCCTGGCACCAAAGAAGGCCATGCCACTTCCATGACGCAGCTGAAGTCTTAACTCTTCATGAAGATGCATGGTCAACAGAATCCTTCCTGTGCCTTATGGAAGAAATGCCTCACGTTTTAGAGGGTCTGACCACCTCCATCTGCGTCTTGCCAAACCTCGGTTCAATCCTGGCTGCACCTTGAGATGGAGTAGGGGAGGGACTTCACTTGAAGCACCTCCAAGACAATAATTGCACCCTAACTCATTCCCTTTTCTGTCTTAAACTCAAGTATGACTTGAGGAACTCAAATGAGAGCCTGAACACAGCTCAGACTGCATGCGCCAGTCTGATATCTCCACTTTGGCCTTGAACTGTTGTCCGTTCCTAAGTCTGAAGAGTCTGGAATTAAAAGTTTTGGCTTCTTAGATGAAACTCAAAGATGAATACCCAACACCTCCTGTTCCACTTTGTTCTCTCTGTAGGTAAGGGCTGGGAGGCTCTTTTGTAGATCTGCAGTCTGTCAATAATGCCAGGGTGATCTCAACCTCTTCGAGGATACTTAGGTACCAGCTAAGACTGTCCTGCTTAGGAATCACAACGGAGCCCAAACCTAACTGTAAGGACATTGTTTCTTCCAAGTTGACTCAGTTTCTGGGTATCTTCCCTAGGGTCATACACCCAGGAGGAGCTCTAAATGGCCCTGGTGCTAACTTAGGCCTGGGTCTGTCTGTCAGCAGCCTGCCAATTCTTAGTCCACATCCAATCCTACATAACTTTCAGGTATGTTTTCCTAGGTATAAGCCATTCTGATGTTGAAGCTCCTTTGTTAATTCCTGAGGTGTCTCATCCTGGATCTCCGGGTCTTCCTCCCTTCACATCAGTGTGGTCCTTACGCATCTCTCTGGCAAGCACCCAGTTATCCCGGAGCACACCTCCGTCTCTCTTGTTAATTTGGTACCTGCCCCAGAGAAGCTGAATCCGGAGTCTCCTGAACCTCTGCGTTTCCAGGATCTCACTACAGTGAGTCTCTGCGGTCGTTAGTGACTTCCTGTGCAGATCATCTTGGCCCTGTAGCTCCCTGTGATCTGGTAATGACCATGATCTCATTCATCCCCGTCATAGTTTAGTGCGGCATGGTCCGACCCCGGCTTCTCTCCTTCAAGTCTGCAGGGTTGGCCTTGGAGGCTCCTGGATTGTCTCGCAGCATAGTCTTTCCTCTCTGGAATTTAATCAGTGCGCCTTTTATTTTTATTTTTCCCCTTTCTTTTTTTTCTTTTCTGTAGTCTGTGCTCTGACAGAAAAGACCGACTCTTGTTTCTTAAGCTGATTCAATTCTCCCTTGACTCAGCAAGTAAACCTAATTTGAGGAGACCGCATATTCCCTGCTAAGGTCTTTTTAATTCCCTTCTAAGACTCTGGGTTTAAAACAAATCCCATGTACTTTTCCCCCTTGATTTTTGTTCTAAATCTTGATTCTGCTGTGATAACCACCCCATCCCTCTTGTGGCAGCCACTCAATTTCTCTGATTCTGCTTACGAGAGGATCCGCCACTGCTGTGGTAGAGTCCGCTCTTCAGACACCTTGAGTCTGCCCTGGCAGAGGCGGCTTTGTGTGGCTGACTTGTGGAACAGGTGGGCTGAGACTAGTTTCTCAGAAGCAACTTTCTGCAGTTCATATCTAGACCCTAAAGGTCAAGAATAGAGGAAGAGTTTGAGGCGCTGGTCTAATGCTGCATATGGAGACCAGCACTGAAGGGCTGGGCTGTGTGCTCATGGAGAAGAACCCAGCGCTTCATCTTGTCCAGTCCTTCTTTGTAGTCACGAAAAAGACACATTTCAAAGGTAGCAAACAGGTCCTTCATGCAAAAAGTTATTCCTGTATGATATGCCTGTATCTAAAAATAGATATATATCTAAAAGATATCTGTATCTAAAAGGCTAAAACTTTGGGGGCCATACTTCTCAGTGATTTAATACCTATTTGGCTGAGCCCATTGTACCACAGCCCTGTCTGAAACCACAAGAAACCAAGGCAGGGACAGACTAACCAGCTTCCAGCCTGGCATGACCAGCCTCTTCCAGATCATCACAGGCATACCACTCCGTCCATGCTTGATGTGGTAGAAAGATTACAGCTTACACTGTAAATCTGTTTTCTTTTGTAATCTTTTATAATCTTTGTTTCTGTTGAAAGAGAAACAAAGAAACTGCTCTGGCATCAAGTGCTGGCCCGGTGACACACGGTAGACAGCCATTGCCCACACTGATCATAGGCCATGCCTCTGAGCATCAGCATCCACCGCCTCAGTGGTCACCTGATCATGAGCAGTATCCCTGAGCATCAGCATCCACCGCCTCGGTTGTCATGACCAATGAAGACAGAAATCAACCCATTCTCACTAATGAAGAGGCTGTCCAAATCATGCCCCCCTTTGGCCATTGTGAATGTCTGTTGTTCTTCACCAAGGACCACCCAGCTTGGTCTTGCCTGCCTCACATTAAAGGGACTTTATTAAGGTACCAAATACAGGACTGCCCACTCCTATTTCACTCCACCAAAGTCACCTGACATAGCTCTAATAGATTCCCTGATGTTTCCCGTAATGCTTTTTTTTTCTTCATGAAAACAGTCAATGAACATAATTTCTTGAATTGGGTGTATGCATCTCTGGCACTCTTCTGCTGGAGGCCGTCTTAGTTTGCTTTTGTTGCTGTGATAAACACTATGACCAAATGCAAACTGGAGAGAACAAGGTTTGTTTCATCATCAAGTTATGGTCAGTTATGGCAGGAGGTCAAGGCAAGAACTGAAGCCGAACCAGGGAGGAACGTGGCATGCTGGCTTGCTCCTAGGTTCATGTTCAGCTACCTTTCTTTTACAATCCAAGCCCACCTACCCAGGGAGTGTACCACACATCAGCTATTGATCAATAAAATGCCCTCACAGACGTGCTCGTGGGCCAAGTTGCTGGGGAAAATTCCTCAGTTGATATACCTTCTTCCCAGGTGACACTAAGTTTTTGTCAAGTTGACAGCTGAAGCTAACACTTCAAGAAGCCATTGACACTAGGAAGTTTGTAGATTCACTCGCCAGTGTGGACAGATAGGAAAGGGTAGGAGGCTAAAAGAAGAGGCTGTATTTGTGCAGGAGAATCAGGTGTCATGCTCTGGCCCTCCTCCAGTTAGCCCATCTGAAACTTTATATTTCTATCTATCGGTCTGTCTAAACTATCATCTCTGTATGTGCTATAATGGGTTAGGCTGTCTCTCAGAGGCCTACTGGTCAGAAGCTTGGTTCTCAGCTTGGCATTATTGGAAGCCAGCAGACGCCGTTAGGAATAGGTTTACCGGGAGACTTTAGGTCTCTGAGAGTTTGCCCTCGGAGGGGATGGTGGGGCAGTTTCTTCACCTTGCTCTTTGCTTTCTTGCTGGGCAGTTTCTGCTGACACATACTGTCATGATGGGCTTGCCTGACAACAAGACCCAGAGTAGCAGCAGACTGGAGCCTCCAAACTGTGAGCCCCAACGAATACCACTCCCTACAATTCAGACCATGGTTCTGGAAAAGTGAGCAATGCTGTGTGCCTGCTGTGCCTACATACACAGTTCGTCATCAAGTCTCACATCAGTCAAGCACACTGCAGGAATGCAGAGGCAAGGGCTTCCTGCTTGGTTGGGGTAGTTCACCCAGGATAAGATCGCAAAGCTCAGAGGTGAACACAGGTTTAAGAACTGGAGGAGAAGGAGGAAGAGGAAGAGAAGAAAAGGTAGCAGGAAGAAGGAGGAAGAGTGTTTATTGATGGAGATTTGTACTTAAGAGGAGGGAAAGAGAACAAAGGTAATAAAACAGAGTGCAGATCTGGAGAGTGGTCCTTCCTTTTCAAAAGTTGATTTAATTTTTACCTTTTAAATTTAAAAAGTTATATATTTTTAAATCTTTATGTGTATGGGTGTTTTGCCCGCATATGTGTCTGGGCATGGTGTGTGTGCCTGGTGCCTGTGTGGGTGCCAGAAATTGAACCAGGGTCCTTCGGAAGTGTTCTTAACAGCTGAGCCAACTCTCCAGTGTCTAAAGTGTCTACTTAAAGTATACATCTCATAAAAATTCAGACAATTATAAATTTTAAATCCACACTTGCCATCAGCTTTGTGAAGTTCCCTCCCAGCAGCTATGAGCTGCCTGACTGACCTCCTGGGGTTTTTGCCCTTCTAGACTTCAGCCTGTAAATTCAACTTCCTTTGTGTGGATTGGCACCTGCCTCCTGCAATATGTTTTTCCCACTCAGACTCCGCAAATGGAGCCTTTACTATTCGCACTGTTTGCTAACCCTGGTTTCCCCACGAATTAGTATGCTCTAGAAACTTACCTTAGCCATTAAACTGTAAAACCTTGTCTAAAATTCCCATCTAAGCAGTACAATACATAGAGATTGGAAAAGTAATATCAGGCTTATGGTGAACATCTGGCCTCCAGTGCGACCCTTTCTCCAAACATTTTTAGCTGGTGCTCTTGGTAATTATCTTTTAAATGGTATGCTTACACTCACGCAATTCCTTAATTTATCACTTTTAGACATATCTAATGCATTTCTGTTATAGAAGACGTACGGTTGGAGTTTTCAAACGCTTCTACCATCTCTCTTTCCATTCTACAAATAAAACTAATTTTTGCTAAAATAAATCGAATGTTCACCTTCTTATGAAAAGTGTGAAATCATTTTTCAAGCTGTTTATAGATGGACCACAGCGTACGCTGGGATTGCGCAGCCTTCCTTGCACACCCTCCTTTTCTCTGCCTGCTGTTTTCTCATGTTAAAAAACAGAATTGAAGGCCACCTTGCAACCCTCATGCCTGGCTAAACACACCAGCCACCCTCCTCAGTTGTAGCTCCCAGAGGCCTCTGTGCAGAGTGGAGAGGGTCCCTCGGCCTTTACAGGACCCCACTGTCTCATTCATCTCCTTATCACCCCCACTAAATTAACTAATCTGTGTCTCAATTCTTTTTTTTTTTACTTATTGATGTGTGTTTGTGTGAGTGCGTGTATGCGTGTGTGTGTGTCTGTGTGTGTGTGTATGCATATGTGTACAGGCACTCATAAAAGCCAGAAGAGGATATCCTTGGAGCTGGACTTAAAGTAGGTTGTGAGTCACCTGATGTGGGTGCTGGGATTTGAACTCAGCTCCTCTGGAAGATCAGCAAATGCTTTTAACTGCTACACCATATCTCAAACCACATCTCAGGTTTTACATCTTTTAACCCTTTCTGTTTGGGGTGGAGGATATATTTTATTACATTTCTAGTTGTCCAACTAATATTTAGTTCCTACCATTTAGTGGAATCTTCACGTGTTCAATAATGTATTCACCCACAAAGACATTTCCCCTTAGTGGATGCGTGTGGTGACGAGATATGAGTGGGTCAGACTCCTGTGATCTTTCCTCTGTGTGCTTTTGTCTCTTTCTCCACTCTCCTTTGTCTGGCACATATACGTGATGATTGGACCCCTGGCAGGCACACAATGCTAGTGACGCTAAAGATCCTAACTGTGGCAATCAGAAAGAATAAAGTACGTCCTCGATGACTTTTTGAAGTTACACAGGAGTTCTGTTATGTCCTCTAGACTTTAGAGGAAGAAGAGAAAGGAAAGAGGGGGAGGGGGTATAGAGGGCTTGAGAGATCTCAACACTTTTAATTGGCTCTGCACCTACACATTTCCTACCTGTAAAATCGCTTGCCAAGACAGGAAACATGATGGAAGCATACAGAAGACACTGCGTGTCTGAAATGTGTCTACGTCCCATGGGAAAACTGGCTGGCAGTTTGAACAGAGAGCACTGCAGCCTTCTGCAGGCATGGTGTGCTGGCTAGTCTTATGTCAACTGACATAGCTAGCGTCACTAAGAGGAGGGAACAGTAATCAAGATTAATGCCTTCAGAAGATTGCATGATAGGAAAGCCTATAGGACATTTTCTTAATCAGTGATGGATGGTGGAAGGCCTAGCCCATTGTGTTGGGGTCATCCCTGGACTGGTGGCCCTGGGTGCTATAAACAAACAGGCTGAGCAAACCAGTAAACAACTCCCCTCCGTGCCTCTGCATCAGCTCCTGCTCCCAGGTTCCTGCCGTGTTTGAGTTCCTGTCCTGACATCCTTTGATGATCAACAGTGATGTGGAAATGTGAGCCAGATACCACCCCCAACACACGCATACAAAGCTGCATAGGGGCGTGGTGTTTGATATGGTTTAAATAAAACGCTGCAGGTCCTGAGTGGCAGCAGGCAGAGAACAGCAGGTCCCCGAGATTCGGGGGCTCCCTGTTCTGTTCCTTTAAGAGACAAGCCCCATCCATTTCCCCGCCCCCCTCCTTAGGCAGGCAGATCTGCCTTCCTGCCTGCAGCTCAAGTCTTTTCCTTTCTTTCTCTCACTCAAACAGGTAGCTACTGCTGTGGCTCCCCCACCACCACTGGTTCTCTCTCTCTCTCTCTCTCTCTCTCTCTCTCTCTCTCTCTCTCACCTCTCTCTCTCTCACCCCCCTCTGTGTGTGTGTGTTTCTTTCTTAGTCCCCCTTCTCCCTCCCTCCCCCTTCCCTTCCATAACCCACTTAATAAATATCCAACCTCACTATGCATGGCGTGCCTATCTATCTATGTCTCTCACCCGCCACATGACTCCCTGCCTAGGACCCACTGACCCTCATGGCCCTTGGGCCACTCAGGGGCTCCCTGCCTGGGACTGGCTGCCTTTGTGGCCATCGTAGTCTGGGGACCCGCTTCTCACTGCCTGCTACTCTGAAACCTGCAGCGTTTCTGTCGCTGAGCCTCTCAGGGAACCTGCAGAATTTTATTTAAATCATAACAGCTCAGAGCTGCCCAGTGCTGGCAGAACTGAACAGGAGTCTCAAACTGCTAACTTAACTTTTGAGATGGGATTTCATGGTAAACAAGTTCAACTAAGAGTCCTTAGTTGTTGAGTCTAAGACAAAACAGAGGTGTCTGGTGCATCCCTAATCCCATCTCAACTCCCTTGGTCACTGAGACAGTTTCAGACTCCCAGAAGCATTCAGAGAAAACTCACCTGTTAGACGGTAGCCATGGACAGATGTGAGCAGGACAGGCCCACTCCAGCCCCTGTCAGTCCAGCTCCTGCAGAGCTGAGGCTGCTGGGGCCATGTGGGGTACAGTATTGGAGAGTGCTTCAGAAGGGAGGGAAGGGGAGAGAGGAAAAGAGGAGAGGAGGGGAGAGAGGAAGAGAGAGAACAGGAGAGGAGATGAAAAGTGAGGAACGAGAAGGGGAGGGGAGGGAAGAGGGTCTGGAGAATGAAGGGAGGGGATGGTAGTCATCTCAAGGCTGGTCAGTTGAGACTCTGCTCCCTGCACTGACAGCAGAGGAAGAGCGGCAGTCTGTTTTCAGAACCAAGATTATCAGAAGAGGAAAGGGCGCTCTAATAGGAAAGCACAGCGCCTTTTTCAATAAGCAGACACAGCCAAGAGGCAGGCGATTCCATTCACTGATACAGACAGCCTCACTGTGAAAACAGACCAGATCCCTGGTCATTCTTCACACTTGGGCTAACTTCACGTCCAAAGGCCTCCTCTCGGGACCGGCTCTGACAGTTGAAAGGCTCTCCAGACCTGAAAAGGGGGTGACATGACACGATGCCAGACACGTGGCTGCGTGCCACAGCCAGATGCCAGCGGTGGGGGCTCGGAGCTGTCCAAGGCTGCTAAGCTTTGGGGACTATGGGTTGTTAGGGGGTAGCTGCCAAGTACATGTAACTGGAACTAAGCCAGAGTCAGAGTACCTGGGGTGGGTTCGCAAGAAGTTTGCCCAAGCTTCTTTGTGAGAGCCATTTTCCCCACAAAGGCGAGAAATGTGGAGGGGTTTAAAATGGGAAAGGAAGCCACAAAAATAAAGCTAATTTGTAACAAAAAAAATAGCTTGCAAGGGAGATTAGGATTATGTAGATTACTCAGACACAACAATTAGTTACTGAAAGACAGGAAGTCAAGATGCCCAAGGCTGCTGTTACATCTTCATGGCTATTTTCTCACTGGAGTGACAAACACGTGTCTGGAGACATGATAGCTTCAGAAGTCAGAAACGATGCTTTGTTTCCGTTAATGTGTGTTGTGTGTTGTGTGTGTGTGTGTGTGGTGCATATGCACACATAAGTGTGCCAATGTTTGAGCCTATCTGAGCACAGATGCAGAGAGGCCAGCAGAGGACATCGGTTGTCTCCCTTCATTGGTCTTTTTTTCCAGTGCTTTGAGACAGGGTCTCTCAGGGAATCTCTAGGGGACACCATTTCAGCAAGGCTGACTAGCAAACTCCTGGGGTCTGTCTGTCTCTGACCCTCAATGCTGGGGGTCCCATGTACACACACTTCCGCCTAGCTTTTTACATGCATGATGGGGATTTGAACTCCTACCCTCATGCTTCACAGGAAGCACTCTTACCCACTGAGCCATTTCCCTAGCCCATTATTTTTAAAGGGATCCTATGACTTATGACTCAAGGTTTCATATGTTTTAGAAACTGCGTAGCTGCCTTTCCCTCCTCGTTTGCCCTCTTATTTCCCATCTCAGGTGGGTGTCTCACCCTTTCGGACTGTGGGACCTGCATAGCAGTTACTCATGATGGACTCACATAAGACCCGCTTCCTCTTTAACTCCCACAGTGGTGTCTGTTTGTTCTTGGAGGTTTACTCAGCCATCCTTGTGGTTCATATCATCAATTCGATGTGTTACGGGAGGTCCTCCCACTCCTCCAGCCTATCGCCGCTGAGATACTAGCCCCTTGGGGCGTGGTCTCTCTCCCTTTAAAAAAGCGGCCACTTCCCTCTCCTCTCTCTCTTCACTTCCTGCTCCGCCGGTGACTTGACTTCCTTCCTGGTTACGCAGAGGGCTGACAGTGATCTGTAAGTTTTTTCCCCTTTAAATAAATACCACCCTATTAATCATAATTCCAAACTGGTGTGGCATTGTTTGTGACTTACGCCTTCATTTGGCGCCCAACGTTTGGTTTTAGAACCTCTCCCGGCTCGCAGCCGCGAGTTCGGCTTGGCGGCCGGAAGTTCGGCTTGGCGGCCGCAAGTTCGGCTTGGCGGGCGCTTGTTCAGCTTGGCGGGAGCCCTTGCTTCCTCAGCCGCTGCCTGTGGATTTAAACTCCACAGGCCCGCGTAGTCTCTGCCCGCCTGGTTTGCTCTTTTCTGAGTGGTTTTTAAATCTCCCTTGCAAGCACAGCTCTTAAGTGGCGCGAACCAGAGCACGCGGTTGCTGAAAGCTGCAACCCCTCAGGGTGACTGTCACGTGGAGGCATAAGCGGCTTCCAGGTTGCTCTTCTCTACCCCTGGATTCTGGTTTCTGGTTCCATCTCTGGAATTGATTTAATTACATTTACTTTGTTGAGCAACTTACATTTTCCAGTTTTTAACAAATACTAGGCGGACTCTGAAACAGGACCGTGTTTTCGTCGAGACTTGGCAACAGCGCCACCTGCTGGATAATAGGTAATATGGCAGTTCCCGTTTCTAACGCGAATTTTACTGTTCTGGTTACCAATACAATGGGTTATATCATGCAAGGTTTATATGACTATGGGGATAACTTAATTTACTGGTTACTAGGTTTTAGTATTCTTTTGCATATTTTATCATTTAGGAAGATCATGGCACTCCTAAGAACCATACAATCTTTACTAGAAACTCATGCAGGTCAGGAGATTAAGGATTCAAAAGAGACAATAATAAAAAGACTTGAAATGATTGAAGAAATGATTGGAGCTGGTGAACAGAGTAATAAGGCACAAGGACAGGATACAATGCCAACACCAGCTATTAGAACTGGCTTACCAAAGGTTTTAGCAGCATACCCTATACTTAATTCTGACAAAGCGTCAACTTCTAAAGGCTCAAAGGGAGTCAGAGAAGCTAGATGGACGCCAATAGCAATGAATGATCTAAAAGAAATTAAGCAAGCTATTGTTAATTTTGGCTTGCACTCTGCATACGTAAAGGAAATGATAAGGACTTGGGCTTCTAATGCTAGAGCTACCCCCCATGATTTCCATCAGTTAGTGTCTGCAGTTTTAGATAATGGACCTTCCTTGATGTTTGGAATTTATTTCAGAGAAGAATCCAAACATATGGAACAGCAAGGAAGAGCAAAAGGTATTGAGGTTTCCCAAGACCAAATTCTTGGTGCAGGAGAATATGCTGATCCACAGGTCCAAGCTCTTTATGATGATGAAGTACTGTGTCTATGTCACCAAGCAGCTTTAAATGCTTGGAATAGGATACAAGATCCAGCAAAAAGGGTTGAATCATATACCAGAATTAGGCAGGGACAGAGAGAACCCTTTATTGACTTTTTGCAAAGATTAATTAAGGCTCTGGACATAGGGGTAACAGACCCAGAAGCTAGACGAATACTTCTTGAATCTCTAGCTTTTGAGAATGCAAACATAGAATGCAAAAAGATAATTGGGCCTTTAAAGTCTAGATCAGCACCTATGGATGAATGGATTCAGCATACGATGAATGTTGAGACGTTTAGCTATAACGATGAATCTTGGGTGGGAGAAGCGATTTCCACAGCAATGAGGAGACATCAAACTGCCAGGTGTTTTAATTGTGGTAAATTAGGACATCTGAAAAGGGATTGCAGGCACAGAATTTCTAGGAATATTATCTCCTCTGGGAATGACAAAGATAGGAGACCTAGGCCTTCAGGTATATGTAGGAGATGCGGTAAAGGCCGACATTGGTCCAATGAATGCAGGTCAACAACAGACAAACAAGGCAACCCGATACCGTCGGGAAACTCCTTGAGGGGCCTCTCGCAGGCCCCCAAGCCAACAGTGGCCCAGTCATTCCCAGTCACAGTGGAGAACGTGCCTCACCAAGAAAATTAAAAGCTCCAATTTCTGCTGTAAAAAGTAATACTGGTCTAAATGATGAAATCCATGTGGAGGATGAGTCAAAAAACCCAGTTGGACAGAGTAAACGTATATTTTGGCAGACTTCTATTAATGATCAAAGACCAAAGCTAAGAGTCTGTATAAATGGCACTTTTATTGAAGGCTTATTAGACACAGGTGCGGATGTAAGTATCATTACCCCAGAATCTTGGCATCCGAATTGGCCTCTTAAAGAGGTAGATGTTCAGTTCCTGGGAATTGGAACCCTATCTCGTGTAAAACAAAGCACAAGATGGGTTGAATGCATAGGGCCCGAAGGGCAAATAGGAAGACTAAGGCCATATATAGCCAATATTGCCATAAATTTATGGGGCCGTGACCTGCTACAGCAATGGAATACCCAGATTAACATTCCTGTAGTTCCAGGAACTCATAATTCTGGGAAGGATATGATGAGGTATTATGGAAAAAGGTCACTAGCCATTCAGGCTGTACAAGAACATACAGCAAATACCAAACCTTTAGAGGTACCAACAGCCCTACCTTTAAAATGGCTAACTGAGAAGCCAATATGGATCAAACAGTGGCCTCTAGCTGAAGATAAACTACAGGCATTGGAACAGCTGGTGCAGGAGCAACTAGATGCTCACCACATTGAAGAATCAACCAGCCCTTGGAATTCTCCTGTGTTTGTTGTAAAAAAGAAATCTGGTAAATGGAGAATGGTGACAGATCTAAGAGCTGTCAACAAAGTAATTCAACCTATGGGCTCACTACAATCTGGAATTCCTTTGCCCTCTCTGTTACCAAAAGGATGGCCTCTTATAGTTATTGATTTGAAAGATTGTTTTTTCACTATACCGTTACAAGAAAAGGATAGAGAAAAATTTGCCTTCACAGTGCCTACTTATAATAATTCTCAGCCCAATAGGAGATATCAATGGACTGTCCTCCCACAGGGTATGCTCAATAGTCCTACACTGTGCCAATATTTTGTAAGTAAGCCATTGGAAATAATTCGTAAACAATTCCCCAAGTCCATTATTTATCATTACATGGATGACATCTTGTTATCTGATTCAAATAAAGATACTTTAGAAAGGATGTTTGAAGAAGTAAAGAAAGTCTTGCCTAGGTGGGGATTACAAATTGCCCCTGAAAAGATTCAAAGAGGAAATTCTATTAATTACCTAGGTTACAGAATAGGGTTAGAGAAAATTAAAACGCAAAAGGCACAAATTAGGAGAGACCGGTTAAAGACTCTTAATGACTTCCAAAGATTGTTAGGAGACATTTCCAGTCTACGACCAGCTGTTGGGATAACACCTGATCTAATAGTTCATTTAAACAAAACCTTAGATGGTGATAAAGATTTGAATAGTCCAAGAGAACTGACAGCTGAAGCAGAAAAGGAACTGACAATGATTGAGGAAAAATTACAGGAGGCACATGTGGATAGGGTGAACCCAAATCTTAGCTGCATCCTAGTCATATTGCCTTCCAGAATTTCTCCTACAGGGATTCTAATGCAGAGGGAAGATATTATTTTAGAGTGGATATTTATACCTAATAAACCAAGTAAAAAATTAAAAACTTATGTGGAAAAAGTCTCTGAATTAATTATAAAAGGTAAGCTGAGACTTCGTCAACTAGCAGGTATAGACCCAGCAGAAATTATAGTGCCTTTTACTACTGAAGAAATAAAAAAGTTATGGGAAGACAATGAACCGTGGCAAAGAGCTTGTGCTAATTTTTTGGGAGAAATTAATAGCAACTATCCCAAAAGTGGTAGACTTAACCTCATAAAAAGAACTTCTTGGATTCTTCCTAGAATTGTACGTGATGCTCCAATAACTGGAGCCCGTACGTTCTATACTGATGCAAATAAATCAGGGAAAGCAGGTTACAAGTCAGATGAATTGAGTAAGGTGGAACAAAGCCCTTATAATTCTGTCCAGAAGGCAGAGTTATATGCCATTCTTATGGTGCTAAGGGATTTTAAAGAACCTCTTAATATAGTTACAGATTCACAATATGCAGAAAGAGTTATCTTGCATATTGAAACCGCTGAATTTATACCAGATGACACAGAGTTGACTTCATTGTTTATCCAGGTACAAGACATAATCAGGAACAGGCTTTGTCCGATGTACATAACACACATCCGGTCCCATACAGGTCTGCCTGGTCCTCTAGCCCAAGGCAACGCTGAGATTGATCAATTATTGATTGGAAGTGTGTTGCAGGCCTCAGAATTTCATAAGAAGCATCATGTCAATAGTAAAGGCCTAAAGAAAGAATTTTCCATTACTTGGCAACAAGCTAAGGACATTATAAAGAGATGTCCTACTTGTTCTTTCTATAATCAAACACCGTTGCCTGCAGGGAGTAACCCAAAGGGCACTAAGAGAAATGAAATCTGGCAGATGGATGTGTTCCACTTTATAGAATTTGGTAAATTAAAATATGTACACCACACCATAGACACGTATTCAGGTTTTCAATGGGCTACTGCCCTGAGCTCAGAAAAGGCTGATTCAGTAATCACACATTTATTGGAAGTTATGGCCATCATGGGTATACCTGCGCAAATAAAGACAGATAATGGTCCAGCATATGTATCTAAGAAAATGAAACGCTTTTTTGATTATTATAATATAAAACACATTACAGGTATACCAAATAATCCTACAGGTCAGGCAGTTATAGAAAGATCAAATCGTACTATAAAGGATATGCTGAACAAACAGAAAGGGACCGAAAATACCCCCAGAAATAGATTACATAATGCTTTATTAACCTTGAATTTTCTTAACGCTAATGAGAAAGGAACGACAGCAGCAGAGAGACATTGGATAATGGAAAAGTCTGCTGAACTAAATCAACCGATTTATTTCAAAGATGTGCTGACCTCTCAGTGGAAGCCAGGAGATGTGCTACGTTGGGGAAGGGGTTTTGCTCTTGTTTCCACAGGAGAAGAAAAATTGTGGATACCATCAAAATTAATAAAGTTTCGATTTGAAGAAGAGAAACCTCTTGGAAAGGAGAAATGACAACTCATCCACAATGATTATATTCATACAGGTGGTAAGAAAAACATATAGAATGGGGGCAGGGTTCTGTTCTTATCTCCACAGGAAAACACTCATCTTTGAGAAATTCAAGGGACCCTGGATGTTTGGATACTGACAGATGGAAAAATACCTGCCCGATAGGAAATATCAAGAAAACTGAATGGGTTGTGTAAGTAATATTAAACCATATTTCTAAATTTATAAAGCTGGTTTTGAAGTTGGACTCTGGCTCAGTCCCTCTCCAATTCCAAGCCTGTTAGTAAGAGAAAAACCCAGAGTTTCTGGAGTTTCTGTCTCATGTCAAGAGCCATGATGTGGGACAGAAAGAAATATGAGTTTAGAAAACATCTTTGCTTTTCTTCATATCTATCATACCTTTCATTGAATATATCTATCATGTCTTTCATTGAATATATATATATATGTCTATATGATTAATGCTTAAGTTTTTCATAATGAACAATGAGTTTTTCCTGAAGCGACATTTGAAGTTTCCAGGAAGAAGATGGGGCCCCATAACAACAACTCCACCTGGTTGATATGACGTCATGATACTGATAGCGCTACAACAAGACCTGCTTTGGGTACCAGCTGCACAAGACAGTTCCAACTTGGTTAGCTGAAATGGTGCACATCTTATACAACATTTTGGCCAGACCTGCACAAAATACTCAGAGACTATTGGCAATATTAAAAGACTTGATCTTGAAATTTAACCATCATTTTACTTTCACAGGATCCCCCAGAAAGAACGTCGCCCCCATGACAGCTGGAAGTAATTCTAGAGGACGACGTCCCCCCTCTCCCAGTAAAGTTTGCCCTTGGGTTTAGGGACATCATTTAGGGGTTGATTATAATTAGTATACGATTGAGGGTTGGGGGAGGAATTTTATAAGCTCAGGGATCATTTTGAAAAAAAAAAAAGAGGGATGATGGGATAATAGATTTGTAATTGTGAGTTACTGTTTTTAGACAAATATATTGGTATAGATTCTTGTATATTGATACAAAGTTAAATTATATTGACTATTGTATGCATGCATGTTTCTACCTTGTTTAAAACATTTTTATGTATTGACATATATTGTATTGTATATATTTACCATATTGCTGTGTACATTTCTACCTCTGATTAAGATACTTATATAATGTTTGTGTATTGATATATATTTACCTACTGCAATGTATATTTGTACATTGTTTATATTTGGAGGTCATTGTCCTCATTTGTTTCACAGTTGTTTATTGTCTTAATCTTTAAGTTAGATAGATATTGAGAATTATATAGACTAATAGTCATCTAAGTTTGTCATTTATAATTAGACTAATCAGGTTCTTTAGATATATAGAGATTATACTCAGTATAGATAGATAGTCTTCAACTTCTTCAAAGAGCTGTAGAAAATGGCCTTTAATCTAACTCAGAGTTTTGTGGTAGTGAGACACAATTGCTCCTGGCAACACCACTCTATTCCCGAGAGAATGTTGAGCACCAAAGACACTCCACCTGGAGCCTTTCCTTTTGGCAGAACTGGCCTTGGGGCAAAGAAATGCCCATACCTCAACCACTGACAAAGATACAGAGCATGCATCAATGGATAAAACAGGGCTGTCTTATCCTGCCAAGACAGGGTAAGATAGTTTTGAAAAGTTGCTTGCCTTTGAAAATGGTGTGTCAGTTATGTTAGGCCTTAGCCAAAGTTGGTTGCTTCAACACTGCTAATGTGACTTTGGGTGATTGCCTAGGTAGCTAGTTGTCTCTGTGATTTGTTGCATGTTTTGGAAGTTGTTTTACTGAACTTCCTAATTAACCAGGTAACATTATTTCCCTTCTCAGATCTTCGATGGGGTTGAAGACTATATAGATGTAGTTACTTTTCTCTCATGACTTGGCCAAGTTATTTATTATACAAGACCTAAGCTAGTTAGAATAGGATATTTGTACTTATTGTATATAATTTCATAGTAGGTTTAGAACTCTCTTATTTAAACAAAAGGGGGAGGTGTTACGGGAGGTCCTCCCACTCCTCCAGCCTATCGCCGCTGAGATACTAGCCCCTTGGGGCGTGGTCTCTCTCCCTTTAAAAAAGCGGCCACTTCCCTCTCCTCTCTCTCTTCACTTCCTGCTCCGCCGGTGACTTGACTTCCTTCCTGGTTACGCAGAGGGCTGACAGTGATCTGTAAGTTTTTTCCCCTTTAAATAAATACCACCCTATTAATCATAATTCCAAACTGGTGTGGCATTGTTTGTGACTTACGCCTTCATCGATGCTCTTTTTTATTTGGTTGGTTTTACTCACACGGGGGCCACAGAGGATGGTGATTAATACACAGACGCCCCTTTGTGATGTGGTGATAAAAACAGGATCACAAGGCACAGAGACCTGGGAGTTTGTTTTGTTTCTGTCTGAAAGCTTCATAGCGCCTTCAGGGATGGACTTTTATTCCTTTTATGTGCTAGAAGTATTTGTATTGTCTTTATTAGCTTGTCTGCAGAGAGCAGGAGCCCATAATTGTCTGATTCCTTTCTCCAAGGTTTCAGCTGTAGAATCTATAACCTACAGCTCCTGGTTGCTCCCAGCCAGGCAGAACACGGTGTTCTTACCATCCATTCCTCTCGGATTTCATAGCTATAAAAGACGTACCCGAACAATTTCTTTGCACAAAAATTTATAGGCATCACTTTCACATATGAGAGATGGTATCTATTCTTTATGGATAGGTTTATCACACCCATTAAGATGTGTTCTATGTGACATTTCTGGCATTGTTATGTTTACAAATTTAAATTTCTCAACTATATTTAAGGAAATGAGGACATAGTAGATACAAATAAAATAACATAAACTTGGAAAGTTCAGCACCACTTAGCCATTATCACCCATAGTTTGAATTGTTTCCTAGAAAAGGCCAATCAGTTCATGTCAGTTCTCAATCTTGCATTTTTTATTGTCTTGTAGCTTATAAATTTAAGATCCTTATAGAAACATATTCCTAAATGGGGAGAGTTCAGTCTGAAGCTGCCATTTGAAGAATGTTTTATTCTGGTTTAATTCATGGACAGTTTATTCAGATAACTTCTAGAGGTGGATTAAGAAGAAATAAAAAAGGGCTTTCTTATATACCCATCAAAACAGCACCACTAGCCCAGTGTGGTGGCACATGCCCTTAATACCAGCACTTGGGAGCAGAGGCAGACAGATCTTTGTGAATTTAAGGCTAACCTGGTCTACATACCAAGTTTCAGGTCATCCAGGGCTACAGAGTGAGACCCTGTTTCAAAAACAACCCCACAACCAAACCAACCAAACAAAACCACATCACTAACTAAACTTGAATCAGTTTCACACGCTCCTAGGCGGCCCATCCTTGTTTTGTGTCCTTAGGTCCGCTAGCCCCTGCTTTGTGACTGGTCAGCTAGTACCTGTTCACCTGCTCCATGTGGTCCTCTGTGTTTGGAATGAGTTTGGAATTTCTAAGCTCAGCCCTTGATACCAACTGACAGATGTCTGTTGGTGCTTTCTGGGGCAGTCCATGGCTTCAGTGACCACTAACCAGAACACAAAACTCACCATGGCTCTGCCCAAACTTCTCCTAAAAGAGTCAACTTTCTTTTTCAAAACTGCTTTTCAAAATTATCATGCTAAGTAACAAGTTTCCTCATGACATGTTTATACATATTTCATTTACTTGATCCTCCCTTCATTCCTCTCCCTATCTTTCTGCCCACTTTGTCCTCTGTACCCTAATAGTCCCTTTTCAACTTCAGCATCTCCCATGTCCTGTTGCCTTTCCCATTGCTTCCCTTCAGCCTCTCCCTCAGGCTCTCAAGTCCTGACTCAATTTCTGGTCTTCAGTTTGTAGCGTGTTAGAAGGAAAAGCAGAAAAAAAGCTGTCAATAAGACCAAATGGCTCAGGCCAGTTTATTACTACATGCAGCACTATGGGCAGCGGACCCTTTTCATGAGGTGTGGGGTTTTAAATGAGCCGAGCAGTAATTGCCTATACAGAAGAAATACAGGTGGACAAGGAGTTTAATAGTTTGATAAAGTAGCTTAAAATAAAATGAGTATGTTAATCAAAATAGTTTCATAAAATAGTTCACACTTTTGATGGAAAAATAAAACCAAGTTTTCTTCGAACTAAAATAGTGTGCTAACATTTTCCATGGTGTTATACAGCTGGGAAAGGTTTATTTTTGTGAAAGAGACTCTTGATTAGAAACACTATCTCAGGGTCCTTTTCTAATTATAGCTAGATTTAAAACTCTTTAACTTTGACTAATATCAAAATGCTTTTAGAACTAATTTGCCCCTGTGACTTACTTTCCTTTGCATTTTCTCTTAGAATTACCAACCAATTTTTTAACCCGAACTCTTGTCTTGACCTGGTGTTACTCAGCTTTACATTACCATAGCAAAGAAATAAACTTACAAAGAGGAAAGGCATAGTTTGGCTCTCGCAGTTTTAGAGGTTTAATACTGTTTGGTGGGTGTGCTGGGCAGTTCTTATGTCGCCTTAAACAGCTTAGAGCCCTTTGGGAAGAAGGAATGTCAACTGAGAAAATGCTCCCATCAGATTAGCCTGTGGGTAAGCCTGTGTGGCATTTTCTTGATTAAAGATCAATGTAACTCTTCTCCTTCTTTTATTCCTATTTGGGCTGACAAGGGAGGGGGACTTGATTGGGGGAGGGGGGGAATGGGAGGCGGTGGCGGGGAAGAGACAGAAATCTTAAATAAATAAATAAATAGATTGATGTAGGTGAGCCTATCCCTTGGGTGGGGGTGATGACACCCCTGGGCAGGAAAGCAGGTTGAGCAAGTGATGAGGAGCAAGCCAGTAAGCAGCATGACCTCTGCATCAGCTCCTGCCTCCCAGTTCCTGCTCTGCTTGATTCCTTCCCTGGTTTCCCTCAGTGATGGCCTGTGACACACTTACACACACTCAGGCACACACACACACACACACACACACACACACACACACACACACACACACATGCACATAATTAATAATAACTAAACCTTTAAGAATTAAATTTTAGGACTCTCTCATCTATGTATTTCCAGTGGAGGTAGATCACACGTCAGTATATTTGCTCTGAGAGACCTCACACTCACATCATTAAAGACTCTTACCAATTCCTGGACAAGCTGGAGTTGCAGCAGGATTTCTCTTAATTTTGTTGAATACTATGGCATCTGTGTCATTGTCAGATGCTGAGAGAAGCTATGAGCTCAGCTCTAAGGTTTTCTTTGCTTTGTATCTTGACTCATTCAGGGATTTCTGTGTAACTAGCTGGTTTCTCTTAAGGAACAAGTGTAAGTGAGGCAGAAGCCTCCTGTTGCTCTGGAGGCCACAAGCATCAGATGGGCCAGTGGAGATCCTGACCTGTCCCCAACAGCACATGTGCTGCCCACCCACACAGTCATGACAACTGCTCAGGTTATAAAGGTTCTATCAGAGGCCAGAGCTCTCTGTCTGCAAACATACAGACCAGTCTCTTTAATTAAATCCTGTGCATTTCCTTTTCCTTGATGGTAGAATTATATGATGTTTGAACTATATCTCCTAGAATGTATGCATATTATGGATTCACTCATATATGTATAGGCATATATATGCATGTGTATATAGTTATGTATATGCTGCTCTCTGTCCAAATATATGTATATGTGTGTGTGCATATGTATGTATATATATATATGCAGTTTCTAGACATAGATGTAGAAAGGATATTTTAAAAAATCAGTCAGACTTTTCACATACAGAGACACAAAGAGAACTAGAAGCCTCATTTCACAAATACAACAGGAGTCAGCACAGTTCACTGGCTGGTGGTGTCTGAGTAGCAGGATGACTAAGTACGCACAGAGGACTTCACAGACACGCCTATTTCTTTGATTGATAATTGGCTCTCTGTTCTCTAGTAGAAGCAATATTTTTCTTATCAAGTGTTTCTTTGCTTTTCTTTTTTATAATGACACACAAACCAGATGCACCCCAGGGAGACAGCCAACACCAGAGCATAAATAACACAAAGAGACAAGCAGATTTCTTGTCACCTTACCTTAAGGAGATACAAGGTTCTAGGTCAGGTCACCTACTAGCCCAAGAGGCCAGATTGTTGGACCTTATCATTAAAGCCTGTATTCCAAAGAAAGTCATAATAAATGGCCAGCCCCAAAACCTAGCTCAGAAACAAAACACGCACACAAAAGAAAGCAGAAACACTAGATCGAGCTGGTGAGACAAAGGGTTGTGTTGTAGCCTGAGACTCTTTCCAGAAGCTGGCAAAGGCTTCCTTGGACATGAGGTTCCCATGTGGGTAGGATACCTGAGCCACCTGTATAGTTTCTTTGGTTCTCCTGGGTGAGACTGAATGACCTCCCAGGACATCGTGACCAACCTCTAAGTTACTTATACTTATTTTTAATGATATTTTAAAAATCTCCATTATTGTATTATTGTGTTTGTATTGTATTATAATCTGTTTCCTCTGAACCATTCCTCTGATGGGGAAACTCCTTAATGTAGGAAATAAACAACAGTACATTTTACAGGAAGGCTCTGATACTAACCGGGCTCATTCAGCTCTTCCTTTCCTAAACATACATAGGAAAGGCTACTGCGAGTCTCTCTTGGTTCAGCCATCCTGCCTAGGAGAAGCAGAGACCAGCTGGGCTGCCTGGAAAGCCTCTGACCAACTGAGCGGAAGGGACACTTTCTATCTTGGCAAGCTGTCTGAAGGATGTACAGTGTGCTCCAGGTTCCCAGCTTTTGTGAGCCGACACCCATGCTGGGGTGGGCTTTGGCAATGCAGCTGTTGTCTGCTCCTGTGAGTAAGCTTCCAACCATACTCCTATAAGTCACTCCAATAAAACTCATTGGATTACCAACTGGACTTTGGTGGTCTCTTGACTTTAGTCTGTTGTTATCTCCCTATCTGTGCTGGGTACCTGTTCATTCATGTCTCCCAAGGAACAGTGTCACATGGTACCATGTGCTACCCATGGCTATGAAAATAGACAAAATCCCAGGTCAAGTCACTCACAAGACAAGATTCCTTCATGGGTATTCTTCAAAACAGTTGCTGTGGGATATTTTGATTGTACTCTGATATTCCCGAGATGGATAATAAAGTTTACTTTGAATCAGTGGGCAGAGCTAACAACTAGCTGACCAAAAGTAGCCGTAGATGTTTTGCAGGACTGAAGACTAGAGAGACACAGGAAGTAGTGGGGAAGATTTTAGAAAGATTCTTGTCCCTTTTTGGATCAAGAAAGTAAAGGGGCGGGGGGAGTCACTGGCTGATTCTTTGATCATTCAGGTTCTTACCTCAAGACCTGACTCCTGAGTTTTTATTGATGAAGAATAATTAAATAAATGCTTCAAACAGTGATTTTCAATCTGGACTGGGATGCGCATATGTATTGCTGGCTGCCGATTAGGTAAATAGTCATTCTCATATTGAATGAATTGGCATTTAATAAAGATTTTTAAATCCCTAATGAGTAAGTTATACTAGAGACATTCATGATTCCTTTTTTGATCCGTGTGTACTGGAACACTCCATTGATTGGATTGTGCAGGTTTGGGTGTCCTGTGAACATTGTTTTTACATGAAGGTCCTCATAGACGTTCTGAGAACACTTCACTGGGATGGGGCTCTCAGAAATTAGCCTCTATCTCTTTTGCTGTTTGAATAAAGGCAGTGACAGAAACTTACAGTGTAGTTTTTGAGAGTAGTCTTCCTAAAAAGAATTTTGAGGGGAGGAACCAATAGGAATAGAGGAAAGGTAGCCATGACACACTGAGTCTTGAGAGTTGAATATTTGGGTACATTCCAATTCCATATTTGTTCTTTGTCTTGGGCAGGTCTGTAAATTGAAAATGAGGTCCCTTGAGAGTCAACTCTCTAACCCAGTGGTTCTCAACTTGTGGGTCTTGACTCCATCAGGGGGTCAAACAACCCTTTGACAGGGATCACATTCTCAGATATCTTGCATATCAGATATTTACATTATGATTTGTAACAGTAGCAAAATTACAGTTATGAAGTGGCAGTGAAAATAATTTTATAGTTGGGGGTCACCACAATGTGAAGAACTGTATTAAAGGGTCACAACATTAGGAAGGTTAAGAACCACTGCTCTAGATTCAATTCAGACAGTAAATAAGGCTCTGTTGTTAGGTCTACAGTGGGATGGACTTTCTTCAGTGACCCAGCGAAGTCTCTGTCTCGCCTCAAGCAATATAATGTACAAATCTGAAGCTGTGTCTTTAAGGAACCAGAATGTAAAGTCGAGGTAAGTAGGAAAAACTCATCAGCAATGACACCTTGAAAAGATTGTGAAATTAGTTGTGCCAAAGAGTGAGGGCACACTGCTAATCTACAAACATGTATGCTTTATCCCACAGTGGAGTTAGAACACTCAGGAGACATCTGCACATAATAACACTTCCAAATAGTTTTGCTTCGACAGTCCATTTTCACAGTTCTTCTAGGGAGTTATGCATTGATGTTTGTGATTTGCTCTTAGACCCTAGGAGGCCTTCTCTGTCATGTTCTCCTAAGCTGCCTTGTAGCTCAGTTCATTTTGCCAACTCTCTCCTTAGCCAGGCACCCATTTGTGAAGGGCTCCCTGTGGCCCCTACATGACTTTCTTTCTGAGGTTCTGCCAGGTTTTGTCTATAATACATTCTATAGGAGGCGCTTCTAAAAGCATCTGAGTTGAAGGTGAATTTGTATGGACCCCTGTGATATAAGCAGAGAAACCTTTTCTGATATTTTAGTTAACTCATGATGTGCCCAGAAGGGAAAATGGCTTTATATTTAGAGAAATTGAGATCCAGGAAAGCATATTTGAATTATAGACAATTAGTTCAAATTAAACTGAGAAATGATATGAGAACATTTAAATGTATGTGATATTGGAACTAATGAAGCAGTTGATTGTCATGCAATAGCTTTTTCTTAAACTATTAGGAATTTTAATTTGTCTAACAATTTTATGTTGTACTTGACTTTATTTGGCTATGCAAATTACTTGCATTTTAATTTAGACTGCATGATTTTATAGGCCTAATTTATCTTCCTCATTACTATATTACTACCATATTTTCGTTAAATATATAATTTAATCAAAATAGAAGTCTATAAGCAAAGAAAAACATGTTTCTATTCTTTGATCTTTGTAATCTAAACACAGAAGTTGCCTTCAATTTCTCTTTTTTGTGCATGAGAGAGATGACGTGGGTTGAGGGGGGATGATTGCCTTTCTTTCTTCTTTTAAAGAATACAGACTCACAAGAAAGTACAGAGAACACTTCATAGTGGTTTTCTGTTATCTCCCAACTGAATACATTCATGTAACTGTAGTAGAATATTAGTGCCAGTAAACAGACACTGATATAGTCTACAGAGCTCATCCCAATGCCATTAATTACATAAGTATTGTATGTGTGTATATTTGTGTACATATAATATTTAATTTGGTCACATGTGTAGCTTCATATAATCTCTTAATTAGGGTTTCTATTGCTGTGAAGAGACACCATGACTACAGCAACTCTCATAAAGAAAAGCATTTAATTGGGGCTGGCTTACAGTTTTAAGAGATTTAGTCCATTGTCATCATGGCAGGAAATGGCGGCATGCAGGCAGACATGGTTCTGGAGAAGGAGCTGAGAGTTCTATGTTTTGATCTGCAGGCAATAGGAAGTGAATTGAGACACACTTCCTCCAACGATGGACACCTACTCCAACAAGGCCACACCCCCTAATAGTACCATTTCCTGTGATTTATGGGGGCCAGTTACATTCAAACTACCACATATAACCACCCTTGCAAATCAAGATTCTTGGATGTCACAACAGGGCACAGCTGTGCACCCTTTGTATTCACAATGCCTTTCCTGAGACCCGAGCGCTGTGACCATTCATCTTTCTCCCTCACTATAAATGAGGCTACATGGATGGAATCATGCAAATGCATCCATTTGAGAGGAGCTTTCAATTCATTCTGAATTTTTTCTAGCTGTTGCACATAGCAATGACTTATTCCTTTTAACAGTGGCTAGAAGTTGTGATATAGCTGTACTGCAGTTTACTTGACAACTCATCCATTCTGGACATTTGGTAAGTTTCCGTGTTTGGGGACATTATGAGAAAAGCTGAAGTACACTCACAAGGGTAATTTCTGAGTGGTTTTGTGTGTTGTTTATTCTTCTTGCTATGACTAAGACCTGACTTAAGAAATGTAACACGAGGGGCCTGCTTGTTGGGGTTTATGTCCTGCCCAGCTCTGCACAGCTGGCAAGCCCCAAAGAAAATCACCCAGAGGTCTTCATAGAATTATAAACTGACTGGCCCATTAGGTCAGTCTTCTTGCTAACCCTTACATCAACCCATTATTCTTATCTATGTTAGCCACATGGCTCAGTACCTTTCTCAGTGGGGCAGCTCACATCTTGCTTCTTTGGTGATCTAGGCAGAACTGCAGAGGGAGTTTCCTGCTTCCCAGAATACTCCTGTTCTCATCTACTTCCTGTCTGGTTGACCCACCTATACTTCCTGCCTGGCCAATCAGCGTTTATTTAAAACATGATTGACAGAATACAGACAATTCTCCCACACCAAAGGGAGGAGACTTTGTTTTGCCTCAGGGTTTAAAGGAGGCAAGAAATTAGTGGTGGGAGTGGCTCTTGGCTGTGGAGGCAGGGGCATGAGGCTGTTTGCTCACACCTAGGTGGATCAATAATCAGAGACAGGAAGTGAACAGAGACTGGCTAGAAGCCTCAAGACATGCCCCCCACTCACATCCTTCCTGCAAAGCCCATCCTGAAGGTTTCGCAAACTTCCAAGCACCTCACCATCCAGAGACCAAATGTTCAGACATTTTACACTCAAAGCACAATATATGGGAAGTCTAGTTTAAGGTTTGAAAGGGCAACTGTCAACCTTCATCAAGCTATACACATCGATCTTCTAGACCTGGCTGGGATTTGAGGCCCTTAAAGAATGGGGCAGAATCCAGTCTGATGCTGCGGACAGCTTTACTTCAGTTTCAGTGTACTTTACACACATAAGTAGCAACGAAAGCAATGACCTAAGAAAGGTTGTTTAAGTTCGGAAAACATGATCAGCAAAAGCCATGTAAATAGATGCCAGGAAGCACATACTAAATATTACCGGAGCAGCCCTTTCCCAGAACGTTCTCAGGGCAGATCAATTTAAGCACAATTGCCTGGCACATACTATAGATTATATTTGGGAAAGCAGGAAAGCAAGGCAGAAGGCCATATCCAGATTCAGGGCACACTGGGGACAGCACGCAGCACGTCCTTTCGCCAGACTGGGTTCTGTAGCTATGACCTGACTTCCAACAAGGATAAACACATATTGTAAATTGAATGCAAATGTTTGTCACAGAAGGCATGAAATCACGTCCATGAACAATCCAGGGAACAAGATGCACTTGAGATAAAAGGCCCTCTGCCTTTTTTCCTGGAGACTTTCTCACAGCTCCCCAAGGCATTGCTTACCATCTTTCTTTTGGCTGCGTTCTGACAGGCAACAACCAACACATTTTCCAATGTGGCTACTGAACTCCATATTTTCACCTGAATGGGTTTCACAGGTCATCCTGACAGGCACACCATGGCGTAGCACTGTGGTTGAAAACTGCACTTCTCTAGTAGTATGGTGTTCTGAATGAGATGTCTCCATATTCTGGGGGATTTGAACACTTGGTTCTCAGCTGGTGGTTCAGGCTAGGTTCAGGAGGTGTGGCCCAGATGGAGGAAGTGTACCACTGAAGGTAGACTTTGAGATTCCCAATGCCACATACCATTTTAAGTTTGCTTTCTCTGATCCCTATTTATGATTGCAGATGTGAGCTCTCAGCTCTCAGTGTACAAGTTCATTTGCCATAGCTGCCTGCTGCCATACTTCCCCACCACGATGGTGATGGACGCCTAAGCCTCTGTGACTATCAACCCCATTAAGCCCTTCCTTCTATGAGCTACCTAGGTCACAGTGTTTTATCACAGCAATGGAAAAGTAACTGAGGCAGAGAGCTGGCCACCTTTCATGTGTTTATCTGGCACACGTATGTCTTTGAAAAATATTTATACCTATCTTTTGTTCGTTTTCAAATTGGGTAATTTCTTTACTGTTGAGATTGAGAATTCTTTGTACGCTGTAAATACAAGTCCTTTGCTAGATATGTGGTTTGCACAGCTGATCCCCATAGTCTGTATTTTTTGATGCTCTTAGCAGGTCTTTGCAGAACTAAAGTTTTTATTTTGTTGAAGTCCAATTTATGTTTTCCTTTTTATAAGATATTTATTTCTCCTCACTAAAACAATTATAGGTTAAAAAGGCTTTAAGAATTTATAAAGACCCTTAGGAGCAGTGTTTTGTAACATGACTCATTTTTAAGACTTTATTTTGAAGTAATTATAAATTCAGAAAAAAAACAGTATACAGAGGTCCAATGGTTTGTCTGGTCTGTTCCAATGGTTTATACCTTACATGATTTTAGTACAATATCATACATGGAAATTGACATTGACACATAAGTGTATATAATTCTATGTCAATGAATCACACTTGTATCAGAGATATGAACTAGGTTTACAAAACTATAAATAGAACATAATGATATCCTTAGTATCACTACTGTAGAACCACACCCAACTCCTTCTTTGCTTCTAACCCTTAGTGGCCGAGAACTTGATTCTTTGTCCTCTATAACTGTCACTCCCAGAGTTCTCTGCAATTACACAATATACAACTTTTTGAAATTGGTCTCTTTCAACTTAGGATGATGTCATTAAGATCGATCCCAGTGGCTGTATGCATAAACAATTCATTCCTTTTAATTTTCAATAGTAGTGCTTGATAATGTGTAGTTATATGTTGCTTAATCATAAGACATTTTCTGAGAAATCTGTTGCCAGACAATTTTATCACTGCCTGAATATCATCAAATGCACATAAATGAACGTGACAGTGTATGTATTAGTATGGCCCCCACGTGTAATTGACCCCTAAAATCTCATACAGAGTGGCAGTAGCGTGACTTTGTTGAAGTGGATATGGCCTTGTTGAAGGAAGCATGTGACAATGGGGGGCAGGCTTTGAGATTTCCTATGCTCAGGATTCCGCCCACTGTCAGTCGACTTCTATTGCCTGCCTATCAGGATGTAAGGACTCTCAGTCCAGGACCAAGTCTACTTCATGCTGTCATGCTCCCTGCCATAAGGCTAATGGACATGGCCACTGAACTTGTGAGTCACCCCAATTCAATGTTTTCTTTAAAAGAGTGGCCATGGTCATGGTGTCTCTTCACAGCAATGGAAGCCCTAAGACAGTAGAAGTCAATAATTTAATGTGACCTATTGATGGAATTCTAAACAAAGTCAGACAAGGGCATGGCAGCAAAGAAAGAAAAAGAAAACCACAGGCCACTAACTTTTATTAAATTAGTTATGAAACTAACAGATTACTAGCAAATCAATGACAATGCAATGAGATCATTCACTATGATCACTAGAACTCATTTCAGAGATGCAAAGATGGTTTAGTATACATAATTCAGTAAGTGTGATATAGCGCATTGAAAGAATACATGACAAAAAATATAACCATATCAATATATGTAGAAGAGGCATTTGATAAAAATTAAACCTCCTTTAATGATATAAATTTTGAGCAAATTAGGTTCAGAAGGAACATTCTTCCACATAATAAGGAACATATAAGCCAACAGTTAATACTATAAAAAGCTGAATATCTGAAGCAAGCTAAAGATGACTCCAGTGTGGGATTACTGACCAAAGCAGTGAGGCAAGAGAAAGATATGCAAGATATCCAAACTGAAAAGGAGAAGTCAGACCATCACTGATGCAAAGGAGAAGACTTTCCATATCAAAACTTCCAAAGATTCCACCATAGCATTAGAACTAATAAGTAAATTCATCAGTGTAGGAGGATAGTCTATTTAAGAAATCCAAAGTCATGCTATATGCCAATAGAAAAAACTTTGGTAAAGAAATCATGAAAGCAATCCCACTTACTATAGCTACAAAAAGTCCACTTAGGAACAAATTTAATCAAACAGGTAAATGATAGTCATAGTAAAAATCCTAAACATTGATGAAATACATTATTGAAACACAAGCACACACAGAGAGAGAATGGGGAGGAGGACAGACACCCTGCATTACATAGAACCATGAACGTTCATAAATAGCCAATCAAGCCTGAACAGAAAGGAAGAAAGCTGTAGGCATCATTGCGCTGGGTATTTAAACTGACAGCAAAGCCTCAGCATCAAAAGCACATTGTTCCAGAGCTAGAGCAAGCAGATATTGATGCCGTATGTGAGACCCTAGAATGACATCTGTGCATCTGCAGGCTTTATCAGAGATGTGCTAAGCAGAGGAACTGAGGGACGGACGGCCTAGCCAATAAACAGCGGGAGCAAAACTGGAGGCCATGTGCTGAATGACTCTAGAAACCAATCTCTGATCAGTTATGAAAACCAGTTCTAAACAAGTTAGACTTCAATCTAAGAGCTTAACTCTTTTATTTTGCCTGAACCTATGATGACCGCTGGGCTTGCTGGTGCTTGCCTTTAGTCCCACAAAAACTGGTAATAGTACACCCACAAAGAACTGAAATAACCCCTTGTATCATATTAGTTCATGGTGGACTAAAACTCTGAATCAACAGGGAGAAAAGCCACAGAAACTATAGAAGCACATAGAGTGTAAACCACACACTTGTGAATGAATAGTGGGTTATTGAAGGCGTTGGAAGGACTCTGGACTCAAGTGGAAAATATAGAACCTCTGTTCCAACTAAGTCAGTTCTAAGATGGAGCTCATGGCTACAAGTGTTTACATTAAAACAATCACATGGTTGGGTACAGTGACTCATCCTGTAATCCTGTAGTTTGTGTTGAGGCATGTTCCTTCTATCCCTAGTTTCTTTTGGGGACTTTATTGTGGATGTTAAATTTTATCAACAGTTGAACATTCTTAATCCCAATTGGAATCAACTGGGAGACTGATGCAGAAAGATTGGCATTAATTCACATCCAAGAACTGAAAAAAAAATGTCAAAATTCACATAGATGCAGGAAAGACCCCAAATATCAAAAACAATTGTGAACAGAAAGAGCAATGCTGAGGGATCAGAGTATCTGATCCCAGAATATACTGCAGAAACACAGTAACAAAAGCATCATTGCAGGTCATAAAAACAGACACGTAGAGCAATGGAATAGGATGGAGGATCCAGAAATGAGTGAGCCGCAGGACTACCGTCACTTACTGTTTGACTAAGGTGTTAAAAGTCCTTTATGAAGTGGCAATGGGGAAACTTATCTCATACCCTGCACAAAACAAATCGATACCTTAATACAAGGCCTGCACCTTTGACAGTGCTAATGGGAAGCAGGCAGACCACATCCAGACACAGGTATAAAAGCAAGGGCTGTCTGAAAAGGAAGTGCAGGAAACAATTCCCCTAACTACAAAGGGATTACATTAAAAAAAAAAACTTTTGTTTGAAGTAAATAGTCACCAAAGTAAAGAGACAATCCAGAAATAAAAAAAATTCTGACTATGTATAAGATAGGAGATTAATATTTCGATTATATAAGAAATGAAAAAATTAAATACACATGCACAAAACCCCTCAGCCCATAAAGGAACTGATAGTTCCCAACAGTCTTGACTGTCAAGGCAATGCAAATTAAAGCTGCATCTAGAAGGCTCACTCCCCAGGATGGACATCATAAAAAAAAAAGTTAACCTTTAAAATGAATCTAAGAATGGCAACTTCAGGAACTGACCCAGAAAATATTCCAGAAAGAGATCTGGCTTCCCAGGTATGGTAAAGACCTCTGGACAAGAATGGCTGCAGCCTCATGAAGTAAGTAAAAAGCAAGGGAGAAAGTCATTGCCAACATATTCTTATTTAAAACATTAGGAGCAAATTAGCCCGTGTCAGCCCCACCCAATGCAAGGGACAAACACTGGGTTCCTTGCAGTTTCTGTTTGGGAAGTGCTGAGAATTTCGGAATTGGCATTCTCCCACTCCTGCCGGTCCTGTGCGGACACAGATGAGCTAGTTCCAGTACCAGCGGGTTTTCCATCCTGCGGACATGGTTTCCTATTTCATTCGTCAAAGTCTGGCAGACTGCATGGGAGGTGACTGGCATGTGCATGTGTTGCAAGCATCTTCTTAGAACAACATGCATTTTAGGTATGGACTTTGGCAATGGCTATTGGCTAGGGTAGAGCTGAATTCATGCCACATTAGAGATGGCGCGCAGGTGTGGTGGACACTGACGGGCATAATCCCGCTCCCTTGTCCACCCGTTCACTGTTGTCCACCGCAGGGTTTCCTTTGAGAATTTTCCTATAAACCCTTAAGTGCATATTATTACTATGTGTTGGTCGTGTTCTGTTTTCCACTCTGTCATCAGCATTGTAATGTAATAAAGGAGCTTTGCGTTCTGTATTTTATGCACACGAGACTTAACTGTGTTCCTGTGTTGAAGTAACAGCCTGTTGATCAAATACAGTTGTCTGTGTAATGTAAAAGACAATGCCTGAACTTCTGCTCATGTCTCTGTTTTCTCTGTCTTTCCTGGTGTGTGACCTGCAGTGTGGAAATTTCTGCTTTTCTTTTTTTTTTTGTTTGTTTGTTTGTTTTGTTTTTTTCAAGACAGGGTTTCTCTGTGGCTTTGGAGCCTGTCCTGGAACCAGCTCTTGTAGACCAGGCTGGCCTCAAACTCACAGAGATCCGCCTGCCTCTGCCTCCCAAGTGCTGGGATTAAAGGTGTGCGCCACCACCGCACGGTAATTTCTCCATTTATTATCCCTTCCTGCCCACCTAACAGCCTTCAGCTCTTTGTTCACGCCTGCCTTACACTTGGTGTTTTCTGTAGGTGGGAGTCAGGAGCTCATCCGTCCTGCCAATAGCTGGCCTCACCCCTGTCAGAGGTCTAACCTCTGTCTGGAGGATTTGTCTTAGAGCTTATTTTACGGATAAATATGAATATGTTTAAAACTGATCCATCAATCATATTGCCCTTGACTTTAACACAGCGCCAGAGCTGTGAAAAGATGCATAATTTTTATGGGTCTGCCTGTTCTATGAGATTTTAGTGCTCAGGAGAAGGTGTCCTTGCATCCCTAGCCCCTAATTCAGAGCCTGGCATGCACTAGGTGCTCCATGCCAGCTTGCTGAGTGACCCGTCATCCTGAAATTTATCAGGAGGCCCCACTGTGAATGTCATGGTTCCTGAAACGGCGCCACTGAACCACGCTGACACCTTTTACCCGTCTCACACGAATGTGACTTGTCTTCGTAATTCACAGGGTGACAAGAGTCCAGGACAGTTCTAGAAGACACAGGGATTTGGGGGATGGGTAACAGGTAGCTTGGATAATATTGAAAGCAGGGTCATCTGAGTGGTACTCAAGTGCCAGAAAAGGTGGTGTGTGTGTGTGTGTGTGTGTGTGTGTGTGTGTGTGTGTGTGTGGGCACGCGCATGCGCAATCCTCATGTTTCTGGTGGCAGACCCCAGGCATCTGCTATGCCCATTTTACATCTAAGGGGACTGAGGCCTACAATTCCACTGTTCCCAGTGGGCAGAGCCAAGGTTTGCCTTCAGATGCAGGGCTTACCTTCAGCAAAGGCCATGTTCCTCATGCAAAATCTGGGAGGGCTCCCGTCATATTTGCCTTTCAGTGGCAGCAACATCTATCTAAGAGAGGACGGTGATAGTGCAGGAAGCTTTGCGACGCCCCTCCCCATGGTGTCTCGCGGTGGAGGCTGAACTGACTGGAGCAGTGTGGAATGGCTAGAGATCAGCCGCGGGGAAGGACAGTGGGGTTCTGGTGCTCTGAGTCGGGAGGGGAGGCTGTGTTCTTGCTTTGTGCGCTGCCCTTTCCCAACCAAAGCAGGAGACCTGCCCGGTGCTTGACTCTGCTCGGCAGAAGCATGTGATGGAGCAGAAAGCCTTGCTTCTGTTTTCAAAAGCCTTAAGTCTCAGAGAGGGGAGAGAATTCAGGGCATGCTTTGCACTGCGAGTCTTGGGCAGAACATAAAAGGGAGATTTCTTCCTTCCAAAGGATGGTTCTCTGTCTGGAGTGGATAAAACCAGAGGAGTCTATGGATCCCTGAAGTGAGTGCCTTGCTCCTCTCCTCTTGGTAGGATCTTGAGTCTTGAGAGCAGGCCAGTAGAAACAAAGAGGCTGAGATTGAAGGGGCCAGGCTGTGTAATAGGATTTGATGACCAAAGGTTCCCTTAAGGTTTTAATTCCCCAATCCCCCTTCTTAATGTTGATATGGAAGATGCCCAAAAGGACCAAAGGTTTTTTTTTAAGATTTATTTTTAGTGTGTGTGTGTGTTGGGGGGGGGTTCATGCACCCGAAAGTGGCCTAGGGGACCCAGAAGGCAGCATTAGATCCCCCGGAACTTGAGTTACAGGTTGTGAACTGCCTATTCTGGGTGCTGGGAACTGAATTCAAATGCTCGGAAAAATAAGGAAGGACTCTAAACTTCTGAGCCCTCTCTCCAGTCGCAGGACCAAGTTTTGTACCATCCCTGATGGGCACTCCGAAATGAAGCATGCATTGAGGTCAGCCCAAGTAGTTAGAGCAGTCTCTACCTCCTGCCTTGCTGGAAGCACGCTAGGTGTCCTCTTAGCCAGCTGCCCATCCACCCAAAAAGGGCAGTCCAGGCCATGTTTGGATGTTTTGGGTGGGGTCTTGTTCCGGAAGACACACTGCCGTTCTGCTGGGCCAGTGAGTGCCAGGTACTGGGCTCAGGTGCCTGCAATCAGCTCTGCAGCTGGTAGGCTCCTTGTATAAACTAGGAGGCCTAAGGCCAAAACCCAACGACTTACCCTAGAATGGGCTTCAGAAGAAATGCTTAAAGAACAATGGGCAATGAAGAAGAAGAAAGAGGTGTGTGTGTGTGTGTGTGTGTGTGTGTGAGAGAGAGAGAGAGAGAGAGAGAGAGAGAGAGAGAGAGAGAGAGAGAGAGAGAGAGAGAGAGAAGCTTAGGAGAAAGCATGGGCAAGGAGGACGGGCTAGAAAAGAGACTTGAATGGCCAGGAGTCCCTAGAAGTTGGTTGGTGACCCTGGTGCAGGGATATCAGGGCGGAGATGCCTCTCCTTCCCATGCAGTGATGTTCAGTGCCAGATAGAAGAAACTCTTGCCTCTCTTTGCAGATGCCCAGAGCAGAGGGAGAGGTGAAGGAAATTGAAGAAAGTGTTCAAAACAACCTGTGCTTGGCACAAATTTGCTCTTTTGAAATGATCTCTTCGGGAGCAATGAAAACTGGAAGGCAAACACCTATGCCTTTCCTTGTAAATGTGCATGTTCAAACCAAGATGCTGCTAGGCCTCGCTTGGGACCAACCGGCTCAGCTGGATTCTAGACTATAGCTCAATGTGGGGAAACTTGCAATGTCATCTGATTTTCCTCCTCACTCAATGGTGCTCTGATACCCAAAGGGAAGAACTTGAGTATTTGTTAGGGACAGATTTGGTCTCCACCTGAAGCTCCTCCCAGTAGAGACTCAGCATCTAATCGAGGTGCACTGAAGGAGGTCACTATTTGTGCAGGTGTGGGAAGAGACAGGAAACCTACAAGGAAGGCGTCCTGAGAGTACCAACTACAGGAAAACATCAACTCCCCTAAGCCTACAGCGGTGAGGGAAATAGCTAGACATAAGTTAATTCACCTAGGCTAAGAGTCATCCAGAGATCTTACCTGACCCTTAGATATTCAGGGAGTTAGTGACAGCCAGAGCCTTGACACTGAAACTGGAAGCAAATGAAGAAGATGCCCACTCTGTGTCCCTGGTCCCCCCAGCCCCTGCTCCCAAGCTCACCTCTGGATGCCACCCAGCAAGGATCATGCTGGTGGATGTAGCCCCCCAGAGCCCTCCCCTCTCCACTTGGAACTGGCCAGGAAGGGTCCGAAATGGATCTGGAGTGTGGCGAGCTGAGACTGTTAAAAGTCCGGGCTTCCTGCATTCTCCTTCCATAATCTTCCCTGTGTCACTTCTCCCAGTCTCTGGGCACAGAGCAGGTGGGTTGAATGGAATGTTCTGTTGTCAAATAGGAGAGGCAGTGAGTCCTCGCTTTCCAGAGCTGAGATTTTCCAGCTTTCCTTCCTGGCCCTTCCGCCGTTGGTGATGGATGAATCCATAGTTAGCTGCCCAGGGTTTTAAATCCATACATTTAAATTCCATTTCCTCTGAGGGCTCTAAATAGTTCCTTAGAGGCTAAAGGCTATTGCCATCCTTCTCAGGCTCCTCCCCCACCCCGCATTCTTTTTTATCTCACACCCAGACCAAGGAGAACTGCTCAGAAAGTCTTCAGAGGAGTGGCGATGTAAGATGGGAGCGTCTTCAGGAAATAGAAACTTGGTAACCATAAGGGCCAGAGCTGAACTACTCACAGAACAGAGAACAGGTTGGAAAAATAAAACACAGACCTGTAGGGAAAGTGACCCCAGAAGGGGTCCTTATTTATAATTCTGTTTTCAAAAAAAAAAAAAAAAAGAAGTGTAGGGGGCGTCTGGAGATGGCAGAGCAAGCAAGCAAAAGCATAGGCCTGAGTTCAATTCCTAGGCATTTTAGATTCAGGGGCCTTGGCTCACATTTGTGATCCCATCTTTCCTAGGTGAGAGGCAACAACCTGAAGCCTTGAAGCTAACAGGTCAGCTAGCCTGAAGAGGCAGCAAGGACAAGAATCCACTCCTGAGAAATTATTCTCTGATCTCAGTAAGTATGCTATTGCTATGGAATGTGTGTAGCCTCTCTCTCTCTCTCTCTCTCTCTCTCTCTCTCTCTCTCTCTCTCATCTCTCTCTCTCTCTTTCTCTCTCTCTCTGATACACACACACACACACACACAATAAAAAAGTTAAGTAGTTTTTTTTCTCTCTAATTGACAAAAAATACATATAATAAGATGCTGGGCAAGATGGCTCATGGGTAAAGGCTCTTCCCACCAAGCCTGATGACTGCTCTCCCAGAAGACCTGGGTTCAATTCCCAGCAACCACATGACATCTCACAGCTGAGTATAATTCCAGTTCAGAGGATCTAATGCCCTCACACAGACATGCCTGCAGGAAAAGCACCAAGGCTCACAAAAAGTAAATTAAAAATAAAAAAGAAAGAAAATAATGATACACAGTTTACATAAATGACGTCGCTTATGTGATTCTTTAATGCTTTGTTGAGTATTGATTTCTAAGTGTGGATCAATGAACTCATTTTACAGCTGTGTAGTGTATTAGTATATGAATTAGCAGTTTACATCAGTCCTGGGAGACAGAATGGGTGATGTTAGCTTGGTCCCAGCTGTGAACACTGCTACAAAACACCCTCATCCGTGGTTTCTGAGGCAGGCGTGGGGAGGTCGCTGGGTGATGGGGACAGATAGAGGGCCACAGTGAGATTTCGGGGTACAAACATTTACTGAGCACTTCCTACGTGCCGACTCTGGCGAAGAGGGAAAACCTGAGGTGAGCAAAAGAGGAAGTGTGTTCTCGCCCTTGGTGAGTGCCCGCTCACAGAAAAACATACTAACACAAAATGAGCGTGCGTGAACCTACAGATGCAGCAGGACAGCCGTGACAGGGGCGTGGCAGCGGGGACAGGGGAGCAAAAGTCACTAACTCTGAAAGGTAAAATGTGGGGTCACCCAAAGGAGGTCACTTCCTGGCCTGAGGCCAGGGAGACAAGGGCAGGAGATGGATGGACTGGGGGTAGCACAGGCAGAGGCAGCAGCAGCAGGGGTGGTCATGGATGCTTAGCCCAGGGGGTGTGGATCAGACGGAGAGGCTCCTAGGAAGGCTGCCTCTGAGGTCTGCTCCGCCACCCACTAAGATGTGTGTTGGGAGAGGTGCCCGTTGGCTCTGGGCCTCTTCGCCAGCAGCGCCTTTGTTTAGAGTCACTCACCGTCCATGTTTGATGAATCCCCATTAGCTTTCCTTCCTTCCTTTATTTTATTTTATTTTTTGAGAAAGATAAGTTAAAAATAGCAGCAGTAAGTGCTTGGATACTGAAGAATGAGGCTTTAGGCCTTGCATTCGCTCTGACTTGCCGTTTCCACCTTTCCTCTGCCTTTGCAGTTGTTGTCATAGTGTGTAATGTATTAGGAATAACTGTAGTCGATTGCTTTCATTATACCTATTAAACGAGGCCCTTAAAGCTCATTAGCATCCCAGCTTCACCGCATTATTCTTGCCTTTTCTGTAACTCTGTGCTCAAGCGACTGTGTGGGTAGTTCTTTTCATTCTTAGAAAGTGGGCTTGGTATGAAATTAAATGTCAAAGATAGGAAGAAAAGGAATCATTGGCTCAGAACTAATTTATCAATAAATGCATTTTAAAGGACCGGATGTAGATTCAGGTTTATGGAAAGTCGCTTGAGTTTCCCTGTGGCAGAAGCCTTTGCGGTCTCTCAGGATGTTTTATCTCCCGTCTTCTGCTGTTTCCACTCCCCAGATGGGTTTTGGAAGTGTGCATGGGGGTCCCGGTCGAGAAATTGACTGGAAATTGTGCACATAAGGCTTCAACATGTCTTTGTCTGGCTTTTGAAAGTGGCGGTCAGAACAGTCCCACAACATGGAGCTGGATTTGTGGGTAGTCGGTGGCTGCATTCTGCCATAGCTTGTGGGCCTGGGAGTGTCCAGGGAGCAGGGTTGTTTCTGCCTTGATTTATCTGTCTGCCTTTTGTCTGCCATGGAAATAATGTGTATTTTATCTGAGTCATTGGAGTTTTGAGTCTTTTTGTTGATGGTTTAATCTATAGCCTGTTTATGGCGGGATTAAATAATACATCTTTTTAGGATATAGATGTAGACGGTTAGCAGACTTCACATTTTAATCACTTTTAGTACAGCTCCCCCTCTAATTTTTTTTGAGACTCAAGGTCTGATCATTTATTTGTTACCCTTGTAGACTTATTTTTGACTGGACTCAGACTTAGAAGTAGAAGATCTCAGCGAGGACAGCCTTCGCCTCTTGGGAATCTGTTCCTGGCGCTACTCTTTGGCTTCCTTCATTCTCTTGGCCAAAAGTTTAGCATATTCTGCAGCTTCCTCCTTTTTTTTCTTTGTTCGTTGCTTCTTCAGAGCAATACGCCAGCGTTTGTGTTGCAGGACACGTGGAGTCACAAGACGCTGAATCTTGGGTGCCTTGGTCCTGGGCTTCTTACCTTCTTGGTTTAAAGGCTTTCTGACAACGTACTGGCAGACATCATCTTCTTTAGAAAGATTAAAAAGAAAAAGCTTTCGGATTCTGCTAGCTCTTTTAGGTCCCAACCGACGAGGCACAGTAGTATTTGTCAGTCCAGGAATATCCTTCTCTCCTTTTTTTTTACAATAACCAAGTTAAGAACACTCAGATTGGCATCCACAATGCATCCTCGGACAGATTTGCGCTTCCTCTCTCCGGTTCTCCTTGGTGTATGACAAGAATGCCCCTTACTCAACAGTAGGTGCACTCTGCCATGGGTCAGGACACCTTGTTTCATGGGAAAACCTTGTTTGTCATTGCCGCCACTGATTAGGACCAAGTAACCCTTCCACTCTTCACCCAGGGCATCGGCAGCCACTTCTGTGGTCATGCGCTTCTCATAGAAGGTCCGAAGCTTGCGTTCATTGTCCACTTGGATGAGTTTCTGGCAGCCGGCGGCAGGGAAGGAGATATTCAGCTTCATCTTCGCACAGCCGACCTCCTAGGAGGCGCCACGAGAAAGAGCTCCCCCTCTAATTTAAATGCCTTTTACTGAACTTCACTCCCATTTTCTAATAACCCACAGCAAGCCTCATTTTCTTACATCTGTTCAATTCATGATTTATATAATTCTTCTGGCTTTCGTGGACATTTGAGTTTCTAACTCTTGGAGACAATCTGTATGGACATTTTTCAACGTTCACAGATGGTCCCTGAGTGTCAATAGCATGCTTTCTTTAGCATTCCACAGCCTGGATGTGGTAAATTAGACCCGATCCCCTGGGGACTGAGAAGGAATGAATGTTAGGAGCACTGATCTAGCCTAGGTTTGCAGAGGAAGCGGATAAGAAGACCAACTTGGCGGGGCGAGTGAGGTGAAAGAAAATGCGCTCTAGCGCAGAAAGTGGAAGAACCCAGGGATTTCTCTTCACTTGACTTTCTATTTAATGGGATACTGGTTAATGAACCCCGAGAATTCAGCCCTTTCAGCCCCTTAAACCAGTATGAAGTGAAAAAAGTTGATTTTATAAGTGGAAAGAAGTGACATTTTTCTTATCAAAGTTTCTATTCATCTTGCCTCTTGTCACAGAGCTTTAGGAAAGACTGTAACGTGAGGAAAACCTTACACAGAGAAAGGCTGGCAAGGCTCTGGATGTGGGATGGTCTTATTGTGAGAAGCTATGGCTAGGAGCAAAGGGGGACCTTACAGCTGAAGATGACAGGGGCGTGCGAGCAGAAGGGTGAAGACTGGGGACTGAACTTTGCGTCAGGATGAGCAGACATGACAAAAAATCCCAATATCACCAAGTGAGGCCCCCAGTCCTGTGGAAGCACAATTAAGAGCAATCAAAAGAGCAGCTTAGCAAAACCATTGGCATGCAGGCATCTGTCTAGCTTCCTAGAGACTGAGGAGCCTAAAGAAGGCGGCAGCCCGTGGAAGAGTGGTGTGAAGTGGGCTGCGGTGTTAGAATGGTCTAGATTCAAGAGTAATGCTTCTCAAAATGTGTTTCAAAATTACCAGGCGTGTTTGCTCATAGTGTAGATTCTGGGCCTCCTACCTAAAATGAAGTAAGCAAAAGTATTCTGGGACCAAGAAATTGGATACAAGCATTGCGGAGCAGGTTAGCCAGAGGGCACGGGGCCACTCTGGGGATGACGTATGGACACATTCACAGTGCTCCTAACGTGTTCCAGGCATGGTACTAGGTATTGGGTGGCAGAAGGTCCTGTGTTATTGACAGTACAATAAAATAAGCAAAGACTTTTACTATAATAGAGCAAGGGTTTCTGTATTAGAAGACCTAGTCGAAGATGCCGTGGGACTCCGGCTAGAGATGACGGAGGAAGGAAGCGCTACAGAACAGATCAGGGCAGCATTCCAAAATACAGAGGAGTTTTCCGAAGCAGGAGTTAGTTCCAGCGGGCACCAGGTGGAGGGAGTACCCAGGATCTGGAAGGAGCGCTGGGCCGTGAAAGCAGATTCCAAGCGGCAGAACGCCTGTAATGTCAGGATATCGGGATCAAGAGTCTTGTGGGGATTAGTTGAGTGTGGCAGAGGAGGTGCCCTGTGACCATGCTTGATTGGGACTTTTGGGAAGGCTATGGATATGAGCCGGGAGGCCAACTCCGTAGGCTCAGAGCTGTCTGTCTTGTGGGAGAGAGAGAAGGTAAGCAAAACCAAGAACCTTTAGAAAATATTAACTTTTCTAGAGGTATGGAGGGCTGTGAAGAGTCTAAGCCAAGGCTTTCTCCTGCGGAGGATGCTGTCAGCTGGATAATTTGACCAAAGACACCCCCCCACCACCACCACCACCAAGAACAAAACCTGAATGGAAACACAGAAGGGTTGATGGAGTAGTGAAGCCACAGGGTGACTCAGTGGGGATCCAGAGCGGCACGAAGAGTACGGGAGTCTGTTCTGGCAAGCCTGAAGATGAAGTGCAAGGCAGTGTCAAAGCTCCAGGCTGGGCTGCTTCCTTCTAGGAAGAGGCCATACTGGCCGCATCCTCAGGCTTGGAAGGACTTCCTTCAGGAAGCACCCTGCTGCTGGTCCTCCAGGGGGCGCTGCTTATCCCTGCGCAGGGCGCGCTCCTGCCCACTCTCCAGGCTCTCCACGCACTATTTTTCTGAGTTGCTCACCACCAGTTTCCTGGTTTGAACTAAGGCTCTTAAGTGAGTGACATTTTCCTCCATGTTCTCTCTTGCTTTGAAATAATTTTTAAACTTAGAGCAATCTCGTAAAATTAGCAACATGAAGTGGGGATTTTGTTTGTGGCTTGTTTGGATTTTGAAGGGTTGGTGATCGTGGTACCCAGGCACACAGGCTCTGGGATATTGCAGCATGTCTTTGTGATGCTCTGTAACATTCTCCTCAAAGGCATGATGCCGCCATCAAAGTCAGGAAATTAAGGTTAAGTCATTATTACCATCCAATTTCCCAGCCTTTTCAAGTTCTTCTAATTACCTCCACAGCAGAGAGTCCGGGGATCCTGTCTCCTACCTCTCTAATCTCTTTCCTCCAGGGTGAGTCTCCTCGGCTTACCTTGACTATTACAACCCTGACCCTTTGGGAGATTGCAGGGGAATTTTGAGATTATACATTCATTTCCCATCAAACCTTCATATGACAGTTTTATCATCTGCTAATACTTCTTAGTTCATTCAATTACTACTACATTCTCATTACAGGTGCTTTTCTAGCTCATCTATTTTTATATTTATATTATTTATCACTTATTATCCTATGAGTGCTAACATCTTGTTTTCATTTATTTGTCTGGTGAATTTATGTATTAGCCAGTGGATTATAATTTAGAGATAAGTATTAATTGTGCTACTAAAATAATTCCAGATTTGACTGGTGGAACCCCCTTCAAGCTGGCTTCTATGCCCCTTTGACACATAACCATTATCCTTAGAGAACATTCTTACTTCATTATAATATGATGCTTTGGAGCCATAATTTACTTTTTCTATTCTAGCTGCCCCCATCTGTTCATACACACACACACACACACACACACACACACACACACACACACACACTTCTATACCCCTCCATATAGAGACTAATACTTTCAATTCTAACTCATCACGTTTCTAGCCCTCTTATGTGTAAGAAACCTGGTTTCAACAGTCCTTACCAGTTATTAGATCATATTTAGTTATTGAACCAACCCTCCTCACACATAGTTAGTCTTCTGTAGCTACCAATTTCTCCCACTTCTGCTGCAAGCAAGTATGGTCCTCTCTCATATTTTAATCCCCTAATTCTGTCTGATCCCCCACCGAATGGACTCCCTTGTGAGCTAGCTCAGGCTCCAAAGCTCCTGTCAGGTTACCCTATCTCACAAATCTATACATATCCCTCTTTTTGCTGTCAGTTCCTGGTGGGTGAGGTAGCCCAGGCCTTTAATCCCAGCACTCAGGAGGCAGAGACAGGCCAATCTCTTGGCGTTTCAGGCCAGCTAGTATACCCAAGTAAGAGCTTGTCTCAAAGCAAACAACAACAAAAATATTTTTTAAAAATTGTTCTTTTCATTTAAACCCCGATGTCTGTTGTCCATGATAGCCACTTCCCCTTCACAGAGATGTCTGTCTTGTTTGCTCCACATAATGGCTGTTGGATCAAATTACTTAAGAAAGTAGGAAGGTATTCAGGAAATGTTGAACAGGAGCAGGGCAGGTAGCAAACTGTGTTATCTCGTTGGAGAAAATTAGAAAAAAAAAAAGAGTAGGAGCAGATGACCACAAAGGTCTGTGTATTTATTTAGGGTCACCATGGAAGAATCAAGGAAGACAGAGGCAGATCTCCTAACTGCAAGGGGATGGGATGGGGATGGGGATGGGGAGGGGAAGCAGCTGTCAGAAGAGAGGCAGCTGAAGACTGCGGGCAGAGGAGGAGGGTTGTGGTAGATGCTCTGGCATCAGTTACTGCAGGTGAAGCTAAACGTGTACTGTTCAAGATGGAATTGAGAGATACTCAATATGTCCTTTGAATAGAAATGATCCCAAACTGGTCTTAGTAAATATCCAGGTTATTCTGGGCCTTCGTGAACATGGCAATTTCCTCAAAGCAGGATTTAGGAAATCTGAGTCATAAGACTCATTATTGTGCAAATTTCTACAACAAAGCAAGATACATTTATAAACATCGCATTGAAGCTCCAGGAAGGGTAAGCAAAAAGGGTTTCAGTTCGTGAGGAATAGCGCGTGCAAATTAGCCACACAGTGCCCCGTTATTAACCAAGGTGTATGAAATGCCATTAATTCTGATTTGGGGAATCTTAAATATTATATTTCAAGACTAGAAAAACTACTCAAAAATTTCCCTTAGGTCACTTCCGTTTTAATTATTTTAGCTTCTCAGATGTGAATTTCTTTGCTATTGAATGTCTGAGGGATTTAATCTTCTTGCTGGAGAGAGAATACGATGATAACACAGGAACCAATGCCAGCTGTTCTGAGGCTACAACCTATAGTCAGATGAGCTTAAATCTTCCTGTACCATGCGATCTTCTCTGGCTCATGTACAAATCATCTCTCATCAGTTTTCTCAAGATTGCGTGATGACTTGAGTTAGTTCGCCCCTAAGTTTCCAGACTTTTCTATAGGGAGTAGTTCCAAGAAATGTCAGTTGTGTGAAGTAGCTGGCTCCGGGAAAATCTTATGATCCTTCTAGAACACTTATAAAAATATGACTAGTGAATAATTGACTCTTCTTTCAGAGATGTTAAGGTTTTTAAGGAATTAATTTTGTCGCTTACATTTTGATGTTTGTTTCTATTTAAATATATGACATTAAATTTATAACTAATGAGATTTCTAACAGCTTAATTTTATGCTCTTTTTCTGCGTTATAAGAATAAAACTATGCTATTAAAAGAAAGGAAACAGTTTAGCTGCCTAGCCATACCCAAGGGCTGGCCAGGAGTCAAGATAATTGGTCTTAATTAGCATCTGCTTTAATTTCCATTATTTTTCCAGCTGAAGAAAATGTAGAAATATTTAAACATTGATAAAATTAACTGTTTCAACCCAAACTATGAGTTCTTTGTATCACATAGATATTTTTTAAAACACCCTAAACATGGGTCAAAGAGTTTCTGTGTCTGAATACATAAAAATGTTCTAAAAGTAGAGTTTGTAGCAAATCACTCATAAGAAAAATCAAAATACAATGGCAAGGAAGGATATCATGTCAACAGACTTGGGACAGTGAAGAATGTCATATCAACAGACGACTTGGGAGGAAATTGAGACAGGGAGCTAAAACTCACCCCAGGACACAGAAGTAGAAGTAGATAAGATGCTGGAACTGAAGACTAAAGAAAGGGCACTTCCTTGCCTGTGAGTCCACCACCTGGCAGAATAGCCCCTCATGAAGGATGCATCTGAAGGAAGGGAGCCTTGGAGAAAGGCAGTCTTTCCCTGCATTAAAACAAAAAAAAAAAATGAGTGGCAGCCCAGAGACGTAAGAACTGCCTCTCAGAAGCAGCTCTCCAGGACGAGCTCTTCCCACCCACACTCAGATCCACGGCAGTCATCTTGCCTTGGCCACTCCTGGCCTCCTCAGGACATCAGTGCTGTTCTCCCTTCCAGAGAATTCTCGGTTTTTCCTTCTGTGATTTATGTTATCTTTACTCCAAAAGGGTATCAAGGTGTAATCAATGCAAATCTTGGATAAAGCCTGTTAACTGCAAACCAATAGCAGAAACAGACTGTGTGTCAGGGGCCATGATGGAGTCAAGGCGAGGAGCGAAGAGCTGGGAGAAGGTTGGATGTAGGGACAGGAGTCTGCCGTGGGGGCTGGATGATGGGTTTCTGCAGCCACTGCCTAGCCTTTCTTTTCATTACTGGCTTTTACTTAATAAAACAACTCTGGCCTTGGTGCATCTGATAAAAAATGACCGCAGCAGTCCTGATAGGTGGTGATAAGCTTCCTGTACATCGCAATTAGAATATGTGTGTAGTCACCCCTTCCTTTCTAAAGCTTTGCCTGTTTGCTTGGTTGGGTTTATCCCCCCCAGGGGGATTTCTTATCAACAGATTTTCATTTCTAGTGCTTTTTTTTCAAATAAGCCAGGGAAGATTAAAGCTAAACAGGATGTAGAGACTGATTTCCCTTCTGACCTTTATAAGGATGCAAACAGTGAGCACGGGTTGGGTTTTGAATGTTTCTCTTTCTTCTTGTCAGGTTCCTGGGTCCACAAGCCTCTCATGCCATCATTAGGCTGCTGGCTGCTCTTTGCAGTCACATAAACCAGTGCCATCAGGTGGCATTTGCCTTGTTCCCAGTTTGCAGGTGTTGATAGCTCTAGTTGGAACTTTCCCCCTCACCCAAGTTTTATTTCCAGCTTTTGCTATTTTAAAAAATTAAAATATAATTATGATTTTTCTCCCTTCCCTCTATCCACTCCCTTCATCCCTCTGTCTCCTCTCAGATACACACACACACACACACACACACACACACCCCTTGGTACCTCTCAATTTCATGGCCTTCTTTTATTATTGTTATATTTATCTATATGAATACTTAAATATATAAATCAACCAACTTGCTGTGTCTGTTTAGTGCTGCTTGTGTGTATATGGTTTCAGGGCTGACCCCTTGGTACTGAATAACCAATTAGGGGGCCCCTCCATTGGGAAGACTAATTCTCCCCCCCCTCAGTAGTTGTTAGCTGCCCATAATTCTTTTTCTGGGCATGAAGTGCCATGAGATTCCCCCTTTCATGTTAACATGTGTATTGGTATTGTCATTGTTTAGGTCTTGTTTAGGCAGTGATATTGTTGGTGCATCGTGGCTGGAACTTCTCTGTCCTTAGGAGACAATCATGCAGCTGACTTCTGGCCCTCTGGCTCTTAGAATCTTTCTGTCATCTCTTCCAGAACATTCCCTGAGCTTTAGGTGCAGGAGTTGTGCGGTAGATGTATCAGTTGAGGCTGGACACCCCACAGTCACTTGCTTTCTGCATGTTGCCTATCTATGGCTGCCTGTGATAGTCTCTTTTTGTTGTAAAGGAGGCTTCTTTGGTGAGGGTTTGGAGCTACACTTATATGTCAATATAAGGATAAATATTTAGGATACACTTAGGAATTACATTGATTTAGTAAATGGCAGTAGCAGGTTCTCCTCTAAGATTTATGATCTCACTGGAGAGTTAGCTAGGTTTATACTGCTGTCATCATTTCCCTTCTGCTGAGTGGGCTGTGCGTCCAATTAGAGAGTTATTGGTTACTGCCAAGATACAAGCACCATTATTGCATCATTAGAGAAAACTTGCCGTGTTGGTCATTGTGGTGATTCATAAGCATCACAGTGGGGTAGGACTACTGATTGCCTCCTTCCCTTGGCAGCTTGCATACCACGCTTCTGGCACTATAAAAGCTAGTTCTCAGGGATGAAAGAGGCTTTCAGGTCAGAACTGTCTTGAAGTCTTTTGAGTCCTGTGTTCAAAGTATATGGTGTCTTCAGCAATAGGGACTTGTTTTTAATTTCTGGGAGACAACCAGCAACAACAGCTGTAGACCATATTATTTTAGAAGCATATGTATATGTAATATATTTATATGTATTATATGCAATTTTAAGGAAATATAAATTAATACGGTTCCCATTGGCTCCTCTGGACTTCTTTGGTGTTATTAATCTCTCTTCCCTCTCTCTCCTGTGTTGAACTCTTTCTTCTCTCAGCAATTCAAGTTCCCCACTTTTCCCATTTCCCCTTTCATATCACTTGAATCCTTCTATTCAAATCCATTTAATCATATTTTAATTTATTAAGAAACTATATACAAACATCTTCTAGTTCTCTTTTTTCATATTCCCAGATTCCTCCCCACAATAAAGTAACTCATATCAACCATAATGGTTGTGTTTGTATGCTGAGTTATGAACATGGGGGCTTATTTTTATTTATTCTAGTTGGAATAACCTCCTCTAAGCTTTGTAAAATCTACATTTCTTGAATTGCTACCCAGGAGACACATTACTATTATTATTATCTGCAATTTGTATTGTTTTTTAACATACATTTCAATTCTCCACTAACAGAATAAAGACTTACAGATCTTTCCTAATTGTTTATGTTTGTTGAATGCCAAACTTTAGCTATGTTTACCATATTTATTCTATTCTGCTGCCCTTCTGCTTATTTAAATAGACTTTGCCATATTTTGTTTTCACTATTATATTTATACAAATATCCATCTTTTCCTCTGATGACGACTTCAATATTTTCAGTATTCAGAAGGCTTTTTCTCTCTGCAGAAATTCCATATGCTCCCTTCAGCTTGTTTTCATTCTTAATCACTGGAGTCTTTAAACCCAGCTGGAATTTTCCTCAGTACATTGTAAGTAATACCAAATCACGTTGCTTTTTTTTTTCTTGGAAAAAAAGTATCTCGTGGCTGAGGATGTGCTTCAGTTTGTAGAGCGCCTGTATAGCATGCTCAAAGCCCAGAGGTCAGCCCTCAGCCTCAGTAAACAGTAGGAGTGGCACGTGCCTTAATTCCAGCACTTGGAAGGTAGAAGAATAGGGAGTCCAAGGTCATCGTTGACTAAGTTCAAGGTCAGCCTGGGTTACAGGATGCTTGTTGCTAAAAAACAAAAAAGAAGATACATTGTTCTTTCTCCCAAGGCATTGCTACTTTGTGAAGGTAAGAACATAAGGTAATGTCTATGCTCAGGGACCTTATACTCCAAAGAATCAAACAGGTGAGGACATTCAGTAATAGTATGTTTAGTGTTATGATGTTAATAAGTAGAAGGATGCAGAGACACCAGGTAGTGTTGTCTAACCTATCCTTGAGGAATCACAGAAGATTCCTGAGGAAAAGAGGTATTTAATCTGAGAACTAAGAATCAGGGAGGAATTGACCTGACAACAAGGAAACAAGGAGGGCGCTGTCCCAGAGTAGACATAGCGAATGCACCATCTGCCCCGGAATGCTGTTCTACCAGGGTTAGCAAAGATCAAGGACTGAGATGATCACTGTACCAAAAGCATCTTGAAAATGAGGAGACATAACCTTGTACTCACCTTAGATGACTAGCAACCTGAATGGGCTGTATCTGCTTGGTTGTGCTGCCCTCCCTAGTCAACAGAGCATGCGGCTCCTTGGTGTAGGAGGTCCTTCTGTCTTTGTGTTGCTTTCATTGGTTAAAAAAAAAATGCTTTGGGTCTGTTGATATGGCAGAACTTAGGTAGGTAGGGAAGACAGAACTACATTCTGGGAGGAAGAAAGCAGAGTCAGAGAGATGCCATAGACCCGCCGCTGGAGATAGTCGTGCTGAGACTTTGCTGGTATGTCACGACCTCGTAGTGATATATAGATTAATAAAAATTGGTTACTAATATGTAAAAATTAACCAATAAAAACTACAGCTAATGGGCCAAGCGGTGATTTAATTAATACAGTTTCTGTGTGGTTATTTCGTGGCTAAGCTTGCCAGGAGGCTGGGACAAACAAGCAGGCCCTTCTCCTACAGCTCCTGGTACATGTTGCCAGGATTGGACAGAGGTAAGATCTTGGAGAAGAGAGAAATGGTCTTAGCAGGGTACCCCAGTCTGCCTCCCTAGTGACCCATACCTCTCCTGGACTAGATGTTTCTTTCCCTGCCTTTGTAAAGAGAGCCCTTCAGCACACCCAGATGATCTTTGCTTGCTTGGAATATACTGAAACTCTTCTTT